>NW_024580663.1:2078081-2079162 GCF_017639235.1 Corvus kubaryi | reverse complement strand
AGCTCCATCCTGAGCTCCATCCTGTGCTCCCACATCCTGAGCTCTATCCCCAGCTCCATCCTGTGCTCCATCCTGAGCTCTATCCCCAGCTCCATCCTGTGCTCCCATCCCGAGCTCCCATCCTGATCTCGATCCCAAGTTCCCATCCTGTGCTCCCGTCCTGAACTCGATCCCGAGCTCCCATCCTGTGCTCCCATCCTGATCTGGATCCCGAATTCTCACCCTGAGCTCCCATCCTGCTTCCAGGCAGTCTGGGGGATGTGCTCAGCCTCCTGTGGAGACAGGGGTTAAAAAAAGCAACACTGCAGCTGGAGCATCCTGTGGCAGGGAGGGTGCAGGGAGGGATGCAGGGGGGCACCACCCAGCCCTGGGGGCTGCCAGGGGGGGCTCCAAGCAGCATTTCAGCTGGAATTCCGCTGGAATTCAGCTCCCCCCTCCCCAATCCTGCCCTGCAGCCCCTCTCCCTGCATCCCCCTGGGTACCAGCCCCTCACTGCCTCCCCTCTCCAGCCCCACATCCTACCCTGGCCCCCCAGAAAACCCCAGCCAAGCTGTGCCCCCGCACCCCCCGCAGCCCATCCTCCCTCCCCCCCGCGCTGACCTTTTTATTTTCTGCGTCAGGAACATAAAATGGAGACTGCAGGGAAGGGAAACATTTCCCTAAGATGGCTGAGGGAGAGGGAGGATTTGCACAGCAGTGCATGAGCACCCTCTGCTGCTGGACGAGCCTGGGGGGGGCAAGGAGCTCGCCAGTCCTGCTCCAGCCCCACAGGCTCCAGGCAACAAAAAACCCCCCAAAATTGTCCTAAGTGGGTGATTAAAATTCTTGTGATAGCCAAAATATTTGATTAAAAAAGCTCCGGCAGCCCTGTGAGCCCCTGAGTTGTTCTCGTGGCCTCTCCCTGCCACTTCTTTTACACTTCTATTTTTCCTGGCTGTGTTACGTTCAAAATTCTCGAAAAAAGAACAATATTTTGGATTAAACCCCAAATATTTCACACCCACAGCTCCCACAAATTAATGCCAGTGCCCCACACAATTAGAGAATTTCCCAGCTTTGAAAAAAACCCATGAAATTTCAT
>NW_024580663.1:2051557-2078071 GCF_017639235.1 Corvus kubaryi | reverse complement strand
GTTTAGGGATGAAAAGGTACAAGAAAAACCCTTCAAGCTGCTCCCTGGGTATTTCAAGGCAGGAGCGTGTCAGGGTAGGGCCAAATCCTGCTGGATCTGAGGCTGAAATTTCCAAGGAAATCTTGCAAAAAAAATGTTCCCAAGTTCAGTTCAAAAAGGGCCAGAAGGCATCACTCAGGAAGGAGGTGAAAAACATGAAAAAATCCAGGGTCCCAATTTGGTTGGGGCTTTTTTTTTGGGTGAGAATTTAAATGCTGAGGGGATGAGGAAGAAAAGCAAGGAGCTTTAAAATATTGAAGAGCCAGATAAAGCACTGCTGGAGGTGATGGGAGGTAAAATGGGATGGAATTCAGCCAGGAATGGGATGCCCAGCACCCACCTGAGCCCCGTGACCCCACACGGGCTGTGAGGACAGAGCCTGGCAGGGCTGGGTGTGGGGTACCAGCTCTCACTGCCCCCCCAAAGTGCACAGGAAAAGGGCTTATATAACTTCTACAAATTATATAACCACAAAAATACCTCCAGGGGCCTCTCCTGGAGAGAGCAGCCCAATTTTTGTGGGATCAGGTGGAGCTCTGAGGTGATCCCTGGGAGTGGATGGAGCGGGGACACCCAGGATGGGACAACCAGGGAGCTTTGATTTTATATTGATATAAAAATAGTAGGGGCACGTCCCCCTGCATGGCAGGGGACAAGCGAGGGTGGCACTGGGACACCGGGAGCTGGGCAGGGAAGTGGGATTTGAGGAGAGGGAATTTTTGGCAGCGTTGCTGCATAAAAAGGGGCATCGAGAGAGGAGGTGCCAGGGCAACGGGACACTGCAAAAATTGCAAAACCTGGCTCCGGGGCTCCTAAAGCCGGGTGTATTCCCAGCACAGCCCAGTGACTCAGCCTGGCAGTGCTGGGAAAGCACGAGTGACACATCAGGGTGCTCCCAGCCTGGGCAGGATGTGTGGGAAGCCGGGATTTGGGATAGCCTGGCACTGCTGGGCCCCAGAGCCCGCGGTGTGGGGGGCACTGGAGAGATGGGGGAGCCGCCCAGCAGAGGGATCGTGCGATGCCCCAGAGATCCCCGATTCATTTAATGCCACAAAACACCACAAATCCCTGCTCCTGCTCCCCAAATGCCCCAATGACGAAGCACCCTAAAGGCTGGGGATGCTGCCTTTGTGTGCCAGGCCACGGGATTGCTCCCCGGGACCCCCCCCTTTCCCCCGGCAGCAGATGGAGACCCACTCCCAATTATGTTCCCGTCCCAGGCAGAAGAAAGGAAGACAAATGTCCCAAAGAAAGCTATTTGGGAGGACAAAAGCTCCTTGAAATAGGAGCTGAGCTGTTTTTTCCAGGTTCAGAGCGGGGCCGGAGGGAGGGGGGGAGCAGGAGGAGGGGGGGATGGAGGGGCGGGATGCGCACGCAGGCAGCACTTCCCTTCTTTGTCTGCGAAAGGAGGTCACGGGGGGAGCCGGGGGGTGCGGGGGGGATGCGGGGGGGATGCAGGGGAGGATGCGGGGTCGCGTCAGCGCCACGTCAGGGCAGCAGCTGATCCCGGCTCCCAATCCCGGCGCGCTGAGCTCATCCCGGGAACGGCGCCAGCGCGGCTCAACTGCGCGCACCTGGCGGATGAAATCGGTACTGCAGCGCCAGGGCCACGCGAGAGGGGGGCGCGGGGAAACCCCTCCCGTTCCACGGACAGAGCGCTCCCGACACCCGCGGAAAGCCAGAATCCTCGAGAGAACCCCTTGGCCTAACTCGGGGTTCAGGCAGGGGCTTCTCCAAGCTCGATTTGCCCATAAAAATCACTGCTGCCCCAGTGCAAACGCCATGGGGGAGTGTGGTGGGTGCTACAGGCACAGCCTGGCTCCCAGTGGCTCCCAGTGACTCCCAGTAAGCCCCAGGCACCAGCACGCAGCCCACCAGTAACAGCCCGAGTGCTCCTTGCACCCTGGGACAGGCAGGAGCTGCACCCCAGGGCTGGGTGCAGGTGCCACCTGCAGCTCCCCCAAAAGCGAGGGGTGGCAGGGGACTGGCACCAGGTGAAGCCACTGCAGTGGCAGCAGGAATGGGGACAGCGGCAGCTCCTCACTCCCAAAGATTCTGCCCCGGGACACAGCCTGACCTCGCTCCCACTCGGCTTTTCCACGTGGCCTCTGCTAAAAGCACCACTTGCACCCAGGGACACACCTGGGCCAGCACAGCTGCTGCAGCTGGAGCAGGCCAGGTGCCCCAAGGATGGTGCTGAAATGGCAGAAAAGGAGCTGCTTGCCCCAAAACAGCGGGAAAGGGCAGTCCAAGCCACGCAGGCAACACCAGGGCCTGTTGTGAGGTGTAAAACATCTGCCGAAACTCTCAGCTGTGCTACAGAGAGTCTGTGAGGTGGGAGGCTCTCCCCAGGCTCTGATACACCCAGGTGGGAATCAGGGAGTGTACAAACACCGCTCAGAGCAGCCAACACCCTACCTGTGCTTACAGACTGCGTGTGGGAGATTAGGAATGATTTCAGTTCCCAGCAATTCCAGGGAACAGCCTCAAGCCCCTCTCCTAGGGCTCACGGGGTACCCCACACGTCCTGCAGGAATAATTCTCACTTGCAGAGTCCGGGGAGAAAGTTCTCCAGACTCCTCCAGAAAGCAAAGGAACATTCACTTTCCCACCAGCGCTGCTCACCCAGAGCCCTGCCAGAGCACCCTGATGCTGTCAGTGTGAGTTCCCCAACACCACTCCAGGAAAAATGAGGAAGCAAGAGCAGGGAGAAGGTGAAGGGATGAGAGCCACCAGCTCCAGTCAGGGAAATCCTGACTTACGTAAGGAGAATATTTTCACAAGGGTGGTTGAACACCAGAGAAGGGAGCTCAGTTATGCTGAGAGAGGAGCTGGGGCAATGTCTGGCCTTGAAGAGACTCCAACTTGACTGCAAAACAATCCCTGACTTTCGGGCTGGCCTTACTTGGAGCAGGAGGAACAGGCCCAAGACCTCCAGAGGACCCTTTGAACCTGAATCACCCTGTGATGCTAGAAGGACCCTGGTGAGCTCCCCCTGTTCGTTCTCCTCAGCAGAAACTTTCAGATTTACCAGCTCCTGGTTTGGGGACAGATTTCTCCATTTTTCCTGAGAATATTCCAGAGGAAGAGAGAAGTTTCTGTGCCTCTTTGCTGCCACATCTCACCCGAGGTTGGCACACCAGGAACAGGTGGAGGAAGAGAGGAGCCACGGCTGCAGAATCCCAAAGGCCTCTGCGTCACCAGAGAGAGGGGACAGAGCTCGGGACACTGGGATGCACAAGGAAGGGGAGGGAGGTTCAGAGAAGATTCTGATGCCTGCAGACATCTGTGAGCAAGAGGAAAGGATGCCAGAACATCCCGGGAATCTGAGGGCACGGGAAGAGCTCGCAGGGAAGATGTGCAGAGGATCAGGAACAGGGATTTGGTGACTGGTCCCCAGCACTGGGCAGCGCTGCCAGGGAACCCCAAAGCTTCGCTCTCAAGAGAAACTTTGATTTGGGGGCACACGAGGTGCTCAGGGCGCCGGGTGGGTGAATAAAACCCCACTGTCCCTTCAGGGCGTCCCCAGATCCACGTGTCAGGAGCTAAATCCTTTGTGGATCTGGCCTTGGGGACCTCAGGGGTCAGTGACTTCCAGAAATGCTCTGGATTATGGGTAAGGAATGGCCTGGAGTGGGGCTGCATCCCAGGAGTGACAGATGATATCCCGAGGCCCAAATGGGAACCAGTAACGTGTGGGTCCATACTGGGACCTTCAGTGTTCAATGCCTTCCCCAGTGACAGCAGACTGGTGGCACTGTGTGGGGACACCTTATCTGGGGCTGATAAAAGAGGTGGGGAGACTTTTTATCGAGGCCTGCCACGACAGGAGGAGGAACAAGAGTTTGAAACTTCAAAAGGAAGGTTTAGACTGGACAGAAGAAATGCACAGTGAGTGTGGTGGGGTAATGCTGAGATTAATTAATGAATGAAGGCTGATGGAGCAGGGATGGGGCTGAGGCAGAGCTTAGAGGGAGGGTGGAGAGAGGCTTTGGAGCAGGGCCTGTGGTGACAGGACAAGGAGTGAGGGATTTCAGCTGGAATGGGAGCAGTGGGGAGGGGTGGCAGAGGATTTGTTGGGCCAGAAGTTCACACAGGGAAGCCACAGATGTGCAGCAGGAGCAAACTCTGCTCCTGCCGACAGCCAGGCCACAAAGCTGCCCCTGCCGGGCTCTGCAGTGCCCTGGCACCCCCAGCCAAGCCTTCCCTGCTCTGCTGCAGGACCCTGAGAGTCACTGAGTGTCCCACAGAGCCAGGGCCCAGCTCAGCAGCACAGAGCTGCAGGAAACACCTCTGGGTTTTCCTCCACCCAGGTTAATTCTGCCCCAGGAGGAGCCAAGTCCACCCTCCCGAGTCCCACGGACATCTCAGGCGATGAAATTTGGTAACAGAAGATCATCAGGACACTCAGGTGGGTCAGTACCTGCCAGGTTCCCCCTTTGCTCAGCACAGAGGGAGGGAGATGACTTTGAATCACTTCTCTGTCCCCAAACTCTCGGTCCCTAAAAGATCAGGGAAGGGAAGGAGACGACACCCCCATGGCTGAGCTGTGCCTTATCCCGGGAATGGTGTTGGGGAAGATGAAACAGAAAAGCATTGTAAATATGATTGCCTGACAAAAGATTTTGGGAATATGAAAACTACAGGCAACATCGAAATGAAAGCCACTTTTGAAATACCAAGTCTTAGTTACTGAACAACTAGAAAACAATGGTATGGCCACTGAAGATAATCCCCTCTTGATGGAACAATACCCTCTGCTTGCAGGCAGGTCCAAGGGTCAGAGCAGACCCTACTAGCTCAGCAGAAGGGGTCCAAAGAGTAGTTTTTAGAAGTTAAGATGTAACACTCTATGGTAATATAAGAACTCTTATAGGCTGTATGTAAATGCTATAGGATTTGTATCTTGTATTAGATTGGTTAGTGACAATTAGAATATTCAGTACAGAAGATGATTTATTGTATTGTAACCAGGACTTCAGACACTTCCATTCCTTTCCTTACTTCATTCCTTTCCTTCCTTACTTCCACTCTTGCTCTTATACCCTCTCTCTCTCTCTCTCTCTCCTGCTTGCTCTCTTGGGCCTGCTCAGAGCTGAGTCTGGCAGCTCTGAGCAGTGCCCCAATACCCACGCCCTTTACAATAAACCGACTGTGTCCCAAGACCTGCCTATAGAGATCTCTCCGTCTACGTCCGGCCATCCCGTAACCTACAAATGGGACACCCATCCTGGGCTGTGGCAGTGCCTGGAGGGGCAGCAGGGAATCCTCCTGATTCCTTGGGCCTCCTGGGATGAGGGAGGTGAGGAACAGGGTTTAAGAGGCTGAAAGCCAGACCTGGCTGGGCAGCACGTCCCAAAATCAGCTGCTGTCAGTGCCAGCCTGTGCTGGGCATCTTTCCACAGGGAAACCAAAGCCTGGAGAGCACCCAAACCAAGGATTTTCTTATCCCAGTTTCCTACCCTGGCACAGGGATGCACAAACCTCGCAGCTCACCTCACACTCGTGGAACAGCCTGAGCTCCAGGAGGTGTTGCAGTGAGTTCATTGACTTGGGGTTGCTGTGTTTTGGGGCTGAGAAGGGGCCCAGGGCCTGGCACAGCTCCCAGAGGGGGCACGAGGCCACCCCACCACCTTCCTGTGCCCTCCCCAGCTGGCTCTGGGTGGGCAGGCTCAGCCCAGTTAATTAAAGCTGAGCTGGGAAATGAAGGGAGGTTTTATGAAACGAAGGAGGCCCCAGCAGTGGGGGAAGCCAGGGATGGGGCTAAGGCAGGGATTACAGGGAAGGCAACAGGACAAGGGGCCAGGGAATGGCTTTCCAGTGCCAGAGGGCAGGGCTGGATGGGATATTGGGAAGGAATTGTTCCCTGGGAGGGTGGGCAGGCCCTGGCACAGGGTGCCCAGAGCAGCTGTGGCTGCCCCTGGATCCCTGGCAGTGCCCAAGGCCAGGTTGGACATTGGGGCTTGGAGCAGCCTGGGACAGTGGGAGGTGTCCCTGCCCTTGTGGTGTGGGTGATCTTTGAAGGTCCCTCTAACCCAAATCATTCCATAATCACTCACTGCCTCTCCCTGCTGCCTCTCCAGATTTATACCTACCAGAAAATGGAAGTGATCAATGCAGAAGGACCTTTTCCACAGGCTGCTCCACGTGGAAAACAACCCCGCACAGACAACGCTGTCAGGCTCCTGAGGGAGGTGTTTGGAGCAGCCACCTGAGGCTGAGCAACCCGGGCCAACACCACCAGGACAGAGCCAGGGAAAGCAGGGAAAAAATTGTATTTTATGTGATTCTTTATGAGCAATGAAGACAGAAAATTCACTGCTCCCCAGAAGGGAACCTCTGGGAGATTCTGGGGAGAAAGGGCAGTGCCAGTCCGGCCACACTCCTGGTGCCAGGGGGGATTTGCTGGGCCGGTGTGGAAGCTCACACAGGGAATCCACGCGTGGGCAGCAGGAGCGAACCCGGGGACAGCCAGGCCTCTGACAGTGCCCCAGAACGCCCAGACCTCCCTGAGAGCACAGCCAGGACCCTGCTCCTGCCCCAGGGGTGCAGTTTGCCCTGGCAGCTCTGCACACAGGGGCTGCAGCAGCGCCACGGAGCCTCCGGCGATCCAGGAGCCACCCCTGGTGTCGAGCACAGCTCTGCCCAGCGACCCTCCGTGCACCAGGACAGGGAATTCCGCCTGGTTCAGGTGGGAATAATCCCCATCAGGGATGTTGCCGGGCTTGGGACAGCCTCAACTTCTCCGGGCACCCTGTGCCAGGGCATCCCCACCCTCAGAGCCAAGAATTCCTTCCCAATATCCCATCTATCCCTGTGAACCGTTCCCCCCTTGTCCTGGCACTCCAGTTCCTGATGCAGAGCCCCTCTCTGCCTTCCTTGCAGCCCCTTCCAGATAGGGCAAGGCTTCTGTGAGGGCTCCACCTAAAATTCTCTTCTCCAGGCCGAATGGCCCCAAATTCCTCAGCCTGCGCCTTCAAAGGTGGCAAACTCCCCCTGCAGCAACCTGGGCCTCCCTCGTGGATCCTGGAGGGCTCCAGGCCCCTGGGTGCTCTGCCCTGTCCTCTTTGCCCCCTGAGGCAAAGAGGGAATCACCTGCTTCGTCAGAACTTGGTTATTTTCCTACAGAAAGCAGGGCCTTGCCAGCCCTCAGGTGTGCCATGAGACAGGAGCTTGCTGGGCTGACAGAACAAGGGGTGAGGTGGCCTTCAAAAGGTGGGTCCTACCTTCAGTTGCACTGGCTGAGAATCTCCTGCGGAGTGGAGGAGGAAGGCAGAGGAGGGGCACAGGCTCCTGAAATCCGAAGCCAAAGGCGGGAGGGGGAACGTCCTCACGGAGAGAATTCCTCATTCTGGTGCAACTGAGGCGTGCAGGAGCTGCTGGGAAGCCTCCAGAAGCAGCTGCTGGTGGTGGATAGAAGTGAAGCCACAATCAGGGACCTGAAGCCTTTTCTCTCTCGGTGCCTGCCAGATTTTCCTCCAGCCTCTCTCTCCCTGTGCAGCAGAAACAGGAACATGCAGCGGTCAGCTCGTGCTCACTGCCCACAGCAAAGAGGAGCCACCCTGGAGCACATCCCAGAGGCTCAGGCCTATCCCAAACCCTCACCCTCCTCCTCACCTGTACCAGGTCCTGCTCCTGTGAGGTGACAGAGGGATGGGGTCTGGGGAGCAAACTACAGCCCAGTGAAGCGGAATTCTGCTCCCAACCCCAAAACTCAGTGGTTGAAACCAGCCTCAGAGACCTGTGGTGGGTTCTCAGATCCATCTCAAGGGTTGGGAGGCTGGGGAATATTTCAGTGTCCCAGTGACCCCTGTCCATGAAGGCTGGACAGGGGGCTCGAGGTGCACTGTGTGTTTCTGTGTCCAGGGAAAAGCCAAGGCCCTCCAGTGTCAGCCCCTCTCAATCCAGGGCTCTGCAGGGCACCTTTGGGGGATGCTGAGCTGCAAGAATCTGACAGGGGAACACTGGACAAAGAACAGGCAGATCACTGTGTTAAATCTGTGCCTCAAACCTGAGAGCCCACACCACCAAAGCTGCCTGTGGATAGGAGCAGGGTGAGAACCAGCTCATGGAAAGCTGACCCAGGGATTAATTTTGGGCTAAGGAGGAATTAAAATCATCATCTGTGGGCTGACCCTGCTGGTTCCAGAGTTAGGGACACCACCAAGAGAAAAAGCAAGCAGGGAGCAGCCAGAAGCAGCAGCAGGGTCATTCAGCCTCTCTCTTCCTCCTGAGGGCATTCCCTAAATCTCTGACCAGTGCAGCTTCTCATTCTTGTTTCTGCTCCCTCCAGTGTCACCTCTCCTCAGAGAGGGGCAGGGAACAGTCTCAGACCTGCTGGACCCCTTCCCCAACCCAGGATGGATCCCCCTCACCCTCTCCCATCTGAGCCTGCCAGCTCCTGCTTCTCCACCATCATCTGCTCCTTCTCCACATCCAGCATCTCCTTCCCACCACGTGCATCGGGTAATTTCTCCTCCAAGTTCCTTTCCATCCTCTTCACTTCAACCTGCAGCTCTTCCACGGCGTCAGCTCCAAATCCAGCTGCAGAGGGAACAGGGCTGAGCAGGGAGAATGAGAACACAGAGGGATGAGTGGGCTTGTTTTCCCCAAAAATCCCGAGCACCCACCCTTCCTGCAGCACCCCAATTACAGTCAGAGGTGAGGATCCATCCCTCTGCCTGACCCAAAAGGCAAAACCCCTCCTAACATCCATGCCCAGTGCAGCAGCGTCAGCCCCAGGTTTCCCAAGGTGCAGATTCCCACTGGAACACAGCCAGCAGCACCTTTCTTGTTGGGAGGGATTCACTGCAGTTTTCCCTCACTGTGGCTGCTGCAACCTGGGATGTTTTAATTTAAATTAAGATGTGAGCCCGTGCTCCAGGTACAGGGGCAAATCAATTAAGCAGCACTGAGAGGAGCACTTGTAGTCCAGGATCAGGTAGGCCAGGCTTTAGTCTGATCCCTGCTGAGCCCTCTGTTACCCAGCACATCCCCACAACACCTTTGTCTCCAGTTCCACCGCTCTGTTGTTGTCTCCACCTTGCTCGTACCGACTGAGTTATCTAAAGAGAAAAGGGAAATACCATATAAAACACCTTTTCCTTCTCCAATTCATCCCACAAGCCTCACAATGCCCCAGACCAACCACTCAGGGCTGTGCTCTGCCCTTGCTGGACAAACCCCACAATCCCTGCAGAACCTCTGCCAGGAGCCCGACGTTCCCTTCTCTCAGGGAGGGCACCACAGGATAATAGCTGGATGTGATCTTGATGGTTGTTTCCAACCTAAATGGTTTATTCTGCTGGTTTATTCTTATTTATTTATGCTGCTGCCAGTACGAACCTCTGAATTCCAGCAGCGTTCGGGATTTCCTAAGGATGGAATTGCTGTGCCCCAAGCAACAGCAGGCCTGTCCCAAGGGAAGGCGTGAGGAATGGTCTCAATTCCCATCCCAAATGCTGGAAATGCACCAGAAGACTGCACAGCTCAAGGGAAATACCTGGAGAGAGGAAAAGCCAGAAGCTCTGGGGGGTGAGTGCAGAGCTGGGGGAACCAGGATCTGACAGGACAGCTTCCAGCTGAGCTGTGAAGTTTAACAAAGTGCTGGATTCCCCCTCTGCATGGGACAACCCTGGATGCACAGGCTGGGAATGGGAGGCTGGAGAGCAGCTGCAGGAAGGGACCTGGGGGCCCTGGGTGAGGGCAAATTGGAAATAAGTCAGCAGCGCCCTGGCAGCCAGGAGGGCCCAGCCCTCCCTGCAGCTCTGCACAGCCCTGGGCTCAGGAACCACCCTTGCTGTGCTGAGCTCTGCAAGTTGTGCCCTCAGTGCTCCCTACAGCTGATTAAATCTGTCCTCATGTCGCTGCCAGCCCAGCCTGTGCTCCAGGGAGCAGCCAAGTAGCTGCTTGGTGCCAGGGATGCAGAGGTGCAGCTGTGCCACCTTACCTGGGATATCCAGGAACGTGCAGCTGTGAGGCTCACCCCGGAATTACCCTGGCACCAGGAGTCCACGCCAGGGTGATGCCAGGGATAAACGTGGCTCCAGCAGCTCGGTGATACCTCTGCAGACCAAACTTGTACCCCAGCCATTTCTCAGAGCGAGGAAAACAAATCCAGCTCTGGAAACGCAGGTGAGAGGATATTCCAAAAATCCCAGCCCTGTCTCAAAACGCAGGAGACAGCGGCACTCTGGAAAGAGAAAGCCTGGGCAGTGCTGGGGGAAGAGTTGGCTGGGTGTTTGCAGGGTAAAGTCCATTCTCACCTTCTCAGGTAAGAGAGAACCCCAAGGGGGAATTCCCTTTTTATTCCAAAGCCTGGATTTCTTCTGTAAATCAGTTTTGCTACAGGCGTGTGCCAGCAGCAGAGGGAACGCTCAGTGACAGCAGGTGAGGGGGCAACCTGGCACAAACCACTTAATTATCTGTTGGGACACCAGGATTCCTTTTATCCCCCCCGAGTCTGGCCAGTCACTGGAGCAGCATTTTGTGACTCCTGATTTGGCAAGAACATTCTCCCAGCTGCAGAACACCAGGAACAAACACAGCTGATCAAACAGGGGGCACAGCAAGGTCCACGGAGCCCCGTGGCCAAATAAATGCAGGAACAGCACAAGCCCAGGCTTCTCTCCAGAGAACTCAACCCACAGTTTGTACCCAGAAGTGTCCCTGCATTAACATCAATTCTTCTTTCCCCCCAGACCCTTTTTGAAACCAAATTCCCAGTCCCAGGTGACAAAACCTTTGAGGTGTGGCTCAACTCTGTGCGTTCAAAGCCATCTTTGAGCTGGTGCTCAGTAGTTTCATTCGGTAAAAATCACTGAATGGTTTGAGTTGAACAACCTTAAACCCCATCCTGTTCCACCCCTGCCATGGGCAGGGACACCTTCCCCTATCCCAGCCTGGCCTTGGGCACTGCCAGGGATCCAGGGGCAGCCCCAGCTGCTCTGGGCACCCTGTGCCAGGGCCTGCCCACCCTCCCAGGGAGGAATTCCTGCCCAATCTCCCATCCAGCCCTGCCCTCTGGCACTGGGAAGCCATTCCCTGCGTCCTGGCACCCCAGGCCCTGGTGAAATCCCAGCTTTTGTAGTCCCTGCTCCTCTAATATCTGGTACTTGGAGAAACCCTCTCTGACACTCATGGTTGTGACATTATGATGCCTTTCCCAGCTCAGCTCTCCCTCCTCAGCTGAAGGATCCTGATTCACCAAATCCTTCCTTACACAGGAGCTGTGTTAAACCTTTGATCCTCCTTCTCCACACCCAGCCTGATTCTATCAGAGTTTATTTCTGTGGGATTTCTCTGGGCACCCACTGGGAGCAATCCTGACTTACTGCCTGCTTCATGTTTTAGTGACAAGAACTACAGAACAGTCCCCAAAAGGGCTGTGGGACAGTGAGAGTGCGAAGTGCAGGGGCTGTTGTGGACACTGCGACTCAGAGAAATCATGGCATTTAAAATAACTGCAGGAAAGATTTCCTGCATCAGCTCTGCAGCTTCCTGCAGAGCTTTTGCTGGACTGAGCAGCATAACAGGAGTGTCCACCCCACCTGGCCTCCTGAAAGGGAGTTCAGGGTGCTCTCCTCATGTGCAGTGATGCCAAAAACTCACCAACATTTACTCTGAGGAGAAGAATTCCCTCCATTCCTTCGGACACTGGATGACACTACCCTGCCAGGGATGTGCTGGACCCTTGGGAGAACAGGAGCCAAAAAGGTGTGGGGATTAAAGAGACGAACAACAGGTCAGGTAAGAAAAATACTGCCTCTTCTTTAATGTTTAAAGACATCAGTAAACAAACAGAACCGTACAGACAGAGGCTGAACCCCCCCACCTCCCCAACCAGCACGTTCCAAACCACCACAGGTACCAGCTGAGGGCTCGGGAGAAGGAGCAGCCGAGTCTGGGATTGGAGGGATGGCCAAGAGAAAGCTCTGCTGCATGAAGGCAAGAACAGAGCACCTGGAGGAGGCAGCTTCCCTCACCCAGCAGCAGAGCCACAGCTGCTGGTAGAGCCAAGGGAATGGTTTCCACTGGGAGCATGGCCCAGATCTCTCGCTGACACACAGGAGGACCAAAGACAGCTGGAAGCTACACTAAAGGTGCAGGACACACCAAGTACTGACCTGGGCAGCCAAATCTCTGTTCCATGGGGATTTAAGCCTCTGAAGGAATAAACACAACAGGGAGGTTGTGTCCATCTCAGCAAAGCGCTGCCGAACTCGTTTGTGAATGCAGATCTGGGTGTGGGGGGGAAGGAACGAGCCCACGCTCTGCACACATCCTGCTCCATCGAGCTGCTCCCTGCTCCAGGGACATCCTGACCCCTACCCCACAACTGGCGTGGTCTTCTCCAGTAGTTCCTGGAGCTGCGGAGCATCAGCTGGTTGGAAGGGACATCAGAAGCAGCTCTCAGTGCAAGCTGCAGGGGACAGCGGGGTGGTACCTGAGTGGAGCTCAGGGACAGCAGGATGGATCCGGAGCTGCTGGAGAGAGGCAGAGATCGTAGGCACAGCTGCTCCAGCTCCCACCTGGCTGGCAGGAGCCTGCATGGAAGTCCTGGAGCGTGGCTCAGGCTCTGAGGGCAGTCACACAGCTGCCAGCCAGCACTCGGCACGGGTTCCATTCCCAGAGTGGTGACGTGGTGACAAAGAAGGAACACACGCCACCTCTGTGCCTCTCCAGGCGGCAGGAGCCTGCAGTGGGGCTGTCTCTGCTGCCACCACACGCAATCTAACATGAAGGGAGGGCCAAACCAGCTCCTACAGGGCCCAGTTATGTGCTCCAAGCATCCGTGTCCAAGGCGGGAGGCCCCGCAGTCCCGAGCGCAGGCTCAGATCTCCACGTCGCTCTCTTTGTCGTTGTCGTGGTCACCGTCGTAGAACTCGTTGGCAGCTTCAGGTCTGGGGGAAGAGAAATCCTTGTCAGGGAGGAGAGAGAGAGAGACCTGGGGGCCTGAGGGAATGTCGTATTAGGAGAACACACGCTCCTATAGAAGCTCCTTGGGTAAAACCAGAGGCTCAGAAGTGACTTCCCTGCCCACGAGAATGAGACGGGCTTTAAAGTCCCTTCCAACCCCAAAATCTGGGATTCTCTGACTTGTATCTGTTCTAGGACACAGATGGATCCCCCTGTATCCCCTGCCAGGGACAGAAAGGAAGCCCATTGCTCCAGAACAAGCTCTGGTACCTGCTGTAGTTTTCCTCGGAGCCCCTCTCCTCTGGATCGGGCTCATCCGTGCGGTCGTAGCTGAGCAGGTCCGAGGGGACATCGTGGATCTGCACGCTGGGAGCGTGGTTCAGCATCTTCAGGTTCTCAAATATCGTCTGCCTGATCTGATCCAAGTACTGCAGGGACAAAACACAGTGATCACCACAGTGGGATGTGTCTGCACTGAGCCACAGCTCTGTCACCATCACCTGTGTGCTGGCCAAGAGCAACAAATTGGGGCAAAAAGCCATTTATCAGAGCAGAGAGGGCAGCAGAGTGAATTCAGTCATTGACACTCAAGCACACAGGAAACACTGAGACAACCCAGTTGTTGTTTTTCATTGGGTTTTTTTGCCCTGGGCTCCACCTGGTTTCACAGGACAGAGCATCAGCCACAGGGTTTTGGAAATTCAAAGCTGACATGGCAGCGTGGCTGCAAGCACTCACCTGCCTGGAGTTCTGATTCTCAATCCTCGTGCTGACATCAGGGTGAAGGGTGAAGTCTGGAGCGAAGTATTCGAAGTACTCTGAGGTGGAAGGGGGCAGAGTTAGAGCACAGAGGGCCAGGAGCTGTGCAGAGAGCAGAGCTCAGCCTCCCACCTGCCTGGGAGCGAGCAGAACTTAAAAAGCACAGTGATATTCCACTCTGAGTGCAAGGGATTAGCGAAAACAACAGGAAGAACAGCAGGAAACGGTCCAAACGAAATCATACTGACACAAAAGGCTGTGTCTGCCCAGAGAAGGGGGTGGTGGGAGATCACAGAATGGTTTGGGTTGGAAGGGACCTTAAATCTCATTCCATTCCAACCCCTGCCACGGGTAGGGACACCTCCCACTAAACCAAGCCCTATCCAATCTGGCCTTGGACACTTCCAGGCATGACTAATGCCATCTCCAAGGTCAGGAAGTGCTGACACTTTGGCCCTGGTCAATGCAGAAGAGAAGATCACAAGAATTGCACCTAATAAGGAAAAAAGGCAACTGCAACTCACCACTGTATGGGAGCTCATCACTAATTGGTTCATCTACAAGCAAGGACGTTTCATAGGTCCTGGAAACATGGAAAAAGAGGAGCTCAGTGCATTGACAGGGATGTGGGAAATGCAGGGATAAATCCCACAGCCACTGCCCCAGCAGTGCCCCTCAGCAGGCGGAGGGGACTCACCAGCACCGCGCCACGTTCCGGACTGTGTAACCTCCTCCTCCCAGCACCAGCAAGGGGATGTTGAAGCTCTTCACGTACTCCACACACTCCCTACAAACCCCAAACAGGAAAATGCCAGAGCTGCAAGCTGCAGCACAGGTTCACTGGTCAGAAATGCCCCCCTGAACTCCAACCCCACCGTGGCTGGTGGGATACACCTGGAGCTTCCAGCCAGGGAGCCTGAACCACTGAATCCCCAGCACAGGGCTTGGGATGGAAAGGACCTTAAAGCTCATCCCATCCCACCCCTGCCATGGCAGGGACACCTCTCCCTATCCCAGGCTGCTCCAAGCCCCAATGTCCAGCCTGGCCTTGGGCACTGCCAGGGATCCAGGGGCAGCCACAGCTTCTCAGGGCCTGCCCACCCTCCCAGGGACCAATTCCTTCCCAAGATCCCATCCAGCCCCGCCCTCTGGCACTGGGAAGCCATTCCCTGTGTCCTGTCCCTCCATGCCTTGTCCCAAGTCCCTCTCCAGCTCTCCTGGAGCCCCTCTAGGCTCTGAGGTCTCCCTGGAGCCTTCTCTCATCCAGGTGAACCCCCCCAGCTCTCCCAGCCTGGCTCTAGCCCTTGAAACATCTCCATGGCCTCCTCCTCCACCACCCACCTTGTCCAAAGCTTCCTTCTCAGACCCCCTCCGGCCACAGAAATGTTAAAAAACCCCCAAAAACTGCTGGCAGGCCAAAGCCAAAGCTCCAACCTCACAGCAGAGACTCCTCAGAGCCCCTCAGGAGGTTTTCCTGTGCCCAGCCCTGCTGTACTTACCCATGGCCTCTTATACTGAGGTTAAAACATCCCAACCGGTCGCAACCCAGAGAATCAGCACCGCACTGGGGAACAGAAAAACAAGGGAATTTCAGCATTGCTTTCCAGACCCACACCAAGCCCCCTGCCCCAGGGACTGAAGGTAACACAGGGACAGCCCTCTGCAGCCTCTGAAAGGCGTGGATGTGTGCCCAGCTTTGCTTCCTTACCTGCAGCACTATGCAGGTGGGCTGATAGTAATCTACCACCTGGTTAATGACTGGCTGGAAGAGGTGCTTATAACCTTTGGAGAGAGAGAGGTGGATTTGTCACAGCTCTGGAGCAGAAGCACCAGGAAAGCCCTGGGGCCAGGGGAAAGGGTGGGGAACACCTACTTTGGTCGTCGATGCCATCTCGTAGTGGCACGTTGAGACAATAGTACCGGCCGCTCTCCGCGCCAACCTCGTACATGTCACCTGCAAAACAGCACAGTCACAACAGCCCTGAGACTTCAGAGCTCTGGGAAGGCGAGATCCAGCCTGGGCTGAGTCTTTCCACCTGCTCAGGACTCCTTTCTTACAAGCACCCACGGTTCTATTCCTCTCTAATCGCTTTCTCCCAGCGTTTCCCCCTACAGCTCGAATTTTGGGAAATTTTACACTTTTCTACTCCAGCAGAGCTCCCAAAGGGTTCTGAAGCAGGTTCCTGCTAGGAAGTCCAACACCTACCTGTGCCAGGAAAGAAATAGTTGCCATATTTGTGGAATGACACTGTCATGACACGGTCTGTCAGGTAGAAAGCCTCCTGCACCCCATCCCCGTGATGGATATCGATGTCGATGTACAGCACACGGGGGTGATACCTGTGGAATATCAAAGTTTGGGTACCAGGCATTTGTACACACTCAAACACTTTAAAACACCTTTTCTGACAGGCTTGGAAACCGGCATTTAAAACATTTTCTTCTGAGCTGGTGGGAAATGGATATTAGAACAAAAAGGGTTTTAGACGGGGCCAGAAATGTCTTGCAAAAGGACTTGTTTAACCAGCTGGGTGTTCAAAAGGTGCAGACTCTGGTTTCCAACGTGCTCCTAGTTAATCTTTAAGAGCTCCAGTGATTTTAATCACATCAGGAAATGAAAGGCAAGCTGCCATGCAGGAGGTGGGAACACTCATTCCCTCCACATGCCACGGTGCTGGCGCGCTGTGTCCCAGCTGGGGAGCACCAAAAATTCCTAAATTGACTGGAGAAGCAGTCAGAGACAGAAACAAACTCTGAATGCAGTCACCTGCTGCAGAAATGGCTCCTGGGAAACAGAGACCAAAAGAACAGGGACATAAATAATATCCCAGGAGGGGTGACTGAGCTGTATTGGAGGCCTCTGGTGGATGGGATTAGAAAATGGGAGTGCAGGGGTAGCCAGGGAAATCCTGAGGCTCCACAAAGAGAGGGAAGAGGAACAAGAAATCCCAGTACATCCCAGAAATCTGACTTTGAGAGCAAGAGAACTTGCCAGCAGTCATGTAACTATTGTTCAATCAACTCCAAATCCTTTCTACTTCTGTGATGACTCATCTGAGGTTCAGTGACAAGGAGGGCACTTTGAAGTACAAAAAAAAATTTACCAAAAACCAAAATCTCAGATCAATTCAAGAAACTGAAGGTATTTCTGTAACTTTTCCTCTCATTCTGAACTTCTTTTTCATTTTAGAAAATGAAATGACTCTTTTCTGCCGAGACCAAGCGTCCTTTGATCATCCACGTGCAGCCCAAGCCCTGTTCTGAAGCCACTCAAGCAACTCCAGAAAGATTTGAGTCATTTTTGTGTCTCCAGTGACCCAAAACAAAAGGCTCCCTGTGGCAAAAAGGCTGAGACTCAGGAGCCCCTGACATGAATGTTTTACAGATGGATGAGGAATGGGATTGAAGAACTCTTCTGTACCCCTCAAGCTCCATGCACCAAAACTGCAGTCAGATACTGCAGTGCTCAAACCCTTTCTTGGGTCTTAAAGATGAGACCAGGACAAAAATGAAGTTTTTGGGCTTCCTGGATTCCAGAAAGGCAAATGAGGCAGGGAAACAGAGAGAAAGCAGAGGGAAAGCACAAAGCAGCCAGGAGAGTTCAGCCCCTGCCCCTGTCCTTACTTGAGCAGCTCCAGGATGCCGATAACGATGTCATTGACATAACAAAAGCCCGAAGCCTGGAAGAGAGAGAAACCCCAACAGCTTTAGGATGGGATCAACACATAGCCCAGGCCCCAAAGACATGGGAATACACAGATCTGCCTCATTACCTCAAACTTTTTGGCATGATGGAGGCCCCCTGCCCAGTTTATGGCAATGTCACAGATCTAAGAGAGGAAAGAGAAGTGAGTTTAAGGTGACAATATGGTGACAACAACTCTGTACCCTTCTCCCTGCTTCCACCTGCCCAGCCTGGGGTCCACAAACACCCTTCTGGCTTTTCCTCCTCCTCCAAAGCTCTGGCTGTGCTCCACAAGATCAGCCCCTCACCCCCTTACCTTGTTGTTCAGCTGTGTTGCTCCCTGCAGGGAGGCCCCAGTGTAACGAGAGCAGAATTCAAAGAGGCCTGGAAACACTGGGCTGGAAAAGAAACCACACTGAAACCCAGAACATCTTGTTCAAACCCAAAACGTGTCGTTCCTCCCCTTTTCTCCAGAGCACAGCCAGGAATCAAACTGCCCAGCAAGAAGAAAACTCAGTTCTCTCTGAAAGGGTTAATTTGGGATCAGGATCACTCTGACCCTTGGAACCCACTGAGGCCTGGCAGGGGAATGAGCTGGCTGCAAACACAGTGGGAAACACAGGGAATTTGATAATGATTCCCAAAGCTTCCAAACCAGTCTTGAAAAGGTTTCACTGTTCTCAAAGCACATGGGAGTCTGTCCAGCCCACAGTGGATGAGACACTGCCTTGGGAGAGGGGAGGACTGTGACAGTTCCCCTCTGGCTGGAGGATCATGGAATCCAGAAGGGTTCGGATTAGAAAGGAACTTAAAAGTTCATCCTGTTCCACTCCCTGCCATGGGCAGGGACACCTTCCCCTGTCCCAGCCTGGCCTTGGGCACTGCCAGGGATCCAGGGGCAGCCCCAGCTGCTCTGGGCACCCTGTGCCAGGGCCTGCCCACCCTCCCAGGGAGGAATTCCTGCCCAATCTCCCATCCAGCCCTGCCCTCTGGCACTGGGAAGCCATTCCCTGTGTCCTGTCCCTCCATCCTTGTCCCCAGTCCCTCTCCAGCTCTCTTGTCAGTTCATTCAGGCACTGGAAGGCCACAATTAGGTCACCCCTTCTCCCCTCCAGCTGAACAATGCCAGCTCTCCCAGCCTTCCCTCCCAGCAGAGCTGCTCCATCCCTCTGCTCATCCTGGAGCCTCCTCTGGACTTGCTCCACCAGGTTGATGTCCTTGGCCCCCAGAGCTGGATGCAACACTCAAATTCTTAACAAAGACAGCTGGCACATTCCAAAAGAACTGGAACCTCTTCCACAACCAGCAGAGCCAGAGTGTGCAACCCAACAAGGCCAAACTGAGCTCTAGAGAGGAGCAACATCGACAGAGAAGGGAAAGGAATCACGGAGGCTCCACACCCTGAGGAGGGACACGCTCCTCACTGTGGTCAGAAACAAGGGAGGAACGGGATGTTCCAAAAGAGCAGCTGGCACAGGAGCAGCTCCTGAGGGCAGGGGGGCACTCACCAGTCGTCGCCCACGTTGAAGGCGTTGAGGCTCTTGGTGAAGCCCTGCATGTTGTTGGGGCTCACCCTCTGCAGGAAGTCGATGTAATCCTCGGAGTGGAACCGGCACATGTCGTGCTGGGACGCCTGGTACGGCTTGAACACCTTGCAGGGACAAAAGCAGGAGTTATTCCCCAGCCCAACTCCACTGCCTTGGGCTGTAAGAAAGCTCATTGAGCTCACTGACAAGCGACCTGCACGAGGTACACCAAAAACGTGCAAACAGCAGCATTTGAGTTCATTCCAATTCAACAGCTGCCCCACAAAACCTGCTCTCCTTTCATTTTTCCCCTTCATAAACCCATCTCCTGCGTCTCCTGACTGCAGCTCTTGCCACAAGGTCTCCCAAGCCTTCCTCCCCCACTCCTTGGGCAGCAAAAAAGCCAGCCAAATCCAAAGCACAGCTTTTCCTTCACCGGGGGGATCATTCCCTCCTCAGTCACCAGCTTGCCACAATTTTAAGACCTTGATCTAGGGGTGGTTCTGGTCCCTCTGTCAGATTTGCCGAAACTGCTTGGAGAAAGCTGCCAGGCAGATGGAAGAGTTGTGCAAGTTTTGTTTCCTTTGGAAAGGAAAATGGGGGGAAATGGTCAGGGAGGTGGATGGACTCCAATTCAGGATCTTGTGACACTCAGGTTTGCCAGTTTGGCTCTTAGGGCACATACCTCAGTAGAGGGGGAGTTAAAAATTAACACCATGCACCTGGGAGAGGAAATTCAACTGAGAAGAGATTTTTTTTTGTTGTTGTGATTCCCAATTTCTCTCATTTAAAGCAACCCCTTTATAAAAAAAAAAGTGGAACATGAACATTAACAGGAAGATGCACAAAGCCGTTCTCCAAAGGGAAATTCCTCAGGACAGCTGCACCACGTTCCTGTTTTCTGGGCTGAGCAGGAAACCCGCTCATTTTCAGAGCCACAAGATCCCCACACAAGCCCATCTCCTCCTCTCCTGGTGTTTCCCACATGGATTTGTGGAATGTGGGGTTTCTGACAACTCAAAGAGGGGAAGGAGGCAACTCCTTAGAGCAGCTGCTGAGGGGGAAGCAGGAGCTGCTCCCAGGAGGGCTCTGGATCCCCCAGGAATCCCAATGGTCCCCTAAACCAAACCAGACCAAAGCTGATGGCAAAGAGACAAGAAATGGCTCTCACTGGACAGCCAGAGGCTCTCATAACAGGGATGTGGGAATCAAACAGAAAGGCAGGGAAAAAGAAGACTGAAATCTTCACTTGGCTGCTGGCAGGAGAAACCTGGCTCCTTCCACCTTTGCCAGCAATCCCAGCCACATTCCTGAGCTGGGAAAGGTGGGAAGAGGCAAGCCCAGCCTGACAGGATCACAGCCTTTCATTTCAAGGAGGCAGAAACAACACAACCACAGCACAAAGGCAGCAGGACTTGTTATAGTCCCAACTGCCCCAAATCCCTGCTTTGATTTGCTCCTAACTTTGCCAGTCCCTGCCTGCTCGGCATGAAGTTCTCTCTGAGGTTCTCAGCTTCCCAGTGGCATCTTGTGGAAAATGCAAACCCCAGGAAAAGGATTTCGAGCCTGAAGATGTGGAGCTCTGCCCACTGCCTCCTTCAGGCAGGGATTGGCCCTTTGAAAGTGTGAGGTCAGAACACGGTGGTTTGGTTGTCCCTGCAAGGAAAAGCCCAACTCCAGGGAAGCTGTTTGTGGAAATCCACACCCTTGGCAGTAAAAATCTGGAAGAGAAATTCTGCAAAGACCCCCCAGTGCTGCATCTCCCCACAGTCACTGCCTGGGATGTGATTCTATTCGGGAATTTTATTAATTAGGACAACTTTTCTCAAGTCTAAACATCTAAAATTCTTTTCATAAACTGCATCTCTACGGCCTCTAAAGAGCCCTGAGCTCACCAGTTCCCTGGAAGCCGCCACAGCTGCAGCAGCAGCCCAGGGCTGAGCCCGACAGCCACTCCCAGAGCCCACAGCCCAGTGCAACTCCCAGTGTGAGCCCCTTCGGGCTCAGGGGCAACAGAGGAAGTGCCTGGTGTGCAGAGGGACAAGGAATCACAGAATCATGGAGTGGTTTGGGATGGAAAGGATCTTAAATCCCATCCAGTGCCACCCCTGCCATGGCAGGGACACCTCCCACTGTCCCAGGCTGCTCCAAGCCCCAGTGTCCAGCCTGGCCTTGGGCACTGCCAGGGATCCAGGGGCAGCCACAGCTGCTCTGGGCACCCTGTGCCAGGGCCTGCCCACCCTCCCAGGGAACAATTCCTTCCCAATATCCCATCCAGCCCTGCCCTCTGGCACTGGGAAGCCATTCCCTGTGTCCTGGCCCTCCATGCCTTGTCTCCAGTCCCTCTGCAGCTCTCCTGGAGCCCCTTTAGGCCCTGGAAGGGGCTCGGAGCTCTCCCTGGAGCCTTCTCCTCTCCAGCTGAGCACCCCCATTCGCAGAGGCCCCTGGTCCCTCCCAGCAGGTGCTGCAGACACAGAGATGCCCCACGGGCACTGTCACAGCCCCACAGATGTGACCAGGACACCATCAACCAACAAGGGAGCCCTTCCAAGCAGCCCCGCGCGGTCTGCGGGGCTCAGCTCTGCATCGGGTCCCACTGGCTGAGCCCTCAGCTCACTGCGGAGCCCTCCTGTCCCCCGCCCCCGGCCCGCGTGGGGCTGCGGCCCCCGCACACGCGTGGCTTACGATCATCTTCTTGTAGAGGCCGTAGTGCAGCACCAGGCTGTGTGTGAGCGCCAGGCGATGCGGCTTCATGGGGTGCCCCGCGCCTGGAACGGAACCGCAACCGCGCGGGGATTAACGGGGCTGCGGCCGGGAACAACGGCCGCTGCCGCCGCCCGGCACCGCGCTCCCGAGCAGGTCTGACCGAGGCCGGGGGCGAGGAGGGACGGGGAGAGGACGAGACGGGGGAACAGGGAGGGAGAGGGGAAGGAGGAGAATGGCTGGGACGGGGACACGGGAGGACGGGCTGAGCCACACCCCCGCGCCGAGCCGCCCCCAGCCCCATCGCGGCCGCTCCGCCGCGCAGCCCCGGTGCCGCCCCGACCGTGCCCGGCCCAGCTCGCACCGTAGTGGAAATTCCCCACGTCCGGGTCGTAGAAATAGGCCACGGTCTTCGCCATGGCGGACAGGCCGCGCCGCGCGCCGCGCTCCCGCTTACGTCATCACTCCGGGACACCCGCCTGCGGCCGGGCAGGGGGCGTGGCCATAAAGGGGCGTGGCTCCGGGCAGGGGGCGTGGCTCCGGGCAGGGGGCGTGGCTTCGGGCAGGGGGCGTGGCTTCGGGCAGGGGGCGTGGCCATCGCCCCGCGCTCCCAGTGCCCCTCCCCCGACACCCCCCAGTTCCTCCAGGCTGGTCCCAGTTGCCACCAGCGCTCCACAGCTGCCCCCAGGCTCGCCCAGCTGCTCCCTGGTGCCCACACACCGGCCCCCAGCTGCCCACAGTTACCTGCAGTCACATCGAGTTGCACCACCACGGTCTCACCTGCTTGCCCTGTACCTGCTCCCAGCTGCACCCACTTCTTCCCAGTTGCCGGCTGGACTCTTTCCCGTAACCCTATGTCTTCTCCTCGGTCATCCTCAGCTCCCCCCGTTACCCCTCGCTGTCCCTCACCTACTCCCAGTTACCCCCCAGCTGCCCCCAGTTACTGCCAGGTGCTCCCAGTTGTCCACTGGATTCTCTTCTGTGGGCCTACAGCTGCCTCCCAGTCATTCCCAGTTACTTCCAGATGCCTGCTGGATTCTCTCCCATAACTCTACATCCACTCCCTCAGCTGCCACCAGTCACCCCTCACTCCTCCTCTCCTGCTCCCAGTCACTCCCAGCTGCTCCAGTTACTCCCAGCTGACCCCAGCTGGCCACTGGATTCTCTTCTATAGGCCCACAGCTGGCTCCCAGTCACCCCCAGTTACTCACCAGTTACTCCCACTTGTCTCCCAGTCACTCCCAGCCTCCCCCCGTTACCCCCAGCTGCACAGGGGCAGTGGGATTTCCATGGGACACCCACACCTTGATGGGACTCATCCCATTCTGGGGAGCCGCCTCCAATCCCTGAGGGATGGGGATCTGCCACCACCAGCTGCCACCTGTCCAGGACCACCCTGGGAGGGTGCAGGTCCTCCAGACCTTTGGAAAGAACCCATTGGAGGTACCACCAGGCAGGGGGAGGACAAAAGCCAGGTGGAAAATTTTCGGGTGTGAGGAGGCAGTGGAGTGGGGGGAAACCTGGACCTCGGCTGGAGCTGGGGAGTGACGGGGATGGGACCATGCCATGAGCAGTGCTGACTGGGAACGGCAGCAAAGATCTGCTCCCTGTGGGCTGGAAAGAAGGAAGGACGGACAGAGCAGGGAAACTTGCCCAAAGGCTCGGAAAACGAAGCCAAAATCGATGCTCGGTCCTGCCAGTCTCCTGCTTGATGGCTTCCTGCAGACAGGAGCTTGGGGTGAAGGAAGCTGCGCTGGACACAGGCTGCTCAACCCACCGGGGGCTCAGAGAGGGGCAGGACCCCCAAGAGCCGGCTGAGGATGTGGGCCAGGGCAGATGGGCACTGGGATGTTCCTTGGCTTCCCAGCGGATGCCAGGCAATAAAGGTGTGGGATGAAAACCCCTTGGAAGCAGCAAGGGGGGCTTCCCGCCTGTATGGGATGGGGCACGGAGGGATGGCAGGGAATTGTGGGGGCTGCGCCGGCTGCAGGTGCAAGACACAACGTGTCAAGGTGTGATTAAATGGTGGGGTTATTAAATGATACTCCTGGCTGTCTCTGTCCCCTCCTGTGGGGACACCGCTCCCTCCACACCGCTCCTTGTGTGGGTTTCCCTTTAGGGAATGGAGCAGGGATCGTGGGGTGGTTTAGGTTGGAAGAGATCGTTTCATTCCAACCCCTGGCCAGGGGCAGGGACACCTTCAGAGGAGACCCGGGACCTTCTCGCCGTGACCCTGCAGGGCACAGCTGTGGCTGGGGACACTCAGAGAGGTCACCTGGCACCGAGCCCAGCGCCCACCACGGGAGATAACCGAGGTTTCCACGTGCTGAGCGGCACGGCTGTACCGGGAACTCACGGAGCGCTGACGTCTCGGCGTGGGTGCTCCCCTGTGACGATTGTTCAGTCCCTGCTCCACCAGCTGCTGCCACCAGATAACGCCCGGCTGGGGACATGGAGTTGCCCAGGGAGCACGTTCCCAGCTGGGGGAACGGGGTGAGGAGAGGAGAAACACATCCCTGCTTCCAGCTGGGATCACTTTGCTGGCTGAGCTGTCTTTCTGGAAGCCGGTCGGTGCTCCGGGCATCTTCACGGGTCTTGGAGCAGAACAAGGGAAGCATCGGAGAGGGATATTTTTAGATGCTCTTTGTGCTCAGAGAGCAAAACCAGGCTGTGGTTTAAGGCCATTAGCTGCTGGGCATGTTTGAAGAGCTGAAATAGGGCTCAGCATTCACGTTTGGCACGATGGGATGGAGCAGCTCTGCAGACATGACGGCAGTTTCTGGGCTGAGCATCGAAGCGAAGATCCCAAGAGGAGCCTGGACCGGGGCAGTCCAGCCCGTTTAGCTGCCACGTGGGCAAACAGCGGGGCCGGGGTGGCTGATCCCCCAAAAGGACGTGTTCACATTGTTTGTGGGGTGACGTTTGCTCCGCTGGCTGCAGAAGAGGTGCGGGAAAAGAGCGGACAAGAGGTAACGTGGAATTTTGCTGGGACCGGAGCCAGCCGAGGGACAGGGTGACAAGTGACAGTACTGCCCCACCAGCCTCTCCTCGGTCACTCAGTCCCCTCCCTCCCAAGCCACCTTTTGCCGTGGAAGCTTAAAATGTCAGGGTTTCCAGGCACTTCCAGGATTCAGGGGTGCTCCAAGGGGGTGGCCCGGGAAGGAAGGGCAGGGAATGGTGGTGCTGGATGCGGCAGGCAGGCAGGGAGCAGGCAGGAAGCAGCCGCTGCCTATCCCAGAGCTCCAGCAGGACTGTCCTGGGTCTCAGACCCCACTGCCTTGGCTGGTGGGGTCACACCGGCAGGGACAGGAACCGGGATGGGGTCAAGGGGGACAGAGGATGCAGAGCCCAGACTGTGGACATGCCACGAGCATCCAGCCCGCAGCCACGTCTTGGCGTGGGGCTTTAGCCCGTGTGGGTGCTGTCCCCACAGGCCAGGATGGACACGGCCAGCCTGCTCGGAAGGGGGAGCTCCGTCGTGTGGGTTCATGCCTCAAATGCTGGCTGCTTTTGGGGCAGAGAGGAGCCAGGGTGTCGCTTCTGGGTCACCTGCGAGGTGCTGTGTGGGACAGGGCTCATGGTCTGGCCATTAAAGTGCCAACAGGCTCCTGCAGTGGGACAAGGACTGAGCACCTGGAGGGACGCGGAGGCTGAGGTGGTGGAAGCAGGATGGAGACCGGGAGCAGGCGATCCCTGGTTGGGGGAATTAGGAAGAGAAACAGCATTATCTGGGATAACCCAGCTGCAGAGCCAGGAGGAAGCAGCTTGGCAGCAACAGAGGTCCCTCCTCACCCTGATTCACCCCACAAAGGCCAGGATTTATCCTCAGGCAGGGCCAGGCTGCTGTGCCACCCTGTGTCCCCCAGCTCGAGGAAACGCCTTGACACCAGAGGCTGCGGGAAAATGGGAATCTCCGCTCGAAGTGGGGAGTTCTGATCAGCCAGGCATGGCTGGAGTCGGGAAAGGGCTGGGATGCTGGAAGGGGGTGGGGAGCTGGAAGGGGGTAGGGCGCAGCAGGTCGCTGGGTGGGCGGGAACGCCCAGGAGGAGAAAGAGCGATGTATTGTGCAGGACAGCGTGTGTGGGCACGAGGAGAAGGGGAATGCGCTCCCCATGACTGCACCCCCTCAGGGCTCCGCAGAAACCCAGACCTGCCGGTTCCCCCTCTTCACAGAAACAAGGGCAAGGAGCAAACTGCCTTTGGGGTTCGCTTCATGAGGTTCTTCACCAGCAGAGACTTGCATGATGGAGCAGCTTGTTGCTCCTGGGTTTGGAGATCTCTCCTCTCCCGTGGCCCAGCAATCCATGGCAAGAGGAAAAGTCTTGTTCTTGCCACAGATGTTCCATGCTGGGGCCTGTCTCCCTGCCAGGACAGCACACAGATGGGTGCCACCTATGATGTGGTGACCTCCTGAAGTCACGCTGGTGATGGAGGCTCCTGAGAGCTGACTTGGTCACCTGTGCAGAGGGACAGGAGCCCTCAGCAGGGCACGGCTGACAGCCTGGGGGAGTCCCGGGTTCTCCCACAGCAAGACAGAGTGTGGTGGGATAATGTGTGTACGGATCGGTGCTCTGTTCAGCGGAGATGGGGTGGGAGGGATTTCAGGGGTTGCGTTCCTCAAGGTTTGGGTGAGAACTGGCAGGTGGGAGAAGGATGGAGAGGAGCAGGTCTTACCTCCAGTAGCGAAGGAGTGGTGGGTGAAGCCTCCCAGAGTGAGGATGATGTGGTGGACATGGAGAAGGAGGTCGTGGGACCACCGCAGGTTGAGATGTCAAATGGCTTAGCCACTCCTTTTGTAGGAGGGAGGGAGACACGGGAGTCTCCCGGGGCTCGTTTTCCACCCTCTCCTCGGTGCTGGGATCCCAGTCTGGGTGTCTGCACCCC
>NW_024580663.1:1999643-2051457 GCF_017639235.1 Corvus kubaryi | reverse complement strand
CTGGTGTGTGATCAGTCCTGGTCTCGCTGAGCCCCACTTCCACCCTTCTCCCTCCCATCGCCAGGGCTCACTGCCCTAAAAAATCAGGGAAAGGAGGGTGCCAGGGGAGCTCGGAGCTGGCACGCGTGCGGGTGAGGTTATTCACCCCGGGGCGGGCAGCAGCCCGGGAGCTTCCCTGAGCAGCGCTCCTGCGTGTCCTGCTGCAGCCTCCGGCGTCTCCCCGAGCTCCTCTCTGCACCTTCCTCCGCCGAAACAGCTCCGGAGAGGTTTTTTTTTTTTTCTGGGATCGGGACAGGCGGGTGCTCTTGTGGCAGAGAGCGGCAGAGAGCGGCAGGCAGAAGCAGCTGGCTCCTTCCCGGGGAAGGCGGGCAGGCAGCCGGGGGCCGGGGGCCGGAGGATGCTCGCCGCCGTGCCCAGCCGCGGGGATGCGGGGTTGCTAGGAGGCAGGTGAAGGTGAAGGTGAAGAGGAGAGCGCTGCGGAGGACCGCAGGCCCAGGTACCGCCGCAGCGGGGCCGGGGGACAGGCTGGGGGGACCCTTTCCGTGCCGGGAAGCGGAGCCGGCGAGCGGGAATGCGAGCGCTGAGCCCTTGGGAAGGGAGCCGGGAGCGCCCAGGGGAGCCGGGCCGGAGGGAGCCGGCTCGGTTCTGCGGGAGGACGATGCGGGAGCAGCCGGCGGCTCGGCCCTTCCGCCAGCCCGGCTGCCGCGGCTCCCTGCCGGTACCGCTGCCGGTACCGCTGCCGGTACCGCTGCCGGTGCCGGCGGAGGCCCTCGGCCGTGAGTAGCGAGGGCTGCGGGGGAGCGGCGCGGCGCGGGAGGATGCTCAGCCATCCTCCGGCAAGGGCGAGCCGGGTGATGCCGCCCGCCGCAGAGCCCCGGGCAGGCCGGGGCACCGGTGCCCTTGGGAAGCCGCCTGCAAGGGACGGGGGAGCGCCGCAGCCCGGGGCCGGCGGGCCTGCGGGAACGCTGCCGCCACCGCTGCCCTTGGGATGCCTCTTGCCGGGGCCGTGCGGGGCAGCAGTGTCCTTGGGAGACCGCGAGGAGCCACCTCCGGCCGGTCCTGTCCTCCGTGCGGCCCCGCACCGCGAGGGCTGAGCCCTGGGCAGCCCACCCGCAGCCGGGAGCTGCCTCTTGCCTCGCAAGAGGAGGGGGAGGATGGGCACAGGGTGGGGGTGAGCGCCGCGGCTCTGACCTGCCCTCCCCCTTCTCCTAGATCCGCATGTCAGACCATCACCACCCCAGCCATGGGGAGTCAGATCCCCAGCACAGCATCATTGTGGTCTTCCTCCTTGTCCTTGTCTTCTTCATCATGGGGCTGGTGGGTTTCCTGATCTGCCATGTCCTGAAGAAGAAGGGTTACCGGTGCCGGACGTTCCGGGACGAGCTTGACCCAGATGACAAAGAAGGGGTGGAGGAGCTCGAGGATGGTGAGTGCTGGGGTGATGGGGCTCGGCGGGGGCTCGGCCTTTCGCCTGCTGTGGCTGGTGCTCCTCTGACACCTGGGATGTGGGATGGGGCTGCGAGGGTTGCCCGTCACGTGTGGCTGGCTTTGGGAAAAAAGGCTGGGGCGGTGAGAGCAGCGCGGTGTTCCCTGGGGATAGGGAGTGTGAGGGCCAGGGATCCCTCTGATCCACGAGCTGACAAAGGCTGGTGGTGACAGGGAGGTGGGAACCAGTGCCTGGCGCTTCCCAAAGGAGCATTATCACCCAAAGGTAATTCTGATGAACATCCAGCACTTGCTGAATTCCCAGCGTCTCAATCCCAATCCCTGTTCCCTCAAGGAAAACCTCTCCCAGCTGGAGCACGAGCTGTCCCTCTGCCCCTCTGGCATTAGGATGTCTGGCACAGAGCCCAGCTGGTGTTTGCTACCGGGCACGTCTTCCTCTAGTCCCTTCTGTGTTCGTGCAGACCAGAGAAATGGGGGTGTTTCCGTGATCCCCATGCTAGAAGGGCACCTTTAGGGAATTTTTTCCATCGCTTCAGGCCGCTGTCAGTCGCTCTGGGGTGGTTGGATTGGGAAGTCACTGCCGCATCGAGCGTGGGTGCCTGGCCCGAGCAAGCTCTGTCGTTTGGTGGTTTCCTGAGTCTCTGCTGAAGTGGGGAGCACACATTCCCCCGGCTGCCTCCCAGGCTGAGAACAGCCACATGGTGCTACAGAACTCCTCCAGCTCCCGCGTGCCATCGGCAGCGCTTGGGAGGATCGGCACCTCCTGCTGCCATTGCCTGTGCACAGGAGGGGAACGCGGCTCCTCCGGCTCACCCACGGATGCAGCCAGAGCTTCCAGGTGCCCATGGATGTGGCTTTAATGCCCTGGCTGTACACGACATGGAGACAGTGTCTGAACCTTCCAGGACTGGCTTTGCCTTCTGGAGATACCCCAGCCCAGGCAAACATCTCCATGGGTTTCCAAGAGCACGGTAGCAGCCCTGGAGCCTTGGAGGCAGCTGCCTGCCAGGCCGCAGCTCCAACCTGCTTACAGGAACCTCTCACACTGCTGACGGGGCTGGAGGTCCATCCATCCAGGCCTCCTGCCTCCAACAGTGGTGTGAAGCAGGTGGAGAGGAACGCCGTGGATGAATTCCACAGGCACCAGCCAGGATTCCTCAGAACAGTCTTTTAGGCTTTGAACAGCGTGCAGCTCTGGGGCTCTCTCCATCATTGTGTCTTCCCCATTTCTGTGTTTAATGGGTCCCAGTGGGTTTATTTTCTGTTTACCCTTGCAGCATCCTGCAGCCAGGGGCTCCAGGGCTGGACAAGGACCCTCCTCTTTTGGCTTTTTGGAACCTGCTTCCCACTTGTTCCTCCAGATGCTCCCCAGTTCTGAAGGAGCAACACAAGCCCCTTTCCCTGCACACGCAGCTGCTGGCTCAGCCATTTCTTTTCCAGGATGAGGGATCCGGTGTTCCCCAGTGGCTTCCCAGTGTGACAGGGGACACGAGGCTTCTCCAGCGTCTCTGCTGATGCAGCTGCTCCTGGGAAGGGATGAGCGAGCAGAGTCCCCGAATCCCCGCCCTCAGTGCCACGTTGTCTCTTTTCAGATGAAGAGAAGAACGATGACACCGTGGAGAAGATCGTGAAATGCATCATCCAAAACCAAGGTGAGCACGTCCACGGGCCGGCCCGGAGCCGTGCTGACCACTTTGGCTGACTCATTCCTGTTTTTCCCCTCTCTCTTCAGCAAACGTGGAGGCCCTCAAGGAGATGCTGGGGGAAACTGAAGGGGACGTGGCAGTGCCAGTGCCCAGGTGAGGGAAGCGCAGAGCAGCTTGTGGCTGCTGCAGAGTGAGGGACGAGCAGCCCCTTTCCAGCTGTTACCAAGCATCTTCCCAACGAGGAGTCCTGCTCTCCCGAGGGTTTTGAGGAGTGCTTCACCCCCCTGCCAAGCAGAACAGCTCTTCCTCATTGCTGTCCTCAGCAGAGCATCCCCCCCAGAGCTGCTGCTCCCAGGGCTTGCTGCAGTGGGGCTGCACCGGGGTTGGGACGTCTCTCCCAGGTGACAGAACCTGTCATGTCCTTCCGTTGCAGCCTTTGTCCCCACAGCAGCAGCCAGGACGGGGGCCCCCCACATCACCACACGGTGCACCTGGGCTCCACGCAGGCCCCCTGCATCCACTGCAGCAAGAGGAAGAGGCACCCGCTGCAGCGCCAGGGGCGGTCCAAGGAGGGCAAAAGCCGGATGCATCCTGGAGAGACCACCGTCTTCTCAGTGGGCAGGTACCCAAATGAGCTTTGCCAGACGTTTCCCTGCTGCAACGAGCACCACGGGCTCTTCCCCAGTCCTCCTGTTCCTCCCCCGCTCGCCCCAGGCCAGGCTCCCTCTTGCTGTTCCCCGTGGAGATGCCTCAGCATCTGCAGCTGGAGCTCCCGAGGGCCCAGGTGGCTCCCGCAGCTGGAAATGCCTGTGGTGTGTGGCAGGCTGTGATGCACCGGTGGCTTCCCTCCTTCTCCGGGAAGGTGACTCAAGCTGGGTTTTCCGGCTGAGTCAGTGCTGGGCACAGCCCCAGGGCCGTGTCCTTTCAGGGCCCGCTGTCCCAGCTCGGTTGCAAGCAGGGGCCTTGCTGCCCAACTGGGGGCTTTAGGGACCTCCTTAGGGGGGGCAGAGGGGACAGCATGTCCCAGGTGCAAGTCACCACCTCCTCAGAACGCCAGAGTGGCCGTGCTGCTCCAGGTGGCTGCCTCCAGCGATGTCTGCAATTAGATGACACGGCAGCAGTGTAAGGATAGGGGAGTGTTCCTGATACTTCCCACAAATGCTCTCCAGCGCCCACCTGGTTTCACCTCAAGGGACTTCCTGAGCTTCCTGTGGTCTCTGTGTAGTCACTAACCTGCAGAACAGTCTGGAGGCTTGCCCAGGTTGCCCCATTCCGCAGCAGAAAGGGTTAGGAAAGTCTTCCAGGGCTTGGCTCCCTCTGGCTGTGGTGGCTGGGGCAGGGTGACAGCAACTGCTGGTCCCTGGATGGCCACCCTGGTGAGTCACGAAGCTCTGTCATGCTCAAATCCTGCAGAGCCTTCATTCAGGGCCTGAGCCTTGGTGAAGCTTCACATTGTGGTCCAGAGAGACAGTCCTTTCATGGGAATGCTGAGCCAGAGTGGGCATGGAATCATGGAACGGTTTGGGTCAGAAGGGACCTCAAAGTTCATCTTGTTCTACCCCTGCCATGGGCAGGGACACCTCCCACTGTCCCAGGCTGCTCCAAGCCCCAATGTCCAGCCTGGCCTTGGACACTGCCAGGGATGCAGGGGCAGCCCCAGCTGCTCTGGGCACCCTGTGCCAGGGCCTGCCCACCCTCCCAGGGAACAATTCCTTCACAAAATCCCATCCATCCCTGCCCTCTGGCACTGGGAAGCCATTCCCTGTGTCCTGTCATGTGGATTTTTTCACCGTCAGGGGCAGGAGCCTCAGCAGGGAGGTGAGCTGGGGCTTTACGGGGTGCTGGAGGAGCAGGGAGCTCAGATCACATCCTGTGGGCACTGCCAGCTCCTGGTTCCCTCCGTGCCTGTTGCTGTCCTTGGAGGTGGTGCCCGGTAAGCCAGGGCTCTGCACAGTTGTGTACTCACCGCTAATTCACTCCCTGGCTGGTGCCCAGCTCCATCCACTCCTCCGTATCCTTTGTCCGTGCTCTTCCCGGTCTCCTCTCACTCACCCCGGAGTGCAGGAGAAGATGGTCTCCTTTCCCAAAGGCACCTTCCCTCAAATCCTGTTTTTTTCTCTTTATCCCTGTTAATATCCCCCGCCACAGCAGCCTTCTCTGCAGGGCCCTCATCCCAATTCTCCAAGGCTTCATTTGCAATCCTGAATCTCTTTGGTACAAGGTCCAACTGCTCAGGAACCTATGTGCCCCTGAGCTACCATCCCACCTCCAGATTCTCCTTCTTATTTCCAAGCTGGCCCCTTTGCTCTTCCAGATCCTGGGTGATCCTTTTCCAGGACTGCCCTTCCCGTGTCTTATTTATGGCAAATATCTCGGAGTACTTTGACTCAGCACTGACCCTACAAAACAGGGCTTCTTTAACCCACCTCTGGAGTTAAGGACACACCCTCAGGTCTTGTTCTCCTTTATTTTTGGTACTGTTTTTGCCTTTGATGCAGTGCTTGAGAGTCCAGCCCCCTCCTCCACGGAATGAGCAGGCACAGGCTCATCCCTGAGGAGCAGAAAGGATGGGAGCTGTGGAGGTCCACCAAGATCATCCAGGGCTGGAGTGTGGGGGCACCTGAGGAGGCTTTTTTAGCCTGGAGAATTAGAAAGGGATGATCTAATTGTCCTCTAACACTTCCCAAAGGGTGGATGGGGTTTAAACGAAGATGGAACCAGACTCTCCTCACAGATGCACTGGGAAGGGCAAGAGGCAATGGCCATGGGTTACAACAAGAGAAATCCAGAAAAGATGCAAGGAAAAACTGTTTGACAGGGCCCCGAAGAGTGGAGGAATCTCCATCCTTGAAGATTTCCAAAACCTGACTGGACAGGGCTCTGGGCAAATTGCTTGAGGGTAGGAGGGGGCCCAGGCATGAGCAGGGGACTGGGGTGGAGACCTCCTGAGGGCTTTTTGCACCTCAATTGTTCCAAACTTCTGTGGCAATCAGGGTTATAGGATGATTTACCACTCAGTGTTTTCCTCAAGCCACTCAAAGGCAGTGGCAGTGCTTGTCCATAAAACATCTGTGTGTGACCCTCTGTCCTCGGCCCCAGCAGCCACAGCGTCCCACCGAACCCAACGCCAGGGCTCTGCTGCTTTCCCTCCCCAGCCAGAAGTTGGCTACGTTGTGCCCTCTCCAGTCTGAACCCTTCCTGCTCTCTGAATCCACTCCCGACTCTTCCAGGCTGACTTTGCTCAGCGGCATTACCAAGAAACGATCCTGTCACTCGTGTCACCTCCCTGTCCCTCTTCAGGATCAGAACATTCTGTGGTCTTCCCAAATCGCAGCACTGGTGTCTTATCTCCAAATATGTGGAGAGACCTGAAAGGTCACATTTGCTGCTGCTTGGCCTGCCCTGAGCAGTGCAGTGGGAGCCTCCTCTGGAGCTGGAGCGTTTCTCCTCACGACCCTCCCAATCCTGAGCAGCTTTCTGACCGCGGTGCTGAGGGGTTGGTGCTGCCCACAGGCTGGGTTCCAGCCTGGAAATGGTCTCCTTCATCTCTGCCAACTCACCTGGTGCCTGCTCTTATCTTTTGGACCTCTCTGCTCCTTCCTTTGGAACAGCAGTGCTGCCACGTGCTTGGCCTTTGGCTCTTGCTCTTCTTTCCACACCAGCAGTACTCGAACTTTCTGAAATTGTGCTTTGCCCTGACACTGACAGGGCTGAACCTCAGCAGAGCCAGGTCCATCGGCAGCTTTTCCATGTGCGATCCGAGTGCAGGCAGAGCGGGCGTGGGTGAGCCATGGGCTGCACGAGGACTCAGAGGTGGGATCGGAGTGCTCTGGCTGGTGGACACCAGCTCACTGGGGAAGAGATTTCCTGTCTGCTGGTCCAGCAGTGGCTGGCAGTGCTGCTGAGGAGGAGTCACGGTGAGTCACAGTCAGCACCATCACAATTCAGACTTTCAGGCTTTGCTGATGCACCAAAGGGGCTCCAGGAGAGCTGGAGAGGGGCTGGGGACAAGGGCACAGAGTGACAGGACACAGGGAATGGCTTCCCCAGTGCCAGAGGGCAGGGCTGGATGGGATGCTGGGAAGAAATAGGTGGTGAGGCCCTGGCACAGGGTGCCCAGAGCAGCTGTGCCTGCCCCATCCCTGGGAGTGTCCAAGGCCAGGTTGGATGGGGCTTGGAGCAGCCTGGTTGAGGGGAAGGTGTCCCTGCCCATGGCAGGGGGTGGCACTGGGTGATCTTTTAGGACCTCCTTCCAACCCAAGCCACTCCATGAGTCCGTGATCCCTAACTCCTCTCTTCTCCCCACGTGCAATATTGCATCACCTCTGGCTATTAACCCACCCTTCTGCAGCTTTTCTCTTGCCCACCCAGGAGCTCTGAGCTGTTACCTGTTCATGGTGGGACCTTGGAGAACCACTCAGGCACCATCCGTCCCTCCAGGGGACGGTGCAAAATGTACTCTGGCAGATTTTAGCCAAACAACTCCTTCAGCCTTTGATCCCTGTACCCAAATCACTGCCAAAACCCTGTCCCTGCCCTCCCTTAGGGCACGCTGTCATCCAGGTTGTGTCTCGGAGCATTTCCAAGAGCTCTGACCCATCCTGCTGCTGGGAGGACAAGCTCTGCCCCCGCCAAGACCTGGATTGAGCTTTCCCTCCGTCTCTTTCTGTTTGTTTTGCACAAAATGAAGGGAAAAATGAATTTGGGGTCATGGCTTGCGTGGGGGTGAACGGGTCTGAAAGGTTGGAGATGACGGCGAAGAGAGGAGATGCGGGGCTGGAGGTACAGGCAGATGTGGGACAGCAGGGAAAAGACTCAGCTCTGTCCTACCCCCATTCCAGGTTCCGTGTCACGCACATCGGAAAGAAACCCCCGGTCCAGGAGCAGCAGGACGGTGCCCTGCGCGCCGGCAGCCGGCAGCCGAGCACGGAGGAGCTGGAGCGCAGCAGCGAGCGGCTCCAGCGGGAGCGGGCTCCCAACGGGACTGTCCCCACGGGTGGCCTGCAGAACGGAGCCATCCAGACGGGCACCCAGAGCGGCAAAGGCGCGGAGCAGAGCCTCTCCGCCAGCCCAGCCGCGAACACACCAGCCAGCTCCGGCAGCCGTGACAGCCGGCGGGGGGGCGCGGGGTCCGGCCCGGCGGGGTCCGGCAGGGCGGGGTCCCTGCAGGATGCTGGCGCTGCTCCCGGGAGCTCGAGCCGCCAGCAGAGGCTCCTGAGCCTGCCGGCGCTGGGAGGGTCGAGTCCCAGCATCCCAGGAGAGCTGGCAAGGGAAGGAGGCGGCATCTGCCTGGAGGAGATCGGACTGGAGTCGGCAGATGAAGTGTCAGATATCCACGGGAGCCTGAGTCTGCAGGAACAGGCCGAGGAGCTGGGGAGAGACGACAGCAGCAGGAGACAGCCCGGAGGGGAGGACGCGAGGCAGCAGGTATGTTCCTCCTCTTCCTGGTCTCCAGGTGGTCCCCTGGCCTGGAGGGGGATTGCTTTTTCCCACCCATTTTCCAATGTCTGAGGCGGTGGAGTGACCGTGACAGGTCCCAGCCCCCTTCAGGGGCAGGGCGAGGTGCTGCAGGCCTGCTGCCAGTGCCCCTTGGCAAAGGACTCCTTCTCCATTGTGGTTGAGCTCTTTGGGAACATCCATTGGGATTCTGGCCTGGGAGAGCTCCACTGGTGCCCGTGGTGCCCCCAAAACCCTGTAGCCTCAACGGGGCCCAACGTGGCCAGCAAGGAACAGGCAGGGACAGATTTCTCCAGGAGCCTTTCTCACCTTGAAGGCCAGGAAATGGTGAAGCCAACTGGTCATTTCTTGGCTGTTTTTCCCTGCTGCTGAGGAGCTGTGCTCAGAGAGGAGGACAGCCCACCCTGCCCAGAGCTCCCAGCACCCTGGTATCTCCCAATATCCCACCCAACCACCCTGCTGGAGGGGTTAGAGAGCTCTGGGGGATTTGCTCCCTGGAATTGCCTCTGTGCTGTTACCAGTGAGCAAAGGAGGCCGCTGCTGGTGGTTCAGACACCCAGCGTTTCGCTCACAGGCTCACGCACTCATTCACGGTTCTGCAGCTGGGGAAAGGTGATTTTCATGGAAGGGGGCCGGGAAACACCCCCTGTGTGATGTCAGCAGCCCCAAGAGCTGGCCTTGACTTGCCTCAAAAAACCAGCACCAGGGCAAAGCCCGTGGAAGGAAAAGGAAGCGAAATGCCTGGGTAAAATTCCTGGCACGCTTCAAAGCCAGGGAGATCCCCTGGGGCTGGTTCTGCTGGAGCTCCACGGGCTGGACATGGCCCATGCACATGCCAGCAGCCCTTGGCAGGGGCTGGGATGGGGCAGGACAGGATCAGCACGGGAGAACCCCAGTAAAGGTGCCTGGCTGGATGCTGGATAAGGACAAAGCAGGATCCCACTGTTTCCCTCTTTGCTTTCCAGTGACCAGGCTGGGAGGTTTGAGCTGTTTCACGGAGAAGGGCAGCCCGTGGCAGCCAGGCAGGACAGAGCTGATGGGCTGCAGCCCTTCCCCAGAGACCTGGGGAGGTGGTGACAGGTCCTCCCATGTCCCACTGAACCTTGGGCGACCCCTCTGATCCCTGGGGAAGCAGTTTTGTGCAGGCCAAGCCCAGTGACATCTGCCCCCTCTGCAGTGCCAGGCTCTTGCACGTGGTGCTGGGGTGCTCCAGGACGTGGGGTCCCAGGAGAACGGTGATGGGACCTCCCTGGGATGTTTGTCACCAAGCCCTGGTGCCACCTAAACCCTCCCCCATCCCCTCAGTCGCAGTCAGAGCCAGCACGAGGGTTGTTGGCTGCTTCTCATCGGGGATGGGCAGAGATGGGGCCTGGGCTGTAGTCGCCCCTGGAGACTCAGTGGGGTTCTGCCCACTGGCCCCTCGGGTCACTGCTGTGGCCAAGGGAGCACTGACATCCCTCCTCCATCCCACAGGAGCCCAGCGCCTCGGAGCAGGACCGCGTGTGACGTGAGTGTCCCCTGTCCCTGGCACAAGGGCCGGGGGGGGATGCGGGAGGGCCGCGGCAGTTTCCCTGCCCTGGAGATGGAGAGAGGGCGAACCCCTTCTCCAGGGGGTCGGGAAGTGACCGGGGATTTCACAGGCGGTGACGCCGGGAAATCCCATTCGCGGGTGGCGGGGAGGTGCCGTGGCTGTGGGGGACGAGCCCTATCCCGCCGCTCTCCCCGCAGCTCCTCTCCGCTCCCGGCTGGAGCGTGCACGGGAGGCGCGCAGCCCCCGCACCCCTCGGGGCTGGGGGCTCTGCCGTGGGGCAGCCGCGGGCCAGCCGGCCCCGGGTGGGCAGCTACGCGCTTGGCATGGCCGGAGCGACGCGCCGGCGCCACCGACAGCCGCGCTCGGCGCCAGCCTTCATCCCATCGGCAATAGGTACCCGAGTCCCACCCACCGCACCCGCCCCGGAGACCCCCCCCCGGGGGACCCTCGGGCCTGGCAGGGGCAGCACAGCACCCAGAGCCCGCTGTCCCCCCCACCCCCGGCCCCCGCGGCCCCCCATCTCCGGGGCAGGGATCGGAGGGGGTCGCGGCGAGGGGCAGGGATGGAGGCAGCGGCTCGAGCCACCCCCCCGGGGCGGTGGGGAGCACCCCCGCGCCCACCCGGCACGTTCAGCACAGAGCACAGCCCCCCCCGGGCACCCCTGCCACGCAGAGCGGGCACAGGCACAAATCCTGCACCGGCGGGGGACCCTGCAGGTCCCTGGGAGATGCTGGCGGAGAGAGGAGCTTCCAGCCCCATCCCGGCACAGGAGGGGCCGGAGCCGGGCCCTGGGGGAGGGATGGCCCCGGCCAGGCCAGCGGGCAGCCCCGGGGCCGTGCGAGAGCTTCGGTGTGTAACGCCCTGTACATAGACGAGCTACAACCATTAAAGCTGCTGAACCCCTCGCCAGGGACAGCTGGATTTATTTGGAACAGCCCCCCAGGCCACTCCTGCCTGTGGGGAGGTGCTGTGGGGGCCGGCAGGGTCCAGGGATGAGCCCCCCAGGAACCGGGGCTGTGCTGGGGGTGCACGGGCGATGCCAGGCGGGAAGGGCAGAGGCAAGAGGGAGGGTGAAATGGGGCCTGGCTGTGGCACTGGGCACCCCAAAAAAGGGGTTCTGGGTGCTGTACTGGGATGCAGGACCACTCTGCAAGCAGCACTGGGCAGGATGCAGCCCCTGGAGAGACCAGCTCGGGGCACGGGGCAGCAGCAGCCCCTGCTGCTGGGGCAGCAGCCCGTGGGGGTTTGCTTGGGCAAAGCTTTTTGGGGGACAGGGAGCTGGGGGGACCCACAGGGTCAGCTGAAGTGAAGCTCGGGGTCGGGCTCGGGGGCTCTGCCGGGTGGAGGGGGCGGCGCACGGAGCTGCGGAGAGAGAGAGGAGAGGGAAGGGGAGAGGGAGAGAAGTGGTGCCAACGTGCTGAGGCCGCTCATCCCCCTTCAGACCCCCCCCAAAACAAACGGGTGGCTCCATTACAGAAGGGCTGGGGCAGGTTTTGGGGTACCAGCATCCCGGTGCTGTGGCTTACCGGCCGCAGGCGGGTGGCTGCCAGGTCCGGAGAGCTCTGCCTGCTGCCCGTGCCATCCTGCCAGCAACCTGGGAGGGCCTGGCAGCTCAGCCTGGCTTTCCAGGCTCCCCCAGTCCCTTCCCAGTCACCGCCCAGCACTCACCTCCCAGCGCTGTCTCAGGAGCAGGGCTGGGGACCAGGCTGGCCCCGGGCGCGAGGCCAGGAGGGGAGAAGGGCGGAGGGGATGGTGATGGCAGCTCCTGGGAAGACACAGCCAGCAGGGATGGGAACGGTGGGAAGGGGGTGCTCACCCCAGCAGTCATGGAAGATGGGGGGGTGCCCATGCCAAGGTGACACAATGACCCTCCTGCCACCAACCTGCCCGGCCGCCTCCCGGGCCCCGGTGAGCTCCTCCACCACCAAGGAGGGGAAGACGCCGACGCGGCCGTCGAAGTCGCCGGTCCAGAAGCCGTCGTCCACCTCGCCGGTGGCGCGGGGCAGCACGCGGATGATGGCCCCCTCGGGGAAACTCAGCTCCTCGGGGCTCTGCCCCTCGTAGTCGTACAGGGCTCGCACCAGCCAGGCTGGGGGGAGGGTGGGAATGGGGCTCAGCACCCTTTGGGTCCCGTCCCCCTCCCTGGGGTGGGGGTGATGCCCAGCACCCACCTCCAGGCTCCAGCACCAGCTCTGCAGCCATGATGCTGGAGAGCTGGCGGTGCAAGGCAGAGGGGCCCGGGGGGCCGAGCCCAGCCCCCGAGTCACACCCCAGGGACAGCAGGTACTTTTCGGGGACGTAGCCGACCTGCCCTGCCTTGTTCCGAGCCTGAGGAGGCAGAAAGCATGTGAACATCTCAGGTTCCAGAGTGGGGACAGCCTGGGGACCTCCAAAAGGTGTCCCCCAGCATGGAGGGGGGCTCAGCCCGCTCCCACCTTCACCCACTCCTCTGCGTCACCATCCTCGATGATCTCCAGCTCCTCGCCCTGGCTGATGGACAGCTCATCTGCCTGGCAGCCCTGCAGGAGACGGGGACAAAGTGGCAGAGAGGCTGAGGTGCCATCCCTGGGCAGGCAGGGTGAGGGCCAGGCAGGCAGGGCCGTCCATACCTGGTAGCCAAAGATCACCCGGCAGGTGTAGGGGTAGGTGCGAGCAGCAGGCCCAGGCTCATCGTCCTCGTCCGGCTCATCGCTGTCCTCGTAGTCATCGAACTCGGCCGGGTCCAGCCCTGTGGGGGTCTCCTCGCCTGTCCCCACCATCGCCCCGGCCAGCCAGGCATCCACATCCAGCCCTGCTGCCCGCAGCAGTGCCAGCCGTGCCTCGGCCTTCACTCGGCTCACCTGGGGACACCACACATTGTCGCTGTCCACAGGACACCTCCAGGGGCATCCCAACCCGACAGACCCCACCCCCAGAGTGGTGGCACCCCCAGCGCCACACCCCAAGTGCAGCATCCCGGCCACCACTCGTCCCTGTCTCTGCATGCCCCACCCTGGGAGTGACGGACCTCGAGGCCACCCCAGACCCCCTGACTGGGGGGACCCACCTCCGCCTTCCGGATGTTCTCCCTGGCTTCTTCCATCTGCCGCTCCACAGCCGCTGCTTCCGCCTCCGGCCCCTGCTGCCGCCTGGCCTCCAGCCGCTGCAGCACCTGGGCGGGCACCCGCAGCTCAGAGGGTGGTAGCAGCTGGTGAGGGGCTGGAAAAACCCCTCCCTGAGCCCCCCAGCGCTCCGTGGGGCAGGACAACACCCACCTCCTCGCTGTGTGCCCTGTTCTTGTGGTCCCGGGCTACCCGCGTGGCCCAGCGCCGCGCCTCCTTCTCCAGGCTGGCCCCGTCGTCTGCCGGCGGCAGCAGGCACACCTGGGCAAGGACACGGGGGTGACAAGGGCTGTGCAGACCCCACCTTGCTCTAATGCTCCCCCTCCACTCACCTCCTCCAGCCCGGCGAGCTGGAAGCGCTGCTCGGGCGCCAGGGAGAAGGCGGGGTGGTCCTGCAGGAAGAGGAGGAGATCCTGCTCCCGGCACACCTGCAGCAGAGAGCGGCGTGGGGCCGGGGGACTCCCCTGTGCCCTCCTGTCCCACCCAGCTCGCGGGACGGTGCCGTTACCCGCGCAGACGCCTCCACAACGCCCTGGAACCAGTCCCGAGTGGCCCGGCAGGTCTCCACCTCCGTCCGGCTGGCAGCCGACAAGTGCTCCCGGAGCCGCTCGTAGAGGTCCCCATCCAGTGCCTGGGGGAAAGCGGGTGGGAACCACCCCCAGCACTGCCACATCCCCCCACTGGAGCATCCCTGATGCCCTCAGGGCAGCCAGCCCTGACCCTGCACCAGCGGGACCCTCCCTGCTGCCCCCCTCGCAGTGGCACTGGGGGGATGCTCCTTGTGGGACCCTGGGGATGGGGCACGGAGGGTCCGGGCAGCTCCTACCTGCATGGCTGCGGGCAGCTCCACGCGCTGGTAGTGCTGCAGGTGGGCAGCAGCAGACACCAGGGCGAAGCTGTACTCGTTCTGCACCCCTGCCAGCTGCCTCGAGTGCTCGGCCAGTCGCGCTGAGAACTGTGGGGACAGGGACAGCACGGCTTGGTGGTGGTGCCCCGTGTCCCCCTGCATCCACCCACTTGGGTACCCTGCCAACCCCTGCACCACTGACCTTGGCACTGAGCTTTTGCAGACTGGCCTTGGTGTGAAATATCCGCCGGTCGCTCTTCCGGAGGCTGGGGAGGATGGGAGGGGGGGTGTGAGGCCACCCTGCAGCCACAGCAGCCCCCCGGCCCCGTGCCCCCTACTCACCGCGCCTCCACATCGGCCGCCTTGTCCTTGGCCACCTCGCTGCTGCGCTGGAGGTGGCTGAACTGCTTCTTCGCCTTGTCCAGCTCCTTCACCGTCTCCAGCAGCTCCGCCTGCGCCTTCTGCAGCCGCTCGATGCCCTGCGGGGAGCGTCAGCAGGAGGGGACAGCTGTCCCCACCGCCCGGGCACAGGGGACATGTCCTTGCCCTGGTACCTTCTTGAGGGTCCTCTCCTTGGAGAGGCGGGCGCTGCGGGCGGCCTCGGCGGCCAGGGCGCGGTAGCTCTCGGAGGCGGTGACACGGACCTGCCCGGCGTGTGCTGTCCCCTCGATGACGCCCTTCCAGACAGCGGCCACGCTCCTGTGGGCATGGGGTTAATGCAGGGCTGGGTACTCCCTGCCCCTTGCCAGCTTTAGGGGATGCCCAGCAGGACCGCCAGCACCCCCAGTCCCAGCAGGGCCCTAGAGCTGGGGACATCCCACCCACAGCTGCATTCCGGTGACACCCAAATCCTGGTTGGCGTTAAGCATCTCCAAGCTGGGAGGGCCATGGATGGGCACAGCCAGCCCCAGCTGGTTGTCCCCAGCCCTGTCCCTGTCCCCAGCCCACCTGGAGTCGCCGGCCTCGCCACGGCCCCGCTGCCAGTCTCTCTTTACGAACTGGCTTGCCAGCCTCTGCAGCGCCTGCGGACAGACCCAGCATCAGCAGCACTCCCTGACCCTGCCGAGCACCCCAGCACCCCCCACCCTGCTCAGGGCCCCAAACTGGGCTCCCCACCCCGGCTGTCCACCCCATGGGCCTGAGGACACACACGTGTCCCCCCCGAACACAGACACACACATCCCCATGGCTCAGTGTCAGCAGGAATCCCACCGTGCTCCCCATGAGAAAACCTTTTTGGGGAGCAGCCACCACAACGAAAGGACCCCCCCCCCCCCCCAGTGTGGCTTTTGGGACAGAGCACCTGCAAGGGGACACCAGTGAGGGACACTGGCTACAGAGTAGAGGAGCTCCCAGCAAAGCCAAGCACAGCAAGACCCCAACCCTCAGCCCCAGCCTGGGGGCTGTGAGGGAGGGGGTGGCACGGTGACCAGCTGCAGGAAGGCGGGACACAATTCTGCTGCACTGTGTCCCCAAGGGATGCTGCAGGGACATCTCCCAGCAAAACCAAGCTCTGACATTTCAGAGCAGCGCCCTGCGATGACCCAGCAGACAGCAGAGCCCAGCAGTTTCCTCCCCCCACAAGGATTTCCCTCCTGGCTCCCAAAACACCCAAGGTTGGGGCTATGCTGTGCTCAGCAGAGCCCCCAGCGGGTGCTGAACGTGGTCAGGGTCCTCCTGGAAGGATGAACCATCCGCCACCACCCTCCGGGAGCTGCCACGCTCGGATAATTTCCAAGGCTGCCCATTGCCTGCGTGGGGCCGTGCCCAGCTCCTGCCCCACAGGCAGGATGGGGCCTGGGCCTCCCCAGGGCGCTGATCCTGAGTCCCGTGGCATCTCCTTACCTGCCCATACTCCCTGTCAATGGTGGCCCTCTGCTTGCTGTAGGACCTGGGGGGAGAGGGGGCACAGAGAGGACACACAGAGAGGGGCAGGGATGGGCCATCCCTCCCCGCCACCATCCCCCTGCCACCACCCCGGTACCACCACCCCCTGCCACCATCCTGTCCCCATCGGGCCACCCCAGTGGGTGACGGAGCCCATGACCTCGACGTGACAGGCTCAAGGTGAGCCGTGCCCGGTCCCTGGCCCACCCGTGCAATGAGCTGCCCGGTCTCAGCTCAGGGACACACACACACCAGTGGGATGAGCTGTCTGATCTCAGCCTGGGGACACACACACTGGTGGGATGAGCTGCCCGGTCTCAGCCTGGAGACACACACACACACACACACATGTGGGATGAGCTGCCCGGTCTCGGCTCGACCCGGGTGTCACATATGTGGGCCCTACCTGATGTCCTCCAGCAGCTCGGCGTCCCGCTGCTGCTTGCTCTGCAGGCCCGACAGCTGCTCCAGGAGATGGACCCGCAGCTCCTGGGTGAGCTTCACCTGCCGGACGGCCCCGCTCAGCCCCGCGGCCCCGGCCGGGATGGGGTGCGGGGATGCGCTGCCCCCCCCGCCCGCGCACCGATCCCCACCGCCCCCCGGGTGCCTCCCAAACGCGGCCTCGCTTCCCCAGCCCCGTGAGGCTGCGCCGGGGGCGAGTCTCGGTCACGGCTGCAGGACACGGCAGCGAGGGAGAACCCGGCCCCGGTGACCGCCCCGTGGCCCGGCCCGAGCCGGCGCTCACCTTGCGCGGCGGCGGCTGCATCGCTGCGCTGCCCCGGTGCCGGTGCCACGGTCCCGATCCCAATGCCGGGGCCGGTCCCCGCTCGCCGCCGTCCCGATCCGCGTGTGCGGAGCCCGGAACTGCCGGGCCGGCCTCGCCCCGCCCCCGACGGGCCCCGCCCCCGACGGGCCCCACCCCCCACGGGCCCCGCCCATCACCCCCACCCGGACGCGCCCCCAGAGCGGCCACGCCCCCGGCCCGGCCCCCGATGGACACGCCCCCGGCCCGGCCCCCGATGGACACGCCCTCGGCCCAGCCCCCGATGGACACGCCCCCGGCCCCGCCCCTCTGCCCGCAAGGGCGGGGAAACCGCGCCCAGCAAGCCCCGCCCCTCGGGGGCTCCAGCGCCGCCTGGTGGTCGGTGCTGCACGCGTGGACGGGGGCGCGGGGACATGGGGACAGGGGGACATGGGGACACGGAGACAGGGGGGCAGGGGGACATGGGGACACGGAGACAGGGGGACATGAGGACACGGAGACACAGGGACATGGGGACATGGGGACACGGGGACATGGGGACACGGGGACACAGGGACATGAGGACACGGAGACATAGGGACATGGGGACATGTGGACACGGGGACATGGGGACACTGGGACATGGGGACATGGGGACACGGGGACATGAGGACACGGAGACACTGGGACACGGGGACACTGGGACATGGGGACATGGGGACACGGGGACACTGGGACACTGGGACACGGGGACACGGGGACACGGGAACACGGGGAAACGGGGAAACGGGGAAATGGGGAAATGGGGAAACGGGGACATGGGGATATGGGGACATGGGGACATAAGGGGACAGGGACATGGGGATATGGGACACAGGAGCACGGGGACACAGGGACATGGGGACACGGGGACACGGGGACATGGGGACATGGGGACATGGGGAGACAGGGACACGGAGTTATGGGGCACAGGAGCACGGGGACATGGGGACACGGGGACATTGGGAGACAGGGAGGTGGGGAGACAGGGACATGGGGGCATGGAGACACAGGGGTATGGGAGACAGGGACATTGGGACATGGGGAGGTGGGGATAGGAGGACACGGAGAAGCAGGAGGACAGGGACACGGGGATATGGGGAAACAGGGACGTGGGAACATGAGGAGATAGGGAGACAGGGACATGAGGACACAGGAGTACAGGAGACAGGGAAATGGGGATGGGGGAAGACAGGAGTATAAGGATGCAGGGATATGGGACACAGGGACACGGGGACATGTGGACACAAGGAGGCAGGGGGACAGGGACATGGGTAATGCTGCGACAGAGGGAAATGAGAGATGGGGATGTGGGGACACAGGGTCACAGGAATATGGGGTGATGGGGAGCACTGTCCTTGGGCAGGGGGACATGGGGACATGGGGACATGGGGAGTTCTGGGACACACAGCACTGGGATCACTGGGGGCTGAGTCCTTGTGCATGAGGACACACAGAGTACTTGTCCTGGGATGTGGTGACACATGGGGTGCTGGGGCACTGGTCCTGGGGTGCGGGGACATGTGGGACACTGAGGGGACAGCCCCCAGCTGGGGGGGACAGACCCCAGGGACATGTGGGGTCCCACATCACGTGGAGGACACAGAGCCCCTGGCTTGGCAGGACCCTGACACGGGGACATGGGCACAAAGCTGAGCAGTGGCATTCAGCGGGGCCACCTGGAATCGTGAGGGGTCCCCAACCAGCCCCTGCCTGTCCCCCTGTCCCTTTGTCCCCCTCCCAACCCTCTCCCATCCCCTTCATCTCTCACTTCTCGTTCTGATCTGGTTTTGCTCTGTGGTTCCTGCAGAGCTCGTGGCTCTCCCCACTGCTCCATTCGTCCCCTTCTTTCTCTTCCCATGACATTTCTGGGGTTGGCTGCACGTGTCCTGGTCCCCGTGGTGTGTGACGATGCACAAGGCTGGGCTGGGGATGTGTCACCGGCTCTGTTATTCCTCCTCTTAGCCAGGAAAATGGACCGGAGGTCACCCAGCGCCCACTTCGGTGACAAGAAGGGGACAGAGCAGGGTGGCCCCATCTACATCAAGCTGTGTGACACCGGCTTGTCAGCCTGACCCCGGCGATGGATCCTGGGGATGCCTGGTCCTGGCCACGTGTCACCGGGCTGGGAGCCAGCTGCCACCTTCCTGTCCCATATATGGGGCACAAACAGCTCCATCTTCCCGCCGTGCTTCTCACCCGTCTGCCTCCAGCTGCCTCTTGCCTGCTTCCTCCTGCCCATGGTGTGGCTGCGGCTGGAAATCTCTCCCCGCCTCGATGGTGTGCCCAGGATGCTCGGCGGCGGTGACAACTGGCGGTCGCTTCGTGCTCCAGTCTGACACCGCAGGACTGTGGGCAGGACGCTGGTGTGACGTGGTGGAGACAGAAGGAGGGTGCCAGCAGGGAAGGCACCGGTGACGCTCCCGGCGTGTCACCAGCCCCGTGCCGTTTGTGCAGACCCGGCTGGCACAGCGGCCACTCCGCAGAGATGTTCCGGCTGCTGCTGTCACCTGGTTCTGCTGCTGCCTGTGTCACCCTCCTGCTCGGCTGTGCCTGGCTCGGCTCTGCCACCCAACCCTCCCCAGGTAAGTGCCTTGGTGGGTCTGGGGGTGATGGGGTAGGGCAGGGGCACCTCGCTGGGACACCCCAATATCACGTCCCGTGACACCTGGAGGCGATGGGTGCGTGTTACGGGGAGAGTTCGGGGCCCCGCTCTGCTGCCTTCCCTCAGTGTCTACATTGAGAATCCGAGTGAAGACCTGAAACCCAGCCAGCATTTCCCCTTTTGGCAGCAAAATTCAGATTACTGCTCGTGTAACCTGAATTTTCCATCCTCTGCATGGGGAGAGGGGGCAGAGGTTGTGGGAAACCTGTGGGATGTAACCGAAGCCCCCCGGGGTAGGGTGTTCTGGGGACCATTGGAATAGAAATTCCGGAGCTGGGGCTGACATGTAGAGCCTGTCTGGCTTTTATTTTTGAGCAAGACAGAAAAGGGATTTGATCCTGAGTTGTTTATCTGGTGTCCGGGGACCTTCCTGTTCTTCGTTTTTGTTCTTCACACGCAGCAGAAAGTCCCCGACCGCAGGAAGATGAGGAGATGTCTCCTGGCTGAGCTGGGGGGACAGCTGGGACTATCCCAGCCCCGTGCTGCTGCGGGTTTCCCGGCTGCCCTCCTGACCCCGTTGTGCTGGGCTGGGTAGGACAAGGAATGTCAGCAGCACAAGGGATGTGGGAGCAGAGCCCTGGGCTCAGAGCAGGGCACCCAGCTGGGCTGGCACCGCTGTGGTGGTGGCTGGCACAGGATGTGGCACAGCTCGGCAGGGCGAGGGCAGCAGGGTGTCAGGGGCTCCCCTGCCGTGGGACAGGGAGATGCCACCTCCTGTGTTTGCTGGTGGCTCTGCAGGGAGGGGTGACAGCTCAGCGGTCCCGAGTGGGCAGGGTCAGCGGGAGCGGGCTCTGGGTTGAGCCTCGTGCCTCGTGTCCCCGCAGTGCCTGTCCGAGGGCGAGCCCTGCTCCGCCTCACGCCCCAGGAGAAGAACCAGTGCTCCGAGGCCTCCGAGGAAGATTTCCTCAACGGCACCCTCAGCACCCGCCTGCTCCCTGCCCTCTACTCCGTGGTCCTGCTCGTGGGGCTGCCAGCCAACGCTCTGGCCTGCTGGGTCCTGGCCACCAACTTCAGGAGATGCTCCTGCGCCCTCTTCCTGCTCAACCTGGCCGCGGCTGACCTGCTCTTTGTCCTCCTGCTGCCCTTCAAGATCGCCTACCACCTCCTGGGCAACCACTGGCTCTTTGGGGACTACCTGTGCCGCACCATGGTGGCCTTCTTCTACGGGAACATGTACAGCTCCATCCTCTTCCTCACCTGCATCGGCCTGGAGCGCTACATCTCCGTGGCACACCCGTTCCTGTGGAAGGGCTCCAGCTGGACAAGCGGCAAGGTGGGCATCTGTGTGGGCATCTGGCTGCTGGTGGGGCTGGGCATGAGCCCTCTGCTTCTGCACTCGCACACACACAATATCTCGAGCCTGAACATCACGACGTGCCACGACGTGCTGGGAAAGGAAACCCAAAAGTTCTTTGGCTACTATTTCCTGTCCCTGGTGGGGCTGGGCTTTGGGCTGCCCTTCGTGCTCATGGCCATCTCCTACAGCTGCATCCTGGCGCGGCTGCTGGCCAAGGGAGGGAGCCATGGGCAGGTGGTGCGTCTCCTGGCCCTGGTCCTCCTGGTCTTCATCCTCTGCTTCACGCCCAGCAACGTGCTGCTCTTCATCCACCACCTGCTGGAGCCCACAGGGTGCAACAACGGCACCTACGTCTCCTACGCCCTGGCCCTGGTGCTCAGCGCCTGCAACAACTGCTTCGATCCCTTCATCTACTTCTATGTCTCCCGGGATTTTCGGGGCTGGGTCCAGGATGCTGGAGGCCGCTGCCTGCGGGGGCTCGAGGCCTCGTCGGGGAGGTCCACGGAGAAGACGGCCCTGCCGCTGAGGTCCAGCGGGCAGAGCCAGGGCTGCCAGGCTGCATCCCCCTGAGACACAGAGCCTGAAGCGTGCCCACCATGAAGGGCTGGCAATAGACTTGGGCAGAAAATCCCACCTGGATCTGAGGTTCACGAGGATTTTGCCTCAGTTTTGCTCCTCTGATGACACCAGTGCGCTCCAATCCCTTGTGTCCCCCAGCTGGCTGCCTGGCACCCTGATTCCCCCACCTGCCAGAGCCTGGCACCCCTCGCCACCCCTCCTGCAGTGGCCAAGCCCTCCAGGGTACAAATAAACCTTTATTTCTCCCTGCTGGTGGCAGGAGTATGTACAAACATCCTCACCGAGGAGGGGCCACCCTCCATCGCCAGGACCACGCTCCAGGCACACACGGCCAGCCCTGCTCCTGCTGCTCCCCTTTTCCCCCCAGAATATGCCATGGTGGATGCGAAAAGGGAAGGGGGGATGGCTCGGGTGTCCTTGCCCTGCGGGCCCGGTGCTGGAGAGGGCACACGCTGTGTTCCCCCGTGCTGGTGGGCACCCCATGCCCCCTGCCTGGCACGGCGCCGTGCTGCCCAAGCACGCAGGCACCACATTCTTGCTTTTCTTGCGTCCCTCTGTGCTGGGCTCGATGGCAGATGTGCCACCCACGAGCAAGAGCACATGTGGCAACAGCCCCAGCCCTCCCACGAGGGGGTACCCCGGCCCAACATCCTGGTCCCCACTTGTCCCTTTGGTTCCCAATCCCAGCCTGGCTCCGGGATGAGGAGGAGGAGGAGGAGGGTGAGGGTTCCATGATGTGGGAGTGTGGGGTACCCATCATCGCTGCCACCGGGCACGACTTGACCCCCAGGTCGGTGGCCACCCCTTCGGCACAGCGGGTCACGTCACCGGCTCGCCTGGCCCCGAGGGTTGGCCATCGCTCTTCCTGAGGATGACGCTACTGAGCTCCTGGATGAGTTTGTCACTGATGGGTGAGGGAGGCTGCAAGCTCCTCTTCCTGGGCAGCTCCAGGGAGGTCTCTGCCGTGGGACTGCTCCCCGGTGTGGCTGCCTGCTCCCAGTCCCTGCCCAGCACCAGGGAAGGCTCCATGTTCCTCTCCAGAGAGGACGTTTTGGTGGGTCTGAGCCCCGGGCTTGGAGCTTTGTTGCTCTCCAGGTTCAAGCCCCTTTCGAGGGACATGGCTTTGGTGACAGAGGGACCCGTCACCCTGTGGGCCGGGCTGGCGGGCAGCGAGGAGCGCAGGGCGGTGGCTGGGGGCTGCTCGGGGAACGGGGATGGCTTCTTGGACCTGTCCACGGGGGGCACAGCCACCAGCTCTGCCAGCAGCCCCTGCCCCAGGTCCAGCGCCGCCAGCTCGGGGAAGTTCCCCACCTCCTCGTAGACGGGATCAGCGTCTGCCTCCTTCTCCTGCTGCTCCTCCAGGGAATCCTGGTGGATCTTCATGGGCTGGGGAGGGCAGGGGGTCAGGGTGAGGGATACTGTCCACACAGCTCAGCTGTACCCCTCCATCCCCCCTCACCCAGCCCTCCCTGTGCTGCCCGGGGGTCCTTGTCCCTCACCGTGGCGCCGATACCTGCAGGGGACCCACCCTCCACCAGGTGCCTGGGCTCAGGCACTGCTGACCTTTCTTCCCCATTGCTGAGGAAGGGGGAGTGTTTTGGTCCCTGCCTGGGCATGGTCCATGCCACCAGCCCAGCACCCCCTGGCAGAGGGTTCTGGGGTGGCACGGGCAGGTGGGTGCCATGCAGAACACAAAGCCAGGTGAGATGAGGTCCAGCCAGGACTTTGTGGAAATAACCTGGTGACAAGGCACACTTGAACCCGTTCCCTCACATTTCATCCGCTGATCCCCTACGGGCACCATGTGCCCAGCGGGAGAGGCTCTGGGAACTGGTCTGGACTGGTGTGGTCCTGTTTGCCCACACTGGGACCATGCATGGACCCACATCCCCAGGTAGAGAACACGCAGAGCAGCGGGCACCCCCTCGTCGGCCACACAACGTGGGCACATCTCCGAGTGCCCGTGGGGTGCTGCAGTGAGCCCTGGCACAGCGCAAAGCCAGCAGCGGATGCTCCACGCGTGCAGGTACTTACAAAGAACATGGACAAAGTCCTTCGCGTGTGCAGGCGGCGCTAGAAACAGAGGAGACGGACAGGGGTGAGCACGGAGAGCGTGGAGCAGGGCCACGGGGGCCTGGGCAGGCAGGGGAGGGGCAGGGGGGTGCAGGAGCCAGCAGGCACAGAGAGCTGGACATGGACATGGGCACGGACATGGGCACGAGCATGGCACACAGCACACACAGCACACACAGCACACACATCAATGCACCAGCCTCTCCAGCCCTGGGGTGGGCACAGGGTCTTGGGATGGGTACAAGGAGCACCCGTGGGCAGGGGGAACGGCAGGGGCTTTACCAGGGTCTGGTTGGCAGAGAGCATGGTGGCATCAGTGCTGTCCCCGTGCAGGGGCACCAGCGGCATCGTCCCGAATTTCTGCTTGGCGAGGTCGGAGGAGGAGCGTCGGCGCAGCACCACGGGGCGCAGGTCGTCGTGCTGTGCACAGGGACAGGGTGGGGACGGGGGTCATGCCCTGCCAGCCTTGCCCCAGCCCTGCCCGGCTAGGTGGCACAACCAGCCTGCACCCACCTGAGCCTTGAGGATGCTGGTGGTCCAGTCCCACAGCTCAGCCTGCCCCGAGCACACCAGGTACCTGCAGAGGAAACAGCGGAGAAGCTGCCAGGCAGTGGGGACAGTGGGGGCCATGTCCCCTTGTCACCTTGCCTGTGAGCCTGGGGCTCTCAGGTTCATCTACACCCCATAGGGCTGCACCTCTGGAAATCTCTGCATGCCCAAATTGCTGCTTTAGGGCAAGGTGAGAGCTTTTTAGGCACCCAGCATCACCCAGGGGGGCTGGTGTGGGTGGGGAGGGAGGCAGGGAGGCTGTGTGCCAGGGACACGGGTGGCCCCTGGAGCCCGGCTGCCACCTTGTGCCAGGGACAGTGTGGCCCCACCCCTCTGCCTCTCAAGTGTCCCAGCTCTGCCCTGACCCCCAGGCCCTGTAGCACTGCCCCTGTCCCAGTCCCGCTGAGATTTGGGACAGATCTCGACCTCCCGCAGCCCCAGGACAGCAGGGGGAAGGTACTCACAGCTGCTGCTTGTCCAGGGTCAGTGTGAAACCCCACCTGGAAAGGAACACAAGGCTGTGGGGCAGCGCTGCCAAGCTCAGACACAGCCTGGGGACTGTGGGGCAGTGGGGCAGGGGCTGAGCTCGCCCTGTGGACACAGGCTTTGGGTCCAGGTGGAGCCTGGTGTGCTGCAGCAGCCGGGTTTGGGTGCCAGGAGCAGGGATTGAGGGATTCCTGCCCCAGTGTCACAGCTGGGAAGGTCCCACTTACTGAGCTGGTGGCTTCAGCTTCTTCCTAATGCCCATGTAAACCTTGGCTGCGTCCAGGGGCCACTCACGCTCTGGCTTGGCACTCTGGGAAAGGAGATCCAGCAGGTCAGCCCGGCTTGGTGCCAGCCTCCCTGCCAGGAGGACAGCCAGGACTGTGCCACTGCTGTCCCCAGGCTCCTCCTCCCTGCCTCTCCTCCCACCCTCGGGGCTCGGGTCCATCCCACAGCATCCCCCGGGTACCCTCTTCTCCTTGAGCAGCAGCAGCCTCTGGTCCCGGATGACGAAGTAACGCTCCTGGAACTTGTTCCCCAGCAGCTTGGGGGGCTCCTCGCGGCATTTCAGCAGCCCACACTTGGGGGTCTCACGCTTGGCACCTGCCCCGTGTGGGGAGATGAGGGTCAGGGGGGCTGGCAGGGTGGGATTGCAGGGGGATCCCACTCTGGGTCCTGGGGCTGTGCCCCTGATGGCCGCAGGGCGGTGAGCAGGGCAAGGGGAAGTTCAGGCAGAGCTGTCCCCCTCTGGGGACATCCCGAGGGGCTGGGTCCCTTTGTGCTCGCCTTACCCGTGAAGAGACAGCTGCCCTCACCAATGGGCACCTTCCTCACCAGCAGGTACGCGGCGCTGGGCTCCGGGAGCTTGCACCACTGCAAAGCCTGCTCCAGCACCTTCTCCTTGGGGTGCAGGGGCCGCTCTGGGGACACAGGGACACTCACCACTGTGTCCCCTTCCCTGTGCCAGTTCCTGTCCCCCCTGCCACCACCAGAAAGCCACCCCCCCGTACCCCACACCTCCCCCTCAGCAGCCTGGCTGTGCCAGGAGCATCCCCCCGGGCCATCCCGCTGTGCTCACCCAGCTCCCCATTCTCCAGCGCCTCGAAGATCAGCCAGATGTCCAGGCTGGCGGCCACGTTGCGCATCTCCAGCACCTGGTTGGTCAGTTCCTCTGCTGTCATCGAGGGGGACACCTGGGGCCGGACACACGGGGAGCTGCGGTGGGTGGTGCGGGATGGGTCCCAGGGACGCCGGGAGGCTGCGTCCCTCCTCACTCCTGCTGGCACAGCCCTGCTTTGGGACTCACCTTCAGGGTGACGCAGCAGTCGGGCACCTTCTGCTCCAGGTAAACCTCGATGATGAGGTCCCCTGCCTGAGAGAGCTGCGGGGACAGTGGGTGGCGTTGGTGCAATGCTGGTGTGGGTGCTGAGCACATCCCATCTTCCCAGGGGCTGGAGGTGGTGTCCCGGGAAGCTGGGGCTGCTTCTCCCCTGGGCAGGAGCCTCAAGGTGATGGGCACAGGGGAGATAAGAGGGGGAAGGTCCTTTCCCAAATGTGGACATGGGACAGTGAGGACTCGGGGTGGGCAGCTGGGAGTGTCCTCATCCTCCAGCCAGTCCCCCCAGCCCAGGGGTCCCTGATGTGGTGGGGGCCAGCAAGCACAGCCCCAGTACCTGGGTGTCCTTCCAGGTGGTGATCAGGCTGTTCTCCAGATCCATCTGGGATACCTGATCCTCATCAATCTGCCAGAGGAAGGGTGTACAGGGTCAGCGGGGAGCGGGATACGGCTTGAGGACACAGGGCTGGGATGGAGGGATGCAGGGGGAGGCAGAGGGGGGCAGCGTGGGGGCATCCAAGAGGGTCTGGATCAGACCCAGCGTGGAGGGGGCTGCAGGCCCCTGCTCACATTGAAGATGCTGACGTAGTTGTCGATGAGATCTTCCATCACCTTGACCTCGTGCTCCCCTTTGCCGTCGGTCTGGAAGAGGCTGGGCGCGAAGAGCAGCGACAGGTTCTTGGTGCTCATCTGGTTGAGGTCTGCGCATTTCTGCACCCTGGCACGAGGAGCACAGAGGTGAGGGGCTGATCCCACTCAGGGTGGGGTTTCAGCCCCAGCTGCCCTCCTCTGCCTCATAGAAACTCCCCTGAGAAACAGCCCGGAGGTCCCCAGCCCCCCAGCAGTGGGAACTTCAAACTGGGCAGCTCCTGTTTTGAGAACTTCCCGCTGCCATCAAACCAGACAACAGCGCTACCTCAAACTCCGACTCAGGGATGGGAATCGAGTGTTTTCTGTCTTTTTGGGGCATTGGGTGACATTTACATCCTACAGGGTGGTGTCCCCTAGTCCCAAACCTCCTGCCACTCCCCCTTGCTGCAGGATGACTTTGAGAATGTTCAAGGCATCCCAGACATGTTCCAGCACCAGCTGTGGGGCTGGGGGAGGAGGGCACAGGCATGGGGCCCTCCCTGTCTCTTAGGGATAGGAGCCAGCATTCCCTGGGCAGCGGGGAGACCCCACAATGCTGGCTGGACCAGGGACCCTGCGGGGAGGTCCCCACTGACCGGTAGAGGTGCCCGATGAGCGCAGCCAGAGTCTTGTGGTTGAGGCGAGGCAGGCGATGGATGAGCTCCTTGTACCGCTCCAAGCGCTGCGGCTTCGAGGGGATTTCTGGAGAGAGGAAAACCAGATCCCAGATCTGCCTGAACCCAGCAGATCCAGAGGTGACACGGCACCAAGGCTGGCACCAGGATCCCATCCGGAGGGACACTGGCCCCAGTGAACCCAGTGTGGAGCAGGGCTGGGTGAAGGAGGTACCTGCGGCCTCCTTCCACTGCGGGTGCAGCTCCAGGGTGAAGATGGGATCTTCCAGCTCCCGGAAGAACCTTTTCAGCACATCAGTGACGTCCTCGATGAAGTTGTCGCTGATGCGCAGCTTGACGTTGCGGGCATCCCGCCGGAACTCCTCCATCAGTACCTTGATCCGGGACTTGGCGCCGTTCTTGCGGTAAATCCCCTCGTGCCGCAGCCCTGGGACAGGGACATGGGGTCAGAGGGGCCCGGTCCTGCTCAGAGAATCCCTCATGGAGCCGGTGGCCCCGGAGTGGTGCCTCCTGCCGGGATCCATCGGCCATCCCGAGGTGTCGGAGAGTGCTGGGGCGTGCTGGGCTCACCGTACTGGGTGATGAAGGCGATGCAGGAGTCCACGATGATGGGGATGTCCCCCCGGCTCAGCTGCTGGTCCCTCAGAGCATTTCCCCGGCCCCCTGCCGACGCCTGGATGTCACCGTACCACGCTGCCGAGTCCGCCCGCGACAAGCCCTGCAGGTAAAACGTCCTGAGAACAACAAGGGCAGAAAAGAGGGAATGAGGGTGGTCACAGGTCCAGGTTATCCCCTCCTGCCTGTGACAGGGGGCGAGGACCAGCCAGGCTGAGCTGAGGGACACCCTGCCCCATCAAAACACCTCTGCAAGCCCCTCAGTCACAGCCCTGCTGTCCCAGTGACATCCCCACCATGGATTTGGAATCAGCATCGGCCCGTCCATAAGCGCCTTTGCCCTGGGCAGCATGCCGAGGTTGCTCGGCTCATTCCCCATCATTCCCATGGCCAGGACTCACCTCCCCATCTCCACCAGGACCAGCAGCTCCTTCTTCTCTGGGGTGTCTGTGGCAGGAACCAGACCTGCATTGGGGCGAGAAGCTGAGGGGTCAGAGGCACGCACGGCCACCCCACAGTGCCTGTCCCGGGCTGTGACACGGCACTCACTGAGCTCCTGCAGCCGCCGCAGGTTGATGCTGTCCTCGGCCCCGTCCTCCTCGGCAGGGCAGATGAAGAGGTGGCCCTTCTGCAGGATGAAGAAGGCCTGCTGCCAGCGCTCGGGGTTCAGCATGCACTTGTAGCGCAGCTGGCCCGCGCGCTGGAACTCGTAGCCCAGCAGACAGTGGCAGCTCACGGGGGTGAACCACTGTGGGATGGAACAGGAGACGAGCGGGGTGAAGACAGGGCTCCACCCCCGAGGGCTGGCCCCCACGAGGATGGGGGCAGGTCACCAGGGAGCATCGGAGCCCCTGGAAAGGGAGGAGGGTGAAGAGAACGGGGAGCTGGGAGGGATCACACAGGGACAGAGCCTGGGGACACACCATGTGTCCAGCGCTGGGGCTGGCTCACCTTGCCGATGGCGCTGGCCCAGGCTTGCAGCGTTTCGGGCCCATCCGTTCCCAGCTGCTGCACTTTTTCCCCAGTGAGGAAGAGCTCGAGGGTGAAGCGAAACCTGCAGAGGACGAACCAGCCCGTGAGGGTGACCCTGCCCCTGCCCCCAGAGCCAGAGCAGCCACTGCACCAAGCAGGGAGCCCAGCCCTGCTGTCTGTGTGCCCCAGGCCCTCTGGGCATGGCTGCGGGCACGGCTGGGGGTACCTTTCAGTGGGGCCGGGGCTGGTGAGCGCCTGGTGGGCTCTGCTGACCCCCAGGGAGATGAGATCCCCGCTGTCAATGTGGCCCAGGGGCTCAGTGCATTTCTCGGTCTCGAAGAAGAGCAGGGCTTTCTCCAGGGAGCACCACGTGCGCTGGAAGTCTGCGGGGGTGGGGGCTCAGTGGCACTGGGGTGGGCACCCCGCTGGCTGCCCTCCTGCACTGCCCACACTCACCCTCTTTGCTCTTCCTGGCCCCTGGGAGCTTCGTGGGGGCCGTGGCCCGGTACAGGTACCCGCTGTGTGTCACTGGCTGCGTGATCTCGTTGTAGACGCCCTCTGGACCCGGGTCCCGCGTGCGGGGGCTCCCTGTGGGACACAGCACTGAGAGGGGGTGGGATCAGGCACCCACCAAACTGTGGGTACCAGAGGGAGATCCCACCCATGCAGGTGTGGGCACTGGGGTGTGCAGGCACGGGGTTCCCCGAAAAGGGACTCCAGAGGAACCCCATGCCTTGCCCCCTCCTAAAACAGGGCGGGTCCCCCAGGGAGCCACGAGACCTGAGACCCTGACTGTCGCCAGCCTTGGGGCATGCTAGGAGGGGCAGGGCAAAGAGGAAGTTCCTCCACCACAGCCAGGTGGGGCTCAAGGGTCCTTGTTACCTGAAAGGTTCCTGGGCCTTTTGCTCTCTGGTCCCCACCAAAGGTCGGCCCCTGGGGCCACCTCGCTGGCAGCAGGATCAGCAGCCAGAGCAGCCTCCGAGGACGAGAAGAACTGCAGGATGGTCTTGAGCAGAGCTGGTCCTGCCACCGCGGTGCACAGTGCCTGGGGTGCAACAGGCGCCTTTAGGGACCACGTCCTGGCTCGTGGAGACCCCAGCTCACTCCCGGGGCTGCTCTGAGGCAGCCAAACCAGGGCACAACCTCCCAAAATGTGCCTGGCACAAGGGAGTGAGCACACACAGCCAGGCAGGAGGTGCTGGCACCTCAGACCACGAGCTCTGGGGTGGCTCCCAGCACCTCGAGGTGTCCCCTACCTGGAGCACCTCCTCCTGAGTGGCGTAGAGGGGGTGGGGCAGGCGGTACCGTCCCTCTCGGTACTTGCGGGCGATGAAGTCCCGTCTCTGCTCGGCGCTGCTGTCCGGGGTGATGGCCTCGGTGGCGGGGAGCCGAGCGGCCCAGAACCGGTTGGCTCGGTCATTTCCCAGCATGATGAAGAGCTGTGGGAGAGTCCCATGGTCACGGTGAGCCCCAGGGCCAGCGGGAGGAGCAGGATTCCCGGTGTTCCTGCATCCTAAGAGAGGCCGTGGGGCTGCTGCCCTGGCAGAGGAGCAGCCTGGCCCCCGAGCACACCATGGCCTGCCCCCGAGTGCCTCACCTGCATGATTTCACTGCACCCCCGAGTGCCTCACCTGCATGATTTCACTGCACCCCCAAGTGCCTCACCTGCACGATTTCATTGGACCAAACGCTGGTGTCCAGCTTCAGGCTTTGCACCTTGGAAATGTTGGAGCCCAGGCTGCGGTGCTGCCCTGCAGGGAGCAGGAGAGTCAGCACCCCCCGATCCTGCTGGGGAACTGGCACCAAAGGTGTGCCCACACCCCAGCCAGCACCCTGCCTGCCCAGGCCGGCCTAGCCCACTCCCCCCAGGATACCCTTGTGCCCGCCAGGAGTTGTCCCACCTGCACACTGCTTGCAGATGACCACGCACAGGTTGATGGATGCCCAGTCGGGACTCAGAGCCCAGCAGTCGGCGCAGTATTTGTTGGCTTTGTTGGACCAGATCTTCTCTGCCACCTCGTAGTCATAGAGCATCTCAGCGATGGCCTCCTGCAGCGCTTCCATCCATTCCTGCTTCTCCCGCTCCGACTCCGCCACGAAGCTGGGAGCACCAGCACAGCCGCACCTCAGAGGACGGCAGCAACCAGCCCCCAGGCCCAGGTCCTGGCCGCTCCTCCCTCCTCATCCCCCCCGGGCGCCGGGGTACCTGAACGTTTTGGAGGGGGTGATGAGCTCGAAGCTGCGGCTCTTGGCCTCGCGGATGGTGGAGCCGCGCATCTCGATGAAGCACACGGCGATGCCCATTTTGAAGAACTGCAGTTCAGAGTGACAGCGCGGTCGGTTCTGCTGCTCTGAACACAGCACCCCGCGCATGCCTGTGGTGGTGGGGCTGCAGCCACCCCCAGCACCGCACCCCTGCCACTCTCTCAGCCACCTCTCATCTGACATAAAGCACTCTGCAATTAAATTATGCCTTCAAATGAAAGGTAAGTTCTGCCCGCAACTCCCGAAATGTGGCTATCCAGGTCCCTTTCTTTTGGGGATCCGAGTCAGGGACACTCAGAAAACAAATATCAACCTGAGCCAACACCTCAGAGCTGATGCTGCGTGGTGCCCAGCAGGCAACCTGGAAATGAGGTGACGGAAATAAAAACAGGGGTGCTAAGAGTATTCAGCAGGAAGGGAGTGGAGCAGCAGCAGCGGGGGAGGTGGCAGTGCCCTGCTGTCACCGCGAGTCCCCCTCGCAGCAGGCTGTGTTTGCTGCTGATTCCGTGGCCATTGATCCAGCTGCCCTGGGATGGATTGGCATGTTTGGTGTGACCAAGAGCAAAATGCCTGGTGGACACGGTGATAATTTGGTGACAGTGAAGAGATTGGGAGGGGTGTCCACTCCTGGCACCCATCACTGCTGCCCTGGGAATGATCTCCAGCTTCCTGCTCTGCCATTCCCTTTTTCCTGCCCACCCTTTTCCTCCCTGCTCTCCCTTTGGCACCAGCTCTGGTTCAGCTCCCTCCATCCCTCTCATCCCATCCGGGCCCTGCTCTGGCCACGAACCTGCTCACTCTTGTACAGCCACATCTCAGGCAGGCTCAGGGCTGCGAAAACCTTGGACTTCTGGCCCTTCAGCTCCAGGGTTCCTGACTTCTGGCAGTGGGTGGTGTTGGCAGGCCGGGGCCGGGACCCCACCAGGCGCTGCTCCATCACCTTCTTCTGCAGCGTGGAGCACCACTCATTCCTCTGGGCTGGGGACCAGGCAGGAGGGAGTGGGGCTGAGCCCTTCCCAACAGCCCTGGCATGGAGCAGAGCACCCAGAAGGCAGGCAGGGGATGTTTTGGGGCTGGGGTGAGCGCAGTCTGTGGCTGGAGAATGGAGGCAGGGCTGGGTTCCTCGGGGCTGGTGGGCCCTGGCCCAGGTTTTCACTCACCCTCGTTCTCGGCGCGGAAGACAAAGATCCGATGGCTGGTGATGACCTGGAACTTGTTGTCCTTGGTGGAACGAGCCATCTCGATCACAGACAGCGGGATCACTCCCTTGGGATAGGGCTCCTGGAACGAGCCCCAGGCAGGGTTACCCCCTTTGCCCTTCCCATAGGGCACCTCCACAACCTGGCCCATCCTCCACATCCCCCGGGTGCTGCCTCACAGCACAGCCTGCGGGCACCAGCAGCCAGGTGGGAGCTGGGGATTCAGGAAGGGGTGGATCCATGGCTGGGACCCCATTTCCAGCAGGACCCCCCCTTTCCTGCTCCCTGTTGGCAGAGGGACCCTTGCTATCCTGGGCTCCCTATGGCTGAGGCTGTGGTGGGAGACTTCCAGGGCCACGGCTGCTCCACTCCAGCACTGCTGGCTCCTTCCAGAAGGCCAAGGGGAGGCAAAGGGGATGTGGCAGCTCCCCAGGTGGTGTCGAGGTGCAGCCTCCCCACCCTGCCCAGCCCTGCTCCTTGGTACCTTCTCACTGCTGAAGTACATCAGGTTCTTCCTGTCGAAACGGACGTAGCGCCTCTGGAAGACATAGTTCCTGTTGGGATGGCAGAAAAACAGTTGGGAAGGGGATGATTCCCCCTCACAGATCCCTCCTCGGCCCAGGCATGGCTGCACAGAGAGCCTTGCAGCACAGCTGGGGTACCCAAGGCGTTCCTCCTCCGAGGGGAGCACAGTGACCAGTGCAGCCACCTCACCAGCCTCGCCCAAGGGGGCTCTGCCTATGGGGGCTGCCCCATGCTTGGAAGTGCTCCAGGCCAGCTGCACGGGGCTTGGAGCAATCTGGGATAGTGGAAGGGGGTGGAATGAGATGACTTTAAGGTCCCTCCCACCCCACAGCCTGCTGTGATTCCACGCCTGCCCCACGTACCCCTGTGGGGACAGCTTGTCCAGCCAACCGCTGAGCATGGTGGGCCGGGGCTCGGACAGCGACGTGAAGCTGGCGTACGGGGAGATGGTGAGGTCATCCAGGACCTCGTCGGGGTACAGGTGGGCTGGCAGGCTGAACGGGGCGCCCTCGGCGCGCGGGGCCTCCACGGTGGAATATCCCTCGGTGTCGTTGTGGGCGATGCGCTCGATCAGCCGACTCCGGCTCTCCTCGTCCTCGCTCCGGCCCTCGCTGCTGCACTCGCTGCTCGTCCTATGGCAAAAGGGGCTGTGAGGGAGCTGGGCAGCGCAGCAGGGTCCTGGTCAATCCCACCCCATCTGTGCACAGCTCTTGGTCCCATCCTGACCTGCTTGGGGCACCCAGGGATGTGGGGGTTTGCATCTCCGTGAGCAGGGCGGGCTCAGTGCTCAGGAGCCCCCTGGCCACCAGCAGCCCAAGGCTCAGCCAGTCCTATGTGATGGCCCAAATGCTGGGGCTTCCCTGCTTTAGGGAATGTCACCACCACATGTCTCCAAACGCCTGGCATCACCTCCTTCCCCTCTTCACAGGCAGCAAAAGGAAGCCAGGCAGCTTCCCACTCCCATGTCCCACTCCCTGCTCCACACCCTCCCATCTGCCCCTCATCAGGGCTCTCAGCCTGACCTCTCCCTTTGCCTCTCCAGCATTCCCGGCACCGTGCAGCTCCTTCTGCCACGACACCTTTGTGCCTGCTCTCGTGTCCAGCCAAAATGTGGGGCTGGCGGGGCTCCTGCATCCATCTCCTTTCCTTGGGAAGTGATGCTAAACCCCCAGCCGGGCCTGCTGAGGCTCTCCACCCACAACAATAAAAGGAAATTATAAAAATAAACTGCCTGCCCCTTCCCATCAGCCCTCTCAGCCAGGCGTTTTTTTTTCCCCTGGAAAGGAAATGTGCTGGAAAATGTCTGACAGGCCCAGGAGCTCACAGGGGACCTGCCCAGGTGCAGCGGTGATGGGCAGGAAGACAGTGGTGGCAGCTGGGACAACCCAGCACCCACGGGAGAGCTTCCACGCCACATTCCACAGCGGAATCCAGTGCCAGGGGGAAGAGAAAGCTCCACGAAAAGCGACAGGGATGATCCAAGACCTGCCCCAGCTTCTGTCTGAGGAGCACCTGAGCAAACCAGGCACCTCCAGGGCACAGGGTGAGTGATGGGCGCAGGGTCATGAGGAATCTCCTGGCCACCCCTGCTGCAGCCACAGGAGCTGGGTGACATCAGGCAAAGCCAGCAGGAGCAAGGTGCAGAACCACGTGGGAAAGGAGGGGCAGCGCTGCGGGGATCCTCCTTGGAGATGGAGAGATTTTTGGAGAAGAAACCCACAGAATGTGAGGAACTGCCCCCAGTGCAAGTCCATGAGAAGCTTCAGGACCAGGAGGGGGACCCCAAACACCTCCCCTGATAAATTCTCCCAACACCTGTTTTTGGGCACTGCCTCATCCTAGGACAGGCCCTGGACAGGCACCTTCTGAGGCCATCAGACATCAGATGTCCGTGGTCCCCGTGGGACAGGAGCAAGCCCTAAATCTGCCTGGGAAGATGCTGGGCTGGAGCCATCCCAGCTTGGGGTCTGCTCCTGAGAAATGGGGTGGTGGATGGGGCTGAGGAGGGGATGGAGAGGGAAAAGACCTGGTTGGCTCCAGGAAAGACCAGAAATGGCCTTGGGTGGCTGCGAGGCTCAGAGCACAAGGAAAATTGCTGTTGAATTCACACAGCAGAGCCTTGGCAGGGTGACTCATCTGGCTGGAGTCCCAGCCTGGTCTCCAGATGCTTCAGGAGGGACTGGACAGGGAATGGTGTGGCTGGAGGACTCTGTGAGTCACAGGCAGACAGCGGCCCTGAGTGCCACAGCTGAGTGGGAGGCAGACCCACGGAATGGGTCAGGGCAAGAGGAAAACGGGAAAAAATCCATGACAGCCCCTTCCTGAGCCGTGACTTATGGTCAACGAAAGCACAAAGAACTGGAGCATCTGACAGGGACAAGCAAAGGCCACAGTGCCTGGTGAGTCTGACCCAGTCCCCTGAGCTCTGTGGGTGGCACGGCCACCGCTGTGCCCCCTCCCTGTCCTGCTGAGACCCATGGCTGGAGCAGGGCACCAGCGCTTCAGGGGGCTGAGCATCACCAGCGTGGAGGAAGGTGCTCAGACTCAGAGCAGGTCAATCCCACCCTACGCTCCTGCTGCACCCTCAGAGACCCAGCTCCCAGTTCTCAGGGAATTTTGCATTCCTCTTCCTCTTTGTGAGGATATTTTCTTGCTGGTGAGGCGGCTCTGCACACCCCTCACACTGACACTGCCCACACCCCAAGCCAGGGAGCGGCGTGGGGCAGACAGAGCTCCCCCAGAGCAGGGCAAGAGGAGCTCCCACAGCTAGGAAAAGGGGCAGAAGGGCCTCTCTGAAGTTTGGGACTGGGAATTGGTGGGCTGCAGAGGACGCCTGCTCATTCCCAGTGCCACAAGGATGAGGACTGGCTGTGCTGGAGAAACACCAGCGCTGCAGGGGAGGATCAGGAGGTCACACAGAGGGAGCAAGGCTGGGGCCAGGGCTGGCCTGCAGCCCCTCAGCAGCTGAGCAGGATCCCACAGCTCTGCTCCAGGGAATCGTGGTGGGACCAGTGGGGCTGGGTGTGGGAGGAAAGCGCTGGAGCAGCTGCATGGAGTTTGTGAGCACAGTGCAAAAGGTCTTTGGAGACTTTTCTGTCTCCTGTTCCACTCTCCACAGCCTGAACACATTAGTGCTTATGCCAGGAGGAAAAACCAGGGAGCTGCTGCCCCTGGCACTGCTGATGGTCACATCCTGCTCTTCTCAGCAAGGCCAGGCTGCAAAATCCCACAGCTGCAAGTGCCCGGCCAATTCCCTTGGGATGCTCAGGATTCCAGCTCCCTGGAAGCCTCTGGATGCAGGCTGTGACCCACAGGTCAGCGCCCAGCTCCTCTCTGAGCTGATTCGGAGGCTCCGCAGGAGATCGCAGCATTTCTGTTTACAGAACTCCTGTTCCCAGGGATCTGCAGCTCCCCAGCCGTGGCTGTGACCTGTGCCACTGTTCAGGTGCCACACACCCGGAGCAGGACGGGGACTGGACCCACACTGGGGCAGAAAGGTGAGGCCAGAAAGGCTGGGCATGCAATGGCCAGCAAGGCCGGGCATGCACTGGCCAGCAAGGCCACGGCCAGATCTGAAGGCCACAGAGCTGCAGCTCACCTCCTCCTCTCTAAGCAACACAGGAAAAGGAACCCTCCCCATCCGAAATGGGAAGAGCAGCTTTCCTTCCTCTTTCTGAGATGCTATCAGGAGTTATGGAAAGTACATTTCAAAAGTGTTTTAAAGGTGCCCCTCACCATTTCACTGTCCAGTACAGAGGGACTGAGCAGCAGATGCTGATCTGATGCCGCTGGAGCCTTCAGGGATTGCACAACCGCTCATCTGGAGCTTGGAGCCATCGAATTTCTGAGTAATCCCCATCCCCCTTGGTGTTTCCCTGGTCCCAGAGGCAAAATCCAGGCTCCTCTGGGTGTACAGGTGCCCAGTGCCGCTGGTGCTGCCCCAGCTGTGCACCCAGGACATCTCTTGCCAAGCACTGTCCCCCCTAGGGCCACCCAGCAGCACAGCCCCGTCTCATCTCTGAACCCACCAGCTTTTCTAGAGACTGCTGACCCCATCCCAGACACTCCTGATCAGCTCGGCAGTGAGGAATAAACCCCATCCCCTCTCAGGCTGTCCCCAGGGGTGTCCCCTGTCCCCTGACGCCCAGCCCAGCCCCTGTGACCCAGAGGAGCTGACCCCTACCTGCAGCCTTCTCTCTCCAGCTCCAGCTCGGACACGGCCTCGTAGCTCTGCTCGGAGGAGATGCCAACACCCTGGGAAGAGAGAAGGGTCACATCTCCTGTCCCCTGGGCCCTGTCCCATCCCAGACCCCCTCAGCCTGCCTGGCCCATGGCACAGGGGCACAGAATCACAGAATCTCCTGAGCTGGAAGGGACACATCGAGTCCAGGCCCTGCACAGACACCCCAACAATACCCCCCGGGCATCCCTGGCAGTGCTGTCCAAACGCTCCTGGAGCTCTGGCAGCCTCGGGGCCGTGCCCATTCCCTGGGGAGCCTGGGCAGTGCCCGGCACCCTCTGGGGGAAGAGCCTTCCCCAGGCACTGCTGGGCACCGTGACCTCACTCTCTGCAGCTCTTGGCTTTGCAGCCGCTGGGATGCAGAGCGACAGCAGGGGACAGCCACCACCCCCAGAGTGTCCCCTCACCTTTGGCTCCCGGGGTGGGGCCACATGGCTGAAGATGGTCTCGCTGTAGGGGCTGACGGGCGGGTCATTCACCTCTGTGAGTAGAGACGGGGGAGGGAAAGGCATCAGTGGTGCCTGCGGGGAGGGAGAGAGCAGCCAGGGCCCCCCGAGGCCACCACAGTGCACCCCAACACTCAGGGCACCCGACACAGTGACACCTGTGGGCTTGGGCTCTGCCTGGAAGGGGCCAGCCCGGTCCGTGGGCGAGGCAGGAGCAGGGGCAGGAGCGGAGGAAAGGCAGGGTGTGTGGGTGAGCCCCTCTCCCCCTTCCTCGGGGACACTGGAGGTCCCTGATGTGCCCCGGGGGCTCTCACCTGGCTTGCCGGTGGGTCTCTGCGGGATGGGGGGCAGGGCCCCGCCGGGCCAGCCGGGACTGCGGGAAAACACGAGAGGGGTTACTGAGGCGGACTGGGGGTCTGTGGTGTCCCACCTGGCTGGGCAGGGACTGCTGGACGCTGCTCCCGAGCCCGGCTTTGTCCCCTGGAATGTGCAGCATCCCCTCCCTGCTCCCAGCGGCCTCCCCGCTCTCTTCTCTTCCCAACCCTGGGACTGCCGGGCTGTGTTTTTGGGGCTGCGGAGCATTTCCCATCCCAGCTTTTCCTCCACTCTGCCATCTCCCACCTCGTTCCCAGCAGGAGCCAGCCCCAGAACCCTCACTCAGCCACCCCTAATCATGCTGGGGACCCCCAGCCCTGCTGCCAGAGGGGCACAGAAAGGGCAGCAGCCTCTCCCTGCATCCAGAAGGAGCCACCGGGGGGCCCAGGGCCATCCCGTCATCTCAGAGGGATCCCAGCTGCCGTATCCAGAGCTCGGGGAAGGCACGGGGAGGGCGGTGAAAGGGGCTCGTCAGCACCTGGAGGCAGCCAGGGCCAGGCTCTGGGGTAGGTCCCGGGGCTGGGGGGGCTCTCTGGATCCTCATCTGTGCCTGCTCTGCCCCCACTTCGCTCCCAGGGGTGAGGGAGAGCATCGGCTTACTCAGGCTTGTCCTGCGGCTGGCTCTGCTCCTGCGGGGACAGAGCCGGGGGCTGGGGGACAGCCTCGCCCCGGGGCCCATCCTCCCCTGCCGGCTCCTCCGCGGGGGCTGGCGGGCACTCGAGTCCTTCGTAGATGACGTTGGACACCATCTCCAGGCGGGCCTGCCCCGAGCCCGGCTGCGCGGCTGCCCGGGGGCACGGCGAGGGCCCTCTCCGGGCTGGGGCGGGCAGGGCAGGGCTGGGCGCAGCGGGACCCTCCGGGGCACTGCCAGGGCTGGGCTCAGCTGCCGGGCCCCTGTGCCTGTGCCGAGGGGGGACACACGGGACGGACGGGGGGCACTTCTCCGATGCCTCCAGGGTTTGTCCATGACTCGGGGACGGCCGCGTCTCCTCCCGAGCGCTGTCCCGCCCTCTCAGCCGGGACGCTATCGCACCCATGGCAGCCGCTGCCCCTGGATTAGCCTGGGCTCCGGGCTCCGGGCTCTCCGAATCCGTGGAGCTCTCCCCTGGCACGAACCCTTCTAGTACCACAAAGGCTGCTGGTGCCCTGTCGCTGCCCGGGCAGTGTGCTGGCACCGTGGAGCGTGCCGGGGGCACGGGCACTGATCCCTGCTCTGGCTTTGAGCGAGGGAAAACCGTCCTCGGCTTGGGAACCGGCTTCACGGCGGGAGGAGCAGGGTCCTTCTCTCCAGGCGGTGCCTGGCTGGGCACGGTGACACGCGGCTGCGTCCCAAAGGCGTCACTAGTCCCTCCTGGCTCTGCTCTCATGGCATCCTTGCCCTCCTGGGGGGCATCCAGGGCCTCCGTGCGTCGGGAATGGGTGTCTCCTGCTGCAGGTCTCCCCCGGGATTGGCTCAGCATCCGTGTCTGCTGCGCCAGGTTGAGGATCCTCTTGCGGTGCCCGGTGGCGGTGATGCCGATCTGCTGCAGGTGGTGGCTGTCCAGCGAGGTGGCATCTCCGGCCACGTGGTAGCCGTGCTGCTTGAAGACATCCTGGTACCTCTCCAGGTGGATGGTGGCCAGCCAGTCTGCAATATCCGAGTCAGGGCCGCACGGGGAGCTCATGGCCCTGCGGTGCCTCTGCGACGGATGCTCAGCCCATCATCTGTGCGAGGAGGGGAGAGAGGGGCTGAGGAGGCGGCAGGAAGGGAAACGGGGTGGGTTCAGCTGCCCTGAAGTGCACGGATCCCGCGGGTGGGAGCGCGGGATGTCCCAGAGGTGCCCTCGCCTCGCTGTTGTCCCCACAGCCGCTCACCTCCCAGCTCCAGGAGCCGGCATCCTGTTTTTCCTCAGCCTCAGCCTCTCCGCTGCTCCCCGGGGCTGCCGCAGCCGGATCCTGGCCCGGCTTTGTCGGCGGGGCCGTGAGCCGAGCCCGGGCAGGAACTGAGCGTGCGGGGGCTCACGGGGGAGCGGGCGGCCGGGCAGATGCCGAGCGCTGGGACATGCCGGGCTCCGCGGGGCCGGCCGGCCGGGCCAGAGGCGGCGCAGCCGCGGGGGTGTCCCGGGCAGATAACGGGGGGAGCAGCGGGGCCCCTCCCAGGGGATGAGCTCCCGTGCCGGCCAGCTCGGGGAGGGCTCAGCGGCCGGAAGGGCCAGACCATAATCTCTCTCTCTCACTGCTGGTGAGGGCATGGGAGAGGTCAGCATGACTCACGGGCAGGCAGAGGGGGGACAGCCTCCCACCCAGCCAGCCAGCCAGCCCCGGCCGGGCCGGACCCCCCACTGCCAGCACCGCACATGGGCACAGGGGCACGGCCAGGCTCGTGGGCCACCAGGGACCCTCAGGCCAGCGCAGCCGCGGGGCAGAGCCTGCTGAGGGCCTTTTTCCCATAAATCACGCAGCTCCGCACTAAACCATCTGTGCTGACTCTGCTGCCACCGGCTCTTTTTCCAGTTCCTCCATTTCCCTCTATTGTTCGGCGCAGGCTTCCTTCCTGCTGCCTGCACGCTCCCACGCATCCCCTGCCCCCTCCCGCAGGAGCCGCGTCCCAAACCCGGCCGGGGACAGCGGGATTGAGTCCCCATGCCCAGCACGGGCATGTCCGTGCTTCCCCAGCCCCGCCTGCCCAGGCGAGGGGTGCGTGGGTGCCGTGGGGGAGTGCCCTGGGAGGCTGCGGTGTCCCCGCGAGCACGTGGGGGACGCTGTCAGCGAGGAGGAGGGACAGTCACAGCAGGGGCTGGGACATGGGGAGCAGGGCAGAGGGACAGGGCGGCTGCCAGGCTGATGTAGGACCCACGCAAAGGGCAGGGCAGGGCAGGGCAGGGCAGGGCAGGGCAGGGCAGGGCAGCGGTGCCCCACAGCACTGTGGGCTGGGTGTTCGGGCCCCAGGGTTAAAGGGCTGTGCCCACTTCTGCCCAGCAGCTGGCGCCGAAATGGGGCAATTTCCCCCTTTCTCACGCCTGTGTCACCCTGAGGGATCTGCGGCCGGCTTCGCCCTCTGCCTGCCCCGCCTGGGGCTTCTCCAGTGAGGAGAAGGCTCCTGAGACCTCCCCATTCCTGGGCGGGTGGCTCTGAGGTCGTGCCGGGCACCGTGTTGTGGTGTGGCACCGTGGGGCGGTCCAGCCGTGCCCATGGGCAGTGGCACTTCACGGGCATCATCTCTGTGCCTACAAACCCATGCCCATCTGGCACAGTGACCATGGACTGTCCCACTCCTGCCCCTTTCCCACCGTCCCCAAACCTGTCCCGTCCATCCCCTGCCACCCTCGCGGTGTTCCCTCACCTCTGGCGGTCCGCAGCCCCCCGGGGCCGGCTCCGGCAGAGCAGCACGGTGGCAGCGCCGCGTGGGCTCCGGGGCCACCCCGCTCTGGGCTCCAGGGTGATGCCAAGGCAGTCCCGTGCAGGAACTGCTGCGGGCCCCGCAGCATCCAGCCTGCGCCTCCCACTGCCGGTCCCTCCTCCAGGCCAACCCTCTGGTCCCCATCCCTGTCCCACCCTCTGTCCTGTTCCTTCCCAGGCGTGACGCTGTCCCGGCTGTGCTGTGTCCTGTCCCTCAGCCAGGCTCTGCCTTCCTCCCCCTCACCCCTCACCCCTCACCCTCCTTCTCCTGCCTTCCCAGCTCCCCACCGTGAGCTCGGACCCTCACTGCCGCTGGGGATCAGGCTTCCCCGAGACCCACGCTCCGAGGATCTTCTGCTGAGGGAGATGTTTGAAGGGTTCCTTTGGGTCTCTCCACTGGCTGGAGGCAAAAGGAGACATTCCCAGTATCCACCATGGCACGGGACTGGTTGGGGTGCAGGAGCTGGGGCTGAGTTGGGGAAAACAGGCTGAAATATTCATGCTGCTGAGGGGGCTTGGGAGGGCTGGCACTGGGGTCGGATGGGTGAAATTTTGGGGACACCAAAACCTTTGTGCTGCGGGGATGTGGGAATGCAGCGCCTCATCCCAATTCTGGTGCCCCGTGGGCAGGGGGATGTGGAGGGAGCTGAGGGGCAGGATGACAGCAGGGGCTGGAGAGGAAAGGGGACATCCAGAGGGATTCTCTCCTGCAAGGAGCCTGAGCTTTCCCCACGGACTGCCCCAGCTGCTTTTAGTGCAACACTTCTTGCAAGAGCCCCAGCAGGGCTGGTGGTTGGCCCGGCTCAGCTGTTACTCAACCTCGAGGGTGCCAAAGGCTGATATCTCGCTCCTGATGCTGTGGCCGATAACCTCTCCCTGCCCAGAGCTGAGGACACCCTTGCTCCAACCCAGGCAGGTCCTTCCCCACCCCAACAGTGCCATCGTGGGGGTGCTGTGGGGGGGCCAACCTGTACAAAGCTCTGTGTGGGGTTCAGTGGGATAAGGCAGGTTCTCCTCACCACAGGCTGCTCCTGCAAAGCAGAAGCAGAATTCAGCACGTGTCTGGCAAGGTTTTACCTTCTTCCCCTTTCCCCACCAGCTGCTCTAGTGGGGAGTGACACATCCCCCGGGCTGGGAACAGCATGGGTGGCCCCATGGACCCCCTTGTGGGTGGGGTGTGGAGACAGGGTGCACAGGGATCCTCAGGGTGTGCAGGGACCCTGTGGCCCTGCAGGGCAGACCGTGCCATCGCTCTGCCTCTTAGAGGAAGCTGTTTGGCACTGCTCTTCCTGGGAAGGCTGCTGAGGTCTGTGGTGACAGAGCACAAATGATGTGTCACCACCTCCGTCCTGCTGCGCTGCAGGTGTTGCACAGTGAAGCGCAGTCGAGCGCCCTGCAGCATCTCCACAGACACAATCCCAGGCAGGGCCAGGCTGGAAGGATCCACAGTGGCTCCTCTGGTCCAAACTCCCTGCTCAGACAGAGCATGGGGCACAGGATTGTGTCCAGAGGCTTCTGGAACATCCCCAGCGAGGGACACTGCACAGCCTCTCTGCACAATCTGCTCGGGGCCGGGCCCTGCCCAGGGCAGCAGTTCTGCCTCCTGGGCGGGGGAATTGCTGCGCTCAGGCCCTGCCCGGTGCTCTGGTGCCGCTGCTGGGCCCCGGAGCAGAGCCCGGGCCCTGCCCTGAGCCCTCCCTGCAGCCAGGGACACCCAGGGCTGAGGGCCCCTCTCAGCTGGGGCTCCTCTCGAGGCTGAGCAGCCCCGGCTCCCTCAGCCTGTGCTGGGCACGGGGATGCTCCAGGCCCTTCCTCAGCTGCGCAGCCCCCGCCGGCCCCGCTCCAGGAGCTCCCTGGCCCTGCTGGGCTGAGGAGCCAGAGCTGGGCACGGCACCCCAGAGGTACCCCCGGGCTGGGCACAGGGGCAGGATCCCTTCCTGACCTGCTGGCAGTGCTTTTGAGACCCCTCAGGACTTGCTGCTGGGAGCAATGCTCCTCCCTGCTGCCAGGAGGGCAGGGATGGGCTGCAGGGGAGGGAAATGTTGTCCCTGGGCCATCCTCATGGTGACAAGTCACCGTTCTGGCAGGCTTGATGTGACCAAGGACATGGTCTAGCTCCCACAACCCACATCCTGGCGGCTGCTGACAGGGCAGTTTGGTGCAGAAAACCTTCTCCACTGCTCTCTTCTCCCTCCACAGTCACCTCATTCCCAGCTTTGGGGCTCCATTCCCTTGGCTCCCTCTGCTGAGCCCCAGTACCTGGTTCCCAAGGGGGACTGCTCCTTCCCAGAACCCATCCAGGACAGCTCGAGGCATCCCCCAGCCACGGGACCACCCCAGAGCCACAGAGCCGGCACAGGGAGGGGAGCAGGGCACAGCAGGGCACCAGGGCAGGGCGCGGGGATGGGATGTTTCCCGAGGGATTCCTGTCAGCCCATGTTTTGCAGAGCAGGTTTCAGAGCCTCTGCCTGATGTCAGTGTCTGCCAGCCTGCTGATGGGATCTATATTTATATTTAGACAGCGGCATCCTTGAGCACAGGCCCAGAGCCCTGGCCTGCTGTGGTCCCAGAGCAGGAAGGTCCTGCCTGCTCCCTGGAGGAGGCAGATGGGCAGGATCGGAAAATCCCCCTGGGGCTGGACTGGGCTTTGAGGAGCTGCTGGCAGGAGCTGGAGGAAGCAAACATCAAAGTGAAGGTTGGATCCTTCCAGCACAAAGGTCGGTGTGCTCCTTCCCTTTCCTGGGCAGTAGCCAGGATGACACTGTCCCTCAAGATTCCCATGTCCATCCGTCCATCCCTCCATCCATTTTCCTTCCCTCCCTTCCTCCTTCTCTTTCCCCCTCCCTCCCTTCCTCTCTCCTTCCATCGATCCATCCATCGATCTATCCATCGATCCATCCCCCCCCTTCCATCAGCTTTTGCTGCCCCCTGGGGCAGTTTTTCCTTTACCTACAGCCCCACCCGCGCAGGCTCCTGCTGGGGGATGTGTGGGGTGACGGTGGGAGCAGCTCTGGGGAGCAGGACAGCGTGAGGGACGCTCAAGGCTCATCCCTAGAGAGGAAATATCCCATTGAGCAGCTGGAAATGTGGGGTTGGGGCTGAGCCTGGAGGGGGCACGGCAGAGAGCTGAGGCGCCGGGAGGGACTGGGGGAGGAGGGGGAAACGGGAGTCTTGGGAATTTGGCAGAAGCGCTGCTCAGGGCCAGTCCATGAGGCTGCTGGGGGGGCTCCTCGCTGGGATCAGAGTCCTGGGCTGCGTGGTGGGGCCAAAAGCTGCCCAAAACCTATCCGTGATCTCAGGAGACGCAAATCATGGCATCCGGGGATGGAGTCACATCCTGCCCCAGCAGGGGCACGTCTGACACGGCGTGTGGCCAGGACGGGGCCCGTGCCACGCTCCCGATGCCCCCCATCCATCAGGAGCGGCTGACATCACCGCCTCCGGGCTAATCTCTCGTCCAGCAGCAGCTTCCCGTTTCCTTTCCAATCTCTGCGCTCGGGGCCGGGCAGGAAAAGCGCCCAGCTGGGCTCTCGTGCGGGGCCGCAGCCCCCGAGTGTCTGGCCCTCGCCCCAAGCGGGTCCTGGGCCACCAAAATCCCGGCGAGGGCCCCCGGGGAGCTCCGAGCCCCCCGCAGCCTGCCTGCACCATCCCTCGCTCGGGATGCCGCCGGCGGGTCCTTTTGCTGTTTGTGCCACAGGAAACCCAGGAATGGCACATCGTTCCCAAAGAAATCACCCCACGGTGCCCCTCCAGCTTCACCCCGGATCATACCGGGGGCCAGCAGCTCTCCTACAGCCCAGTGCTGGGCGCGGAGCAGTGACAGGGACACTCCGTGTGCCACCACCCTCCTGGTCACTTTGGGCCGCATCCCGGGCTGAGGTGTCACCCAGCCCGGCACAGCTCCCCCTGGGGCTCCCAGCAGGGCTCCCGGTGCTCAGGCAGCAGCTCCTCACTCCCACTCAGGGTTGGCTAAAAATAACCCCCCGGCAGAGCCGCAGCCTGGATCCTGCGGAGAAACGTCGGGAATGCGGAGGGATGAGGCTCCTTCCCGCAGGGCTGCAGCTGGCTCCTCACCCCAGCACCCTGCGGCCTCGGGCTGCCAGTGGGCTCTGCCCCATCAGGGCAGCACCCAGGGGTGATTTTCCACGGTTGCCAGCTCTGCCAGAGTGCTTTTGGGGCAATTTGGGGCTGGGATGTGCCTTTTCACGGGTGAAATAATCCCTGCCGCAGATGCCGCGTCTGCCGGCAGAGGTGGGAGCAGCGTGGGGAGAGGGAGCTCCCCTCGCTGCGTGCTGCCAGCTGGGAGCTGCACATCCCCTGTCCTCGTTTTCCGCATTTTCCTGGCGGAGGCGGCTTCTGTGCAGCCAGCCCAGCTGCAAAGCCCGGGATCCAGCTGTCCCGACAGCAGGAGCTGCTGTTCCCTTCCCAGCACCCTGTGTGGGTGTGGGTGTGGGTGGGGTCCCCCCGAGGCAGCACAGGGGACATCCGTGACCCAACAGGGTGGCTAAAGGGGGACAGCAAACATCCGTGCCTGAGGCGTTGGGGCGAAGGAAAGCTCCGGGTGTGGGGGAAGCACCCACAGGGCAGCAGCACTCACAGCTCTGCAGGGGGACCAGGGGGGTGAGGCTGGGTCAGAGGGACCCCAAAAGCCGCAGTGACATCCCCGTTTGCACTGGCCCTGCACAGATCAGGCTCAAACCCAGCTGGGGACGGAGCCCAGCAGCCACCGGCAACCTCGGAGAGTGGGGACGAGGAGGGGGTGGAAAATCCCTCATTTGTCAGCGTATTCCCACGGCAGGGCCTGTCTAGACCAACTTCCCGTTGTCCGGTGGAAGCTGCCCTGTGCCCACACATGCTCACATGGCAGTGCAAAGCCTGGCATCCGTCTGTCCTGTCCCGCTGTGGCCACTTCTGTCCCTGTTGAGGGTCACCCCAGGGTGCTGGGGCTGCAGGGATGGGCCCTCCACTCCCACCCAGATCTGGATGGCTCCGGGTGGGCTCCGTGCCAGCCCCCTCCCCATCCCGTGCCAGCCCGATGCTCTCACACACACCAACCCCTTTATTGTTGTGCCAGGAACCACAGCAGTGGCAAACACTGGGGGAGTGAGGACGCAGGTGGCCCAAGACCCCATTGCCAGGACAAACCCCAAAAACCACGAGGGGCAGGGGTCCCCAGAGCCAGCTGGGCTAGAGCCAGCCTGCAGAGGTGAGCCTGGTGCTCAGGAGAGGACCTGGGAGCGCTCCCTGAGATGGGGGAGGGAGGGGTCACACTAAGCTTGGAGAGGTGTGGAGGGCTGGAGAGGGTCCAGCCTGAGCTCGGGGTTGGCAGAGCTGGACCTCAGGCCAGACAGGGTCAATCCACGCCTTGTGCTGCTGCAAAACCTGGGCAGGACCCTCACAGTCCCCCCCACTTTTGGGGTCCCTTCTGGGCCTTTGAGGGTCTTACAGTGGCAGAGCCACATCCTGGTGCCAGGAAAGCTCCTGCCCACCTCAGCCTGCCCAGGCTCTCCTTGGAACACCCACTGCCAGCCCTGTCTCCTGCGGGGACATCTCCGTGGGCACAGGGGGCACCAGGGTGCCCATTCTCTGTCCTTCCAGCACCTTCACTTTCCATCCGGTGACGCAGAGCCCACGGGACAGTTCCCCGCTGCCTGGGTAGGGAGGGGGGTCAACGATGAAGGAGTTGGAGAGCAGATGTGACTATTGGGAAGCAGGGAGCCAAATTCCCAGCTGTGCCCCCTGGGTGCCCAGCCTCGGCCATGAGGGGATTCCTCTGTGCAGAGAGGGCTCAGGCCTCGTGGTCACTGGCACTCAGGTGGTCCTCGGACAGCCCGGTCTCGTCGATGTTCTCCAGGGAATCCGCGTGCTGCACGGAGAGCTCGGCCAGGCTCACGCTGGGCAGCGTGTTCTGCTCGGGGTACACCCAGGGCTTGTACTCGGGGTCGTGCCGGCGCTTCCACTCTGGGTACTTCAGCCCGGCCTTGTAGATCTTCTTCATCGCCTGCGGGCACAGCGGGGCTGGGGCCACCCCAGGCTGTGGGGACAGCTCCCAGCTCCCCCCCACTGCGGGTTTTGGGGCGTTGGGAGGGGATGGGGGCCTCTCTGCCCCAGCAAGGTGCCCAGTGTATGCCCTGTGTTACTCAGAACCCATCCTGTGAGCCCTGTGTCACTGAGGATCTGTCCTGGGAGCCCTGGGTCACCCAGCACCTGTCCCATGAGTTCTGGATCTTCCAGCATCCATCCTCAGAGCCCTGGGCCACCCAGGACCTGTCCCATGAGTCCTGAGTCACCCAGCACCCATTCTGCAAGCCCTGGGTCCTGCAGAACCCATCCTGGGAACCCTGGGCCACCCAGAACCTGTCCTGTAGGCCCTGGGTCACCCAGAACCTGTTTTGTGAGCTCTGGGTCTCCCAGGACCTGTCCCATGAGTTCTGGATCTTCCAGCATCCATCCTCAGAGCCCTGAGCCATCCAACAGCCATCCTGTGGGTCCTGGGCCACCCAGCACCCACCCTGTGGGTCCTGGCTCCCCCGTCCTTCTCCCACCCAGTACCAGGGGTACTTTGGGGCAGCCCATCCCTGCTGCCCGTGACTCCCAGCACCAGCCACGCACCCCCCCTTACCTTCGGTGCCACAAACTGGGACACGCGGTTCACCACCCACTTCGGCAGCGAGCCTGCAAGAGCCCAAAGCCCCATCACTCAGACATAGCAGGGCCAGCCCCGGGGGAGGCACCACGAGTCTGCAGCACCCCCAGGGCTGGGGTGGGCACCCCTTCTTCCTTGGGCCTGGGTGATGGAGAGCCACGGGGGTGAGCTCCGGGTGAGCCCCCGCCCCTCCTGCGGGCACTCACCGCGAGGGTCCACCTGGGTGAGGTAATAGAGGGTGCAGGCTCCGTCCCCGTTCGCCTTGATCAGGTACCCGGTCTGCAGGGACACGGCCCGCACGAAATCCTTGCGGGGCGGGTATTTCTGCGGGGAGATTGCGGGATTCAGAGCCCGCCCGTGCCCGCGGGCAGCCCTGCCCAGGCCTGCGGGCAGCCGGGGCTCACCGGGTGCTTGACGCTGTAGTTGATGATCATGTAGTCATTGCCCAGGGGCAGCCAGGAGCGCAGCGTGACGAAATCCCGGTTCTTCAGGGGGCTCGGGCACTTCCCTGCGGACAGATCCTGTTTCACCCCAGCCCCCACGGCCCCACACACTCACAGGGGCGTGGGCTTGGGGAGGGGGGCGCTGGGGGTCCCAGGGGCTGCTCACAGGAGTAGTATCCGACATCGGCGTTGACGGTGAGGCGCCCGATGTCGTAGGTCTCGATCATGTTGGAGTCCCATTTCTTGCGGTAGCTGGTGTCGTGCAGCACGTCATAGAGGGTCTCGGCCGGGACGTCCTTGCAGGAGATGCGGGTCTGTGGGGAGACGGCCGGGGGGCAGCACCCAGCCCCGGAGCTGTGCCCACCTGGGGGCTTTGGGCTGCCCCGTGTCCCTGTGCCCTGGAGGATGCTCTGCACTGGTGAGGCGGGACAGCCCCAGAGCCACCGCTCCTGCAGCCAGAGTGGGGCTGGAAAGACCCGCAGCCCTCAAATGCCTGGTGGACCTGCCCTGTCCCCATGTTGGGCAAACAAAGGGGTGCCCGTGCCCCTTCACGATGGTCTCGGGTGGGGGGTCCGGTCCCGGCTGTAACCGGAGCCGCGGAGCTGCCCGGCCGCGCCGGCCGTGCATTATTGATGAAGGCGGCCGCCCTGCTCCTCGCAGCGCCGGGAGGAGGGAGATGTCATCTGCTCCTCGTTAGAGCCCTTGCATCTTTGATGAGGTGCCGTGTAACCGGAGATGGCCCTCCGAGCGTGGCAGGTCCCATCAATCTCGGGCAAAGCTTTCCCCGGTGGCCCGGGTGATGGTTGGTGCCCGGAGTGCTGGACTCGTGCCCAGGCCAGGCTCGGAGATGTGCTGCAGTCCCCAGGGCACCGGGGGGAGGGTGGGAGCACCCAGCCCCCCTCCTGCTGCTCTCCTTCCCTGGCTGCACCCAGAGGTGCTGCTGCTGCAGGGTGAGGGATTTTTCCAGCTGGAGGTGGAGCTCATGGGACTCGCGACTGTCACAGAGGGACCGTGGCAGTCTTGCACCCCCCAAATTCTCCACTAAATCCTCGGATGAACAGCAGCCCTGCCAGGCACAGCAATTGATCAGCTGGCATGGGGAAAGCACAGAGCCCAGACCCATCCACAGGGAATCCAGGTGGAACAAATCCAGAGCTCCAGCTACTCAGGGAATCTTTGGGTTAATTAACTCCCTCAGTTAATGGAAAGACCGAGGCTCTTCTGACCCCGAGAGAGTTGTGCAGCTCGGACTGGGTGGCATCCTCCATCCCATGTTTTGGGAAGGGGCTCTGGGCTGTGACAACCCCTGAACCATGCCCAGCCCATCTCCAGGGCAGGGGAAAACCCCGTTATTGCACTGAACCCGCCTGGGTGATGGTCCCTGACTCCCCTGGACCTGCCTGGGGCCCCCTCCCCGTGGGGCTCAGTGGTGGCAGGGGGGACATAGCTGCACCCCCTCTGCCAGGCTGAGGGTTGGACCTTGGCTGGACTCCAGGGGTTCCTGCCAGCCTGCCCTGGTCACTCCGAGCAACATCCACTTCTCCAGTCTGGATCTCACCGATGCGGCGACACAGAGACTACGGGGAACCCTGTCCAAGGCTGGCACTGCCCGTGCCCACAGAGCCAGACCTCTCCCTGCAGGAGGCAATCAGGCTGCTCAGGCGTGCTTTACCCTTGGCAGGTCCTTGCTGCTGTCACCACTGCCCTTCTCCTTCAGAACACGGCTTCCAGGAGCACATTCTCCGTGTCCTTCCCAGGGATGGAGGTGACAGAGCAGCCCACGGTGCCCCAGAGCTTCCTTTTGGGAGAGGGATGTGGCATTTGCCACTCGCCAGGCTTCAGGGACCTGCTGCAGTCACCAGGACTTTTCAAAGAGGCGTTGGCCTGGCCCCTCAGCACCCCCTGGTCCTGTACATGCCCAGCTGCCTTAAATGCTCCCTGATCCAGGTGCAGAAGCTCTTCCCCGGCTCATGGCAACAGGGAAATGTGGATTGCAGCTGCACCTGTGCGAGAGTGCTGCTCCTGCTCCTCCCCCTGGCCCTGAAGGGTCTCTGTCCACAGCAGAGTGTGCCCAGCTCCTCCTCGTGCCCCCCGGCTGCAGGAGAGGTGCTGCTGCATGTTCTGTGGTCAGGACAGCGCTGGGAGAGCCTCTTCCAGAGTGTTGTTCCCTCCTCAGCACCTCCCCGTGCCTTCCCTGCTCTCCAGGCCACGGCAACCCTCCCCTAACACCCCTGGTTGAACACTCTCCACAGGCCTGTCCTGGAGGTCAGATGTTCTGCCTCTCCTTGCTTTGCTGGATCCCATCCCTGCCCAGGAGTCGGGATTCTTGGTGGCCAGAAAAGCCAAAGCCCGTGATGCCCACCATGGGCTCATGCTGTGCCCCCAGCACCCTGCAGCCACTCCTGAAGTGCCCACGGTCACCTGGCACTGTCACTGGGGCCGTGTAGATGAGCAGCAAGGTACCTGAGGGATGGTTGAACTTCCTTGCCCCTCTGCAGCACCCGGATCCAGCCCCTGGCAAGCGACAACCCCCCCGAGACAGCCCCTGGGGCTCTTACGGGATCTCCTCCCGCGAGGATGTGAGGGGCTGTGCCCCAGGGAAAGGACACCAGGGAGGCGTCCCACGAGCCCGTCTCGTGTCCCGGGGCTCCCGGCAAGGCCATCTCCATAACGTAATTGATCCCAGGGCCTTCCTGCCCGTGTCGGGATCGGGGCAGCCGCCACGTGAGCCCACGCGGCAGGAGGCTGCAGGGATCCCGGCAGGAAAAGCCCCGGGGCCGGCAGCAGGAGCCGGCGGAGCAGCTGGGAAGCACCTTTGGGGGTCTAAACCTGCCAGAGGGGCCTGGAATTGGGGGCAAAACCACCCCCAGGCAGGCTGGACCGTGCACCTGCAGCACGGGCCGGTCCCCAGGGACCCTCGGTACCCGCCGGGCACACGGCTGGGGCGGGGAAGCGTCCGCTTACCTTGATTTTCTGCACGGTGCAGCTTTCCTCTTGGCCCTGACTCCACACGGTCACGCCAGCCTTGTTGTACCGGCAGTGCCAGCCCTCCAGGCTCTCGCACTGATCCCTGAAGGAGCTGAAGTCGGAGTCATCCGGGATGTAAACCATCTCCCCTCCTCTGGACATGGGGCTGAGCTGCTGCCCCCCGGGCGCGGGCCCCGGCTGCGGGCAGGCTCTGCCTCACCTCCCGGGAAACCCAGCTCTGCCCTTGAGCTCTGCCTCGCTGGGTGCCCGCTGCGGCTCACATCATCCCGCCAGCCCCGAGCCCGCGCCCCTGGAGCGGGCCCCGGGCACCCCGGGATGGGCAGAGAGCTGCAGGCAGCCCGGGCACGGCGCGCAGGGCTGGAAGGCTCCTTGGCTGCAGTTGCTATCGCAGCTGCCGGCAGCTCAGATGTCTCCCCGGGCTGGCTCACCAGCATCACATTTCTCTCCGCTGGCTGTCAGCTCCTCTATTATTCAGCAGGTAGCAGCGCGCAGGTGGCTCGGCTTTCAGGGCACAGCTGCCCCCCGGCTCCCCGAGCCCCCCGTGCTGCCACCCCTGCTGTCCCCTCGCCGGCGCCCTGGCAATCTCTGTGCCTGACTTTGCAGCAGCGGCTCGCTGGAGGGATCAGCTGATGCCGGGAGCAGCGGCCGGGCCTCCCGGCACCTGCGATGTGGGCTAGAGTGGGCCCTGGCGTGGGGGCACGGTCCAGCGCACAGGGCCTCGGCTCTCAGCGTGGCCTGGGGCTGTGGAGTGGGCTCTGGAGTGGGGAGGGAAAGAATTT
>NW_024580663.1:1984241-1999543 GCF_017639235.1 Corvus kubaryi | reverse complement strand
CCCCCCCCCCCCCCCCCCCCCCCCCACCTTGAGCAGGACACCCCCAGCACAGGAAAGGTCACCCGTGGCTTGACCCAGCCTGGAAGGATGGACTTGCTCAGCTCAGCCCCACAGCTGTGCCACCTCACCAGGAAAAAATATCAATTCTGCTGCCCAGCCTGAAGCTGCAGTGAATGTCCCTCGTCCTTTGGTACCAATCGTGCCCTACCCGAGAGGGCCTGGCTCTGTCCCCACTGCACCTGCAGGATGCTGGTAGATCCCAACCCACCTCTCTCACAGCCCCAGGCTCCAGCCCTGCCAGCAGCATCTGCTGCTCCCTCTCCAGCCCCTCCATCTCCCCCTGGACTGGGAAGCACTCTGAGCACAGAGCTTGGGGTTCCCTGGTGCTGCACAGAGGACACAGACTGGGGCTCACATCCTCCTCCTGCTGCCCAGCGTGCAGCTTGTCCCATTTGTCCATCCTCCTGTCCAGAACCTCATCCGGGACCTTGTCCCAGTTCCTTTCACTGGGATCCTGCTCAGCCCCTCAGTCCCCAGCTGGGGTGAAACCTGGGCTTATCTTGCCCACCTTGTTGATGCCCACAAGGTTTCTCTTGGTCTGAATTTCGGGGTTCTTGAAGTCCACCTGGAATGAGGCTCTGCCACTCTCACTCCTTTTCCCCCTGGATTAGCCCCACCTGCAAGGCAAGGGTGCAATTCCCTCTTCATCCAACCCTGTGATGAGGTTTGGGAGCAGCCCCGGTGCTGACCCTGGCACCAGCATCGCCTGGGCACCGGGGAATGGGGAAAAACTCATGGAAGGGACAGCAGGGAGAAAGCTGGAGAGCTGCTGCTGCTCCCAGAGCCTTGCTGAGGCACAGGGCTGCCCGTGGCTGCCCCTGCTGCTCCTCCAGGCACGCAGGCTCTCTGTGGGGCCGTGATTCCCACCTTGGGATGCTCCAGGGGCAGAGTGCTGAGCGCCACGCTTGGTTAAAGAGCTGCCGCAGTGGGAAGGGAGGGGCAGATGCGGGGCTGGAAAGACCTTGGGGTGGCCTTGGGGCTGCGGAGCAGGGAACGGGTCTGGCCAGGCAGATTTATGGCCCAGAGCCGTCTGACCCCATTGCTGCAGTGTGCCATGGGGTGTGTGAGCGTGTCCCTGTGCGTGGGGGGACTGTCACCCCGACACAGCCTGGAGAGGCCTCGTGTGGACGTGTGGGGTGGGTAGGACCCGCGGCTGGGGGCTCTGGAGCTCCAAAGCGGGTCCATGGGGTGGAAGAAGGGAGGACACTGCAGTCCCGGGATGGAGGAGCCCCGCCAGGCTCTGTGGGAAGGAGCAGCTGCTTGCTCAGCGCCGCTGAGGGGGAGCCAGCCCTGCTCTGCACCTGAGACACGGCAGCGCTTCTCTCCCTGGCTGTTCCAGCTGGAAACTCGAGTGGAAAGTTCTTTCTTCCCTTCTGCAGCAGCCCCTGGGGTCAGTGTTCAAGCTGGAAAACAGCGCAGCCACCCAGGAGCTGGCTGGTCGCCACCATGTCCCCCTGCAAGCCACCAGCTGGGCTGAGCTGGGCTCCCGTGTCCCACTTGGAAGCGCTCAGGGCTCCAACCAACCCCTTTATCACCGCCTTCGGCTCTTCCGGAGCCCAGGTGTGGATCTGGGTGCTGCCGGGAGCTGTCTGAGGGAGGGGGAAGCCACACGTTAATGCTGCCTCTGGCACATCTCGTTGAACTTCTCTTCCATGACCTTGGAGCTGCTGGATGAGTCCAGAGGAGGCCAGGGGGATGCTCCAGGGCTGGAGCCCCTCTGCTCTGGAGCCAGGCTGGGAGAACTGGGGGTGCTCAGCTGGAGAGGAGAAGGCTCCAGGGAGAGCTCAGAGCCCCTTGCAGGGCCTAAAGGGGCTCCAGGAGAGCTGGAGAGGGACTGGGGACAAGGCATGGAGGGCCAGGACACAGGGAATGGCTTCCCAGTGCCAGAGGGCAGGGATGGATGGGAGATTGGGCAGGAATTGTTCCCCGGGAGGGTGGGCAGGCCCTGGCACAGGGTGCCCAGAGCAGCTGGGGCTGCCCCTGGATCCCTGGCAGTGCCCAAGGCCAGGCTGGACATTGGGGCTTGGAGCAGCCTGGGACAGTGGGAGGTGTCCCTGCCCGTGGTAACGAGTTGGAACTGGATGAGCTTTAAGGTCCTTTCCAGCCCAAACTGTGCTGGGATTACGATGATTCTTGGATCTCAGAGGCAATTTGGTGACGTGCCCTCGAGGTGTGACAGTCCCGTCCTTCCCATCCTCTGTGGCTGGAGCTCCATTCCCTGAGCTGACCGGGGCTGCTGTGAGCAGCAGAGTCCTGCTCTTGGCCACGCTGTCCCTGTGTGGGGATGACACAGGGGACTGTCACAGCATCCCTCCATGCCCTGAGTGGAGCCTCTCCGGAGCCTGGTGGGGTCAGGACATGCAGAGCCCTGCTTAGGGCACAGTGAGGAGCACCCAGCTCTGTCCTGTCTGTGTCTTACTGGTCCTTTCCTCCTCCTGCTCCTCTTCTCCAGGTCATGTTCTAAACCCTCCAAGTGTCTTTACAGACTCCAGAGCTGGGATGTGGGATTTCCATGTCGGGAGTGGTGTGTGTGGGTGTTCCCAGCTCCGTTAATGAGCTTGGATGCCTCAGCAGGGTGAGCTCCCAGCCTCTCCCGAGCTGGAGAGGAACATCTGATCCCCTCTGCAGCCACCGCTCCTGCTCCTCCAAGAATCGCCTCTGAAAGCCTTCGCGAACTGGAACGAAAATGTTCTTCCTCCAGAAAACGGTTCTGTTCCGGCTTGATGTGAACCACCCTCAGATCCCTGTTCCATCAGGGGTTATCCCCTGGGGAATGAGCAAGAGAGTCAGGAGGGAAAGCAAAAGATGGGTTGAGAGTTTCTTGTCCCAGAGAAACCCAGCTGGAGCAGCCGGGAAGGGTTAGAGCTGCATCAGGAGCTGGGGGCTGGGAGCAGGAAGGTGGTAAATACCTGAGAGACATCAGGGTCTTTGAGGGACACAGAGAGAGGCAGGAATTCCAGGGAAAAGCAAGATCCTGACCCAGGAGTGGTGCAAGGCATCAAACACCCTGGGGCTCCCACCTTATAAATTTGGGAGATCCCAAAGCCCCGGGTCTGCAGGTAGCCCCGGTGCTGAGTGTGGTGCCAGAACTTCAGGAACTGCCCTGGAATCCCAGGGCTGCAGGAACCCACAGGGGCTCTGGTGAGATCCCAAAGCCTTGGGGCTGCAGAGGCCCCTGGGGTCCTGGGGAGACTCCAGAGCCCCAGTGCCACCAGAGCCAAGGGGCTGCAGTGAGCCTGGGGACCCACATGGGACCCCAAAGCCCCAAAGTTACGAGGACAAGATCCTAGAGAGATTCCAGAGCCCTGGTGAGCCCCAAATCTGCAGGGACCCCTGAGTGCCTTGGAGACACTCCAGGGCCCCACGGCACCAGGGACCCCCAGATGTCTGGGGACACCCCAGAGCTCCGGGGCTGCAGGGACCCCTGAGTGCCTGGAGAGACCCCAGAGCCCCAGTGAGACCCCAAACCCCCAAAGTTCCAGCACCCACAAGTCCTGGGGAGACCCCAGAGAGCCCCCACAGCTTTGGGGGCTGCAGGGACCCCCCAGCTGTGGCCCCACCCAACCCAAGAAGTTCAACCCCCCCTACAAACCCGTCGGGCGGTGCCAACCCATTCCCTATTCCACACGGGTGACACTCCCAGGCCGGTGCCACCCTGGGACCCGCGCGTGCAGTCTGGTGCTCGCCCACTGGGTGTCACGCGTGCTCCACGCACGACAGCGACATGGCCAGCACCGGGGAGCGGCCGGGAAAAGGGACGAGCCGAGGGACAGAGAGGAGCGGGGCTGCCCTGCGGCCACCAGCCGTGTCCCCCTGCTCCACGCTGATGCCACCAGCTCGGCTGGGGGGGGACCCTCTCCGTGAATTTTACCGCTAAGCGGGGGACGGGATGAAAATTTCCCGGGAAATTTCCTCGTCCTCCTTGCTCGCTGCAAGCATCCCTGCTGCTCCTGGCAGGTCCTAGCAGGTCCTGGCAGGTCCGAACAGCCCAGCCCGTGAGCCTCAGGCACCCCGAGCCCTCCCAGTGAGAGGACAGAGCGGGGACAGCTCGGACATCCTGCACCCGGGACCTCCAGCTTTAACACGGCGTTTTGTTGCCACTCTGGGAGTTTCTGGTGTCAGGGAAAAGTGTCTCCGTGTGTGGGATTGCTCCACACAGCCCCTGCAGCTGGGACCCTGCACAGCCGGGGTGTCCAGCCCTTCTGGGCCCCTGCCCTGTCCCCCGGGGTCATCTCTGGCACCACGAAGGGGCTGGGCAGGGGCAGCATCAGCTCCCCAGGCAAAGGCCGGGAGGGGGCTCAGGGCATCCAGCTGACAAAGCCAGGTGGCAAAGCACGGAGGGGTGTGGGGGGAGGCTGCCAGGCACGGTCCCAGGAGCATGGAAGGGTGGGATGGGGTTCTCCTGCTCATCCATGCAACGAGGTTTGGCCTCAGCTCTGCCCCGGCTGCCAGGGGTCCCACTGTAGGTGGCTCAGAAGGTCCCAGGGGGGATGGGACTCCATCCATGGGAGGGTTGGGATGAGATGGGCTTTAAGGTCCCCTCCAACCCAAGCCATGCTGTGACTCACCCTCTGAGTCCCCATGTACCCTCTGCTGCTCCTTCCTGTCCTCCTCCAGCTGCCACCTCCCTGCTGTCCCTGTACTGGGACCCTGTGCCCCCCCTTTTCTCTCTCTCCCACCCCCCTGCTCCTTGTTTTAGCCGAATCCTCCTCCTCAGGGCTGCTCAGGGGACAGTCAGGCTCACGTCCCCCCCTTTTTTGCCCTGCCCATCCTGGGCTCCTGCACCACCCCAGGCTCTCCAGATTCCCTCCCTGCTCCCCCACGTTATTCCCGTGCTGGCAGGCAGGGATTTGGCACCCCCAGCCCCAGGGCTGCCAGGCCAAGGCTTATTTGCACAGAGCCCCAGCCGGGCATCAGGATGATTTAAAAAGACTGTGAAAAATGTAGTTATTTTTTCCCCTTTCAGCTGCAAGTCAATACTGGGGGAAGGATGTTTAATTATCTTTGTCACCCTCCTAAATCTCTTTATGAGAAGGTTTGGCTGCAAATCTCCACATCATTTCAAAGTTATTGGCTGGCGCGGCGCACAGCGACGCAGTAAATTAGCCGGGCGCAGCGGGCGTGGGTGCTCCCGCCACTGCCAGGCCTGCACGTGCCTGGTCCCCTCCTCCCGGGGCTGTGACGGGGTGGGTGGCAGCGGGGAAGCCCCTGCTAGCTCAGGAGTTAGGGCTGGTGCCTCCTCCGGGTGTGGGCACCAGCTGGTTGTGGTGCCCTGGTACACTCCCCTATCGCTGGGGATGTGGCATCTGCTGTGGGGTGCAGGATCCAGGGCACATGGGACAGCCAGGACCACCCCGAGGTGGCATCCTGCACCCTGAGCTCTGCTCCCTTCCAGACGCTCTTCCCAGCCCTGGGAGTGCTCTCCACTGGTACCCGGTGCAGGATCCCCCTGGGCTGAGGGATGGCACAGGATGAGGCTGAGGCATTAAAGGTGCCGGGTCCACCCCGCTGCTCTGAGCCCCCCGAACTCCCCATCCCTCCACCTCCCACCGCCGTGAAGGCAGATGGGAGCGTGGCGGGGCTGCGACCCAGCGCTGGGCCCTGCTGCCGTTCCCAGGGTGGCGAGCAGGCACGGAAAATGGGTTGGAGCTCCTCACCCACCAGCATCCCTGGAGGCAGCACCCAGCACCCGCCGTGCTCTCACCCCCCTGTTCTCATGCAAAACCAGCCGAGCTGGGGTTGGGCTGGAGGCCCGAGATACGCCAGAACAAAATCCCACCTTCCCGATAATGCCTTTTATTGGACTAGGTGACACGCAGGCTTTAGGGGGATAGCGGGAGAATCCTCTCGGCTCATCCGCAGAAAGGATTTCCGCAGCCCTCCCGGCGGCTTGTCAGTCCCTGAAGAGTTATTACCTCCCGACGCAGGGCTGTGGCTGCCGGGGCTCAGCGCCGGCCCTGCCCCTCTCTGCTGCTTACAAAGATTACGCCGCCTCGGAATAAGCTCCGTGGAGCGCGGCTGCCGTCGCATCAGACAGGAGCTAATCAGAAAATTAGCAGGAAAAGAAACTTTGTGGCAGGAACTTATCTCCGGCGCGGGCGCGTTGTCGCTCCGGCTGCGGCTGCTCCCGCTGCTCCCACACCCGGCCCTCAGGGCAAAACTTCCTTGGATTGCCGAGCTGAAAGCTGGGACAACCTCATCCCATCCCACCCCTGCCATGGCAGGGACACCTCCCATTATCCCAGGCTGCTCCAAGCCCCAGTGTCCAGCCTGGCCTTGGGCACTGCCAGGGATCCAGGGGCAGCCACAGCTGCTCTGGGCACCCTGTGCCAGGGCCTGCCCACCCTCCCAGGGAACAATTCCTTCCCAATCTCCCATCCAGCCCTGCCCTCTGGCACTGGGAAGCCATTCCCTGTGTCCTGTCCCTCCATTCCCTTTTCCACAGTCTCTCTCCATGTTTCCTGCAGCTCATTCAGGCCCTGCAAGGCCCCAGTGAGGTCACCCCAAAGCTTCTCCTCTCCAGGCTCAACAATGCCAGCTCTCGCAGCCTTTCCTCCCAGCAGAGCTGCTCCATCCCTCGGATCATGCTGGAGCCTCCTCTGGCCTGGCTGCAGCAGCTCCAGGCCCTTCCTGTGCTGGGCCCCAGGGCTGGGGCAGCTCTGCAGCTGGGCTCTCACCTGAGGGGGCACAGGGGCAGAATCCCCCCTCCCCTGCTGCCCACGCTGGGGCTCAGCCCAGGGCAGGGGGGTTCTGGGCTGGGGCAGGTCCAGCTCTCACCCCCAGCACCCCCAGATCCTTCCCCCAGGGCTGCTCCAGCTGCTCATCCCCAGCCTGGACTGACCCCAGCGTTGCCCCAGCCCAGGGGCAGCACCAGCACTTGGTGGTGTTAAACCTCCTGGGCCACTCCTCGGGCTTGGCCAGGTCGCCGTGGCCACTTAAGGGCACCTCAGAACCCCTCCCACCCCCGGCCGAGTGATGCGTCCCGTGCGATGCCACCGATGCCGCGCCCACTCAGGACAGAGGTGGTGTCACTCCCGCGCTGGTGTCACATCGGTCCCCACGGTGGCACCCCGGGGAGCAGTCCCGGACACTCAGTGCCACCCCGTCCTGTTCCAGGGGGCAGTGCCAGGAGCCGTGATGGGGGCAGGGATCCCTCAGGGTGATTAAAATGCGCTGTTCGTGGTGCTCAAGCCCCGGCGTCAGGGAGAGTTTCAGGGCACTGAGCTAGAAAATGGCATTTACAGCCCCCTCCTCCTGCCACCGCCAGCCCCGAGCTTTGCAGACTTCATCGGTGCCACGTGCGTGTCCAGCGAGGGGACACGCAGAGGGGGGAGGGACCCCTCCCCACTGCCCCCAACCCTACAGACCCTCTGTGGGGTCTCCCCCACAGCCAGAGGGTGAGGGCAGGGACCCTTCCCACCACAGCCAGCCCCACAGCCCCTCCCTGGCACCCCAAACACAGCAAAAAGGGGAGGGCAGGAACCCCTCCCCACTGCCCCCAGCCCCTCTGCGGGACCCCAAATGCACTCACACCCCAGCTCGGGGGCTCTTGGAGCGGTGCCTGAGCCCCGCGTGGCTCAGCGCTGTGGCACAGAGGTGTTGGTGGCACCGAGGGCAGGGGCGCCGGGACTGCGCTGACACCCCCGTGTCCCCTGCCCGGTGCTGGGCAATGCCAGCGGCCCCAGTTTGGGAATGGTGGGTCCAGCCGTAGCAACAGTTACTACGATTTCCTTTTCCCATTCCCTTTTCCCTACTCCATCGTCTTCCCATGGCGGCTCTGGCGCTGCCGGGGATGTGTTTACAGGCAATTAAAGCTCATTAATTGCACGCAGAAGCAACAGAAGCCCCGCGGCAATGTGGGAGGGGTGAGTCCCGCAGGGGACAGAGCCAGCCCCGGCCATCCCTGGCAAATCCAGGGAAGGGAAGGGAAAGGAAGGGAAGGGAAGGGAAGGGAAGGGAAGGGAAGGGAAGGGAAGGGAAGGGAAGGGAAGGTTCCATTCCTTCCCGCTGTCCCGCCTGCTCCAGGGCTGAGGGATGCCCACGGGATGCCCTGGCAGGGAATAGGAGCAGGTGAGGGATGGAACAGCGCCTGGGATACACGTGGCTGCTGGGCACAGGCTATTGCATCCAGTCCTGGGTGCCAGGGTGTGGGCAGGGATCCCACAGCATTCCCGAAGGGATGAGCTGTCCCCTGGCTGGGTGGGGTCGCTGCCAGGGGAGATTCATGCCAAGGGTGGAGGAGCTGCAAGCCCAGGATTTATCCTGCCGGGAGGGACGTGGGACTGCGCGTGAAGCCCAACCCTGTGCCCCACGCGCTGCCGCAGGACCAGCGCGAGAAATGCAGGGAAAATCCTGATGTAGCTTCCACCTCCTCTTCTTCCTCTTCCTCCTCCTCCAGCGCTGGGCCGGGCAGGACAAGCCACAGCTCTGCCAGGCTGAGGCCAAGGGCACGGCTCAAAATAAAGACTAATCGCACTCCCGCGCCCTGCTGCCCACAGAGAGCCTGGCGTGCGTGGGGCTGGGCCCCGGGGTGCCGGCAGAGGTGCTCGGGGGCACGGTGCTGTCAGCAGGAGATGGAGAGTGGCTCGGCAGGGCCTGACCCTGCACCCCATCTCCCTCCCTCCCTCCCTCTTTCCTGCAGGGCCCTGATGGAGGCTTGTGGGGGGAGCAGGAGGTGCAGGAGGGGTGTGGAGTTGCCCACTGCTGGATCTGGGCTCAGGAATGTCCTGCCAGCCACGTGAGGGAGCAGAGAGCACCACGCTGCCCTTTGGACGCCCCCAGATTCCCCCCAAAAGACCCGCAGAGGGTCCTCACCCCTCTCTGAGGCAGCACAAGCCTTTCCCCCTCCGAACACCCGCTCCCAAGGCTGGGAGGCGGCCGTGCCCTCATTCCCGGGAAGGGCTGCAGCAGGGTGGGAAGGGATGCAGAGCTCCCCCAGCGAGGCTGCGGGCACACACCCAACCCCAGGCCACCCCGCCACGCTGTGCCCCAGCACTGGGGGGCACAGGGCTGGGGAGGGGGGGCTGCCAGGACCCAGCTTGGGGTGACAGCATCAATACTCACGTGAGCCAGAGAATCCCAGCACCCCGGGGAGCGGGAAGGGCTCCGTCCACCTCTCCCCCTGGCTCGGTGGCGGCAGCACCAGCGCCTCTGGAAGCTGCTTGGGCCCCTTTAACCCTTTCCCCGGCAGGGTTGGTTGCCAGCGGGCCGGGTCCCCCGCGCCCCCCGCCCTCGGCGGCGGCTCCGGCGGGAGGCAATCGGCAGGCGCGCGCTGCGGAGCGGCGCTTTTCTTCTCTAATCTTCTTATTTCATTTTAGCATTTACAATACAGCCAGCCGGTAATCCTGACATCAAACACGCCACGCGCACTTCCAAGCCGCGCCGACGTCAGGCTGCGCGAGCGCTGGCAGGAGCTGCCAGCTCCGACGGCTGCAGATAACGCGCGCGAGAAAGACAAGGAAAGCGGCTCTGCCAGCGGGATGAGCAGGCAGCTCGTCCCCCTGAGCCCTTGGGCCACCCACAGGGTGCCCCTGGGGTGCAGGAACCCCGGCTGGGGTGAGGTGGGTGCTGGCTGTGCAGAGCGGGTTTGCTCTCTGGTGAGGGGTTGGAGTCGAAGTCACTCGAGGTGGCAGAGCTGGGTGACCCTGCTGGTGCCCAGTTGTCCCCTGGAGCTGCACGGAGCTCTGGCATCCTGAGGAGCAGAGCTGGACACCCTTGAGTTGTCCCAGTGCCACCCCGTCCTGTGCCACGGGGAAGGGTGCAGGGGCAGGGGCCGTCCCAATGCTGGAGGCTCTTCCCAATCTCCACCTCGCTGGAGCATCCTTTGGTTTCCAGGCATGGCAGCTGGGCCTTGGCTGGGGTACCTGTGGGATCCATCCGGAACTCTGGAATGTGCCCCCTCCCCAGCAGGAGGGCAGTGCTTGGGGTGGGGGGACAGGAGATGACACCCTACACCCACAGGCAGCACCCTCGTGGGGTGCACTGGGCTGGTGGCAGAGACCCAAGGGCTGGACAGCCCACGGTGCCCATGAGTCCCTTTCCCCAATCCCCGGTCACCAGCTCTTCCTTGATGGACACCAACTGCTGGCACAGGAATTCCCGAGGGTGCTGAGGCCTTGGCACAGGGTGCCCAGAGAAGCTGTGGCTGCCCCTGGATCCCTGGAAGTGTCCAAGGCCAGGTTGGACAGGACTTGGAGCAACCTGGGCTGGTGGAATGTGTCCCCGCCATGGCAGGGGGTGGAAGGAGATGAGCTTTGAGGTCCCTTCCAACCCAAACTGAACCATTCTGGGATTCTGTGAAACTTCCCTGCTCCCACTGCGGTGACACAGATCCACCAGCATTTGCAGAGTGCCTGGAGTGGCTTTTCTTTTCCATCCTGATGTCCTGAACTGATTTCCAGCTGCTGGGAGATTCCTGGAGTTTCCTTGGAGCTGAAATGTTCCACAGGGCTGGGTCACGGCAGGGGAATGAAGGGTGGGAGAGGAATAAACGCCAGAGAAATCATTAATCCCCTCTCAGGCCCTGCTGAGGATGGGAGCCCTGCCCGGACCCCTCTCATGCTGGTTCCTGAGTGCACCCCGAAACTCAGCGAGGTTTTGCCTTGTGCCAGGGTGGTGTCCTGTGCCCACACAGCTTCACCACCCTCTTCCTGAGCCCACGGAGGAGGAAGGAGCCCAGCAAACCCAGGCGCTGCCCGGCGCTGGCAGCACCAGGAGATGTGAGGAATGAGCAGGAGGAGCAGGGCTCCTGTCCCCATGCAAACCCCAAACCTCCCCCTTCCTCTGTGCCAGGCGGGCACCGATTCCGCTGTGGGGTCACTCACCACGGAGCAGTCTCAGGTCTAATCCACGTCTCAATATTTGGGATTTAATCACACTGAAGTAAGTGGCTTTTTTGTTGGGTTTTTTTTTTTTCTCCTTTCTTCCCTCTTTTAAGGCAGCGAAGAGCTGCGACTCCGTAGGAATTAATTTGCCTAATTAGTGTCTTTGGGAAGCTCTCCCTCCTGCGCATGCCCCGATGGGGGGGATTCCGGGGCTTGGGGACGCGCTGTGGAGGCTGTGCCTGGTGGGAGCTGCCCAGGATCCTGCCCGTGCCCCTTCCTGCCGCTCCCGACAGCGCTGCCCCGCATCCCGCAGGACCCAGCCGGCACCAGGGGATGCCCAGCGCCGTGGTGGCACCCACGGGGATCGGCCGGGGTGGGCACGGGGCTGGGGCCGGCCCGGGGGTGTGGGAGCGGGCGGCTGCCAGGGAAGATGAATGGTTTTAATCACACCGCTTACAGGGCACCATCTGAAGTTTTGTGTAAGTTATGATAGCGACAGTTTGCACGAAAATTGTATTTCCAGGCTTCATTGACTGGCTTAATGAGAATCTTTACGTGTCAGATATTAAATTAAGAAATTAAAGAGCTGTTTCGGTGTGTATAGACTCCTTCCCTCGCACTGAGCTGCTTCTTCCAGATCAATCAGGAACGCGCCTCTAGAAAAGATGGGAGAAGCCTTTGATTTTCTGTCACTGGGGAAGTGAATCTAATACGCGTTGGCACCTAATTCATGTTTTATTAAAAGGCATGAGGTGGATGCTGCCGGCCCCCGCCTCTGCCCGCTGCCCTCTCTCCGCCTGCACCGCTCCGGGAGGAGGGAGCAGCCCCGGCGCTGCCACCCTCGGCGCTGCCTGGCTGTCACACGTGTCCCTAAATGCCAGCATCCCGGGGCTGGGGGCACCAGCAGGTGCCAGGGATTAAGGTCAGCTTGGAAAAAGCCACGTTGGGATCACCAGGTTGGGAAATGTTGCTGCTCTCCTGCGTGGCATCCCGGCTCTCCTCCCTGTGCTGGCCGAGTTTGACCTGGATTCCTGGATCCTTTCGGTCTTCCCTCAGATTTTGCTGGGAATGGGTACTCGGCCAACGAGTCCCCAGCTGGGGGAGAGTGGGGAAGACGTCACAGCCGTGGGGAGGGACTCGGGTGGCAGGAGGACATGGAGCAGGGCTGGGCATGGTGAGCTGGGTGGGGCAGGGAATCACTGAATGCCACAGAGCCTGGAGATAAACACCTGGCACAGGGATGTGGAGAGGAACTCTGAGCTCAGGGACCCCAGGAAGCGATGTCCCAAGGCAGGGACACCCAGGGACAGCAGGGATCAATGCCCCGGGTGAGACCAGCCAGGGACAGCAGGGATAGATGCCCCTGGATGAGGGCATCCATGGACACCAAGGATAAATGGCTCCGGATGGCCTCACCCAGGGACACCCGGGATAAATCCCCCCGTTCAGAGGCACGCAGGGACACTGGAGATAACCCCTGGGGCTGGGACATGCTGGGACAGTGCAGATAAGCTGGGGACACCTGTCAGCTCAGTGAGAATCCAGAGGGAATGTGGTTGTGTTTCCTGACCCACCTGGACCCTGTTGTGGAGGAGCTAGGGGACACTTTGGTCACAGAAGGGGGACAGGGGCATCGAGCTCCCTGAGGATGCTTGGATGAGCCCGAATTCCTGGTGGTCAGCACGCCTGGGTGGAGTCCTGGCACTCCCCCAGTCCCCTCACCACATCTCCACCTTCCACAGTTGAAAGTGAGGAGAGGAAGGTGGTGCTGTTACAAACTGTCTGTCAGAGCAGGACAAACCCCTCTCTGGGCCCCTGAGCACCACCATCCATCTTCAGCTCCGTGTGCCGGCCCCGGCTTCTCCTTGTGCGGGCAAACTTGGAGTAAACAGCTTAATTTGGCACTAATATGAGCGGTGACATCGCGAGCCGTGTCAGCCATCGATCCGCAGCCACACGGCCCCATCAGTCACTCGGGCTTTTCCAGGTTTTGATATTACAGTCGGAAGGGATCAACCTCCCTGCAGTCCTGGGCTGGGCTCGCTGTGTGTCCCTCAGCCCCACGGCCAGGGACCCTGTGGCCCCGCAGGAGTCTGGTCCCAGTGTCACCAGCCCTATCCCCACTGCTGGGACTCCATGTCCCCACACCAGGCTGCTCCCATTGTCATCATCCCTCTCCCCACTGCTGGGGACCGAATGTTCCCACAGGAGGCTGCTCCCAGCGCCGTCAGCCCTCTCCCCACTCCCAGGGACTCCGTGTCCCTGCAGGAGGCTTGTCCTGGTGCCACTCACAGCCTTGCTCCCACATCCCACGGGACACGTGTGGGTGCGAGAGGGGATGTGGGAGAAGCTGCAGCCACGGTGCCCCCTCCAGCAAGGATTCAGTGCCAGGATGCCTGCGGGGACGATGCCCCCAGGCTCCTGGCCCAGCAGGACCGCGGTGCCGCCATCCCCAGACCATGGCCAGGCTGGCCGAGGTGCCGTCACCGCCGCGCCAGCCCACCCCGGCAGCCGGGCACCCCGCTGGCCCTGCCTAAATGTCTCATTAAAGGGATTTGCAGGGCTGCTGAGCCGGGCTGTAATCTGGCGCTTACCGTTCATTTGTTCCAGCGTCTCAGGCAGTCGGCAAAGGTCGCTGGATCTTTAATTACGGGGAGACAAGCGGCGGGCGCAGCGGGGAGGAGGAACAGCTGCGGGCGGCGGGCAGGCGGCCCGAGAGCGGCGAGCGCGCCTAACGAGGGAGATGCTTTCTGCCCTCGGGACCCGGCAGGCGACACGAGCCGCGTTGTCACAGCGGCCTTGTCACAGCCAGCCAGCCCATGGCCCGGCTGCGCAGTGACCGCAGCCTCACCTGGCATCGCTCCCTTCCTCCTCGTCCTCCTCCTCTTTGGCGGTGTCACCCGCCCCGCAGCGCCAGCTCGGCTCGCCTCCTTCCCGCTCCTCCCGTGCCGTGCCACACGATGGCTGCCCAGCCCTGGATGCGTGGAGGTGGCCGTGCCTGTGCCAGGTTCACCAGGGTGGCCGGAGGTCAGCTGGGACAAGCCAGAATTCCCAGCTGGCAAAACCCCTGGGATGTGTTGACACCTCGCAGGCCCAGGCGAGAGCCCGCGGGTGCTCCCTGCCCCCAGGCCCCGCTGCGGGGGTGTTGGGGGTGGGCTGTGTGTGCCTGTACGTGTGACTCCCAGGGCTGAGCGTTCCCGGGGCTGTGAGGGGTGTTGGAGCTCCTGGGGGTGTTTCCCGAATGCCCCCATCCCAAAGGATGTGTGTGGATGTGTGCACGGACACGGCTTGCATGGAGCTCTGAGCTACCTGGGATAGTGGAAGGTGTCCTGCCCTGAACGAGACGGGCTGTGAGCTCCTTTCCAACCCAGGCCATTCTGCGGTTCCATGATTTTGTGACCCAGGCTGAATTCCCGGTGTACACGCGCACACCTCGCTCCGTGTGCGACCATTGAGTGCTTGTGTGACACGGAGCCGTGGGGTGTTTGTGCTGCGGAGGGGCCCGAGGGTGCCGTGTGGCTGACGGGGCTCCCAGGAGCGAGTGGCAGCAGGACGGGCTGTAGGAAAAGTCTCACCACGGCCCCTCCCGTGCGTGCGGAGCCGCGGTCATTAACGGGCTGTCACCTGCCGTGCTGACGGGTGCCATCAGTGCCTGACACCGGCACGAGGCGCTCCGGGCTGCGCTGGTCTTGGGGTGACAGGCAGGGACCGTGGATTGTGCTGTCACCTCCGTCCCCCGCCCGTTCCTCTGCCTGGCCCCGTCCCCCCAACCTGGGTGACGCCGTGCGGCCCCCCCGCTGTCCCTCCCGCTGTCCCCACGGGCTGCCAAACGTGCTGGGGGGTGCAGAGGCTCAGCCCTCCGCTGCCAGGGGTCCCTGCAGCGCTCGGAGTGCCCCCGGGGCTGGCTGCAGCCGGAGTGACAGCCTGTCGCGCTAATGAGCCCCGCTGCCAGGCCGGATGGCTGACACCCGCGGCCACCTCCTCGGGCCGTCCCTGGGGGCTCGCCACCGTCAGGCTCGGCCGGGGGAGCTCCGGGGCGGGTGGGGGTGACACTGGTGCCGTTCTTTCTCCTGAACGTCACCGGGGAGCTGCCTGGGTTTGCCTGACCCCGGCAGTCTGGGGGCTCAGGAGATGCAGGGGGCTGCCCGTGGGTGTGCAGGGACTCGGGAGTGTCCCCTTGCTTGTCCCCAGCCATCCTGGGCAGGGTGGAAGGGGCTGGAGACAGGCTGAGCCCGGCCAGGGCTGCGGCTCACGGTGGGTACCGGGCACCCTGCAGGGATTCTGGGGCACAGCATCATCCTCCTGCCTCAGCCCCAGCATTCCTGGAGCATCCCCTGCCTCAGCACATCCCTTCTGGAGCACCTCCTGCCTCAGCACATCCCTTCGGGAGCATCCCCTGCCTCAGTCCCACCACTCCTG
>NW_024580663.1:1981744-1984231 GCF_017639235.1 Corvus kubaryi | reverse complement strand
AGCACATCCCTTCGGGAGCATCCCCTGCCTCAGTCCCACCACTCCTGGAGCATCCCCTGCCTCAGCACACCCATTCTGGAGCATCTCCTGCCTCAGCACACCCCTTCTGGAGCATCCCCTGCCTCAGTCCCACCACTCCTGGAGCACCTCCTGCCTCAGCACCAGCATGTCTGGAGCACCCTCCTGCCTTGGCATGGCAGTTCTGGCGCATCCTCTGACTCAGTCCTGCCATTTCTGGAGCACCCTCCTGTCCCAGTGTGCTGGAGCACATCCTCGTGCCTCAGTCCTACCCTTCTAGAGCATCCCCTTGCCTCAGCATTTCTGGAGCATCCTCTGGTGTCAGCATCAGCATTTCTGGAGCATCCTCTGCCTTGGCATCACCGTTCCTGGAGCATCCTCTGCTCAGTTCCTGCCCCACTACAGCTGTGCTCGCGGTGCCAATTCCAGCTCCCAGCCCCATCCTGTTCACCACCGAGAGTCCTCATCCCGCGTTTCCCTGTCTCCTATCTCCCTTCCCTCCTCCCACGTCTCGCTGGCTCCCTTGAAGACACACACGCCTAATCCGCTTGTTAGCCTCTCCCTTCATCTAAAACCAATATGCAGCTGAACGCTGCAGATAATTAATTGATCAATTAGATAGAGAACTGCCTGTGCTCGTGGCACCGGACACACGGAGGCGGGGGGGCTGTGCCAGCACACCTGGCCAGTGCCCGTGCCCGAGTGAGGACGTGCTGTGTCCACCCCTGGCTGTGCTCGGTGTCCCCACTGGAGGGGACAGGCCACCAGCCAAGGTGATCAGGGGTGCTGGCAGCTGGCAGGGTTGTGGCCACCTGCCCACGTGGCCATAGGGACACAGCGAGTGCATGTGCAAAGGGGACTCTACCCCATGTCCCACCTGCCCCCCAGCCCAGCCTGGACGTGAGTAAGGGATGGGACAGTGCCAGGTGCAGGTCAGGGCGCTGATGGCACCTCACTCCTGTGCCACACACACCGTGTGACACAATGGCACCAAAGCTGGGAGGGTGCAACTACTCCAAATCCTACCTGGGGGGCTTCTTCACCCTGGCATCCTGTGGTCTCCAACACCCCATTCCTCCTGGCTGCTGCTGTGCTGGGTGCCCCCAACCATCCCAGAGCACGCAGTGGGGTGCTGAGAAGCCAGAGGGGTTCCAGCTGTCAGGATGGAGGTCCCAGCTGTCACACTGGGGTCCCAGCACCCCGAGGGGGGGCTGTCAGGGAGGCAGGGTGCCGCAGGGAAGTAAATAATGCAGCAAACCCGTGTCTGCCAACCCCCTCCTCCCCAGGCTTTGAAAAGCAACACATTACCCTGATCTCCAGACATGAGTTTTTGTCACCAAACAGGGTGATGAGGAGACTTTGAAGCAAATACAAACACCGGGAAAGGGAATACATAAGAAGAGAGTCGCGTGTTCTCTTCAGAAAACAATCGCGGTGTCAACTACACGGAGCAGCTCCGCGGAGGGGGAGCTGCTAACCAGGAACCTGACAGCCCCAAACGCCGGGAATTATCATCCGAAGAACGGAATCATCCCTCTGCTGACAGGGCTGCGGCACCTTCCCCTTTCCAGGTGACACGGGATACCCCTTCCCCTCCTCCCCTGGCACCACACCTCGCTCCAGGTGCTCCGTGTGCCGCCACCTCCGTGCCCCAGTGCGGTGGCATTGCTGTCCCAGCTGGGGACAGATCCTGTCTTCACCCTCCTGTGCCTTGTCCCCTGCACGCTCAGTCCTGTCTCGCACCCTGCAGCTTGCACACCTTGCACAAGCACTGCCACCTTGCACCACCCCCTGCTCTCTGGACACCCTCACACCTTGCCCAGGGCGCTCACACTCCCACTCCACACACTTTCCACGATCTCATTCCCCATGGATGCTCTCGCACCTCGCGTGCTTCACCCCCGCTGTCCTGCACATGCCCCACCTGAGTTCCCTTCTCCCTGGAGCTCCCAAAATACCATTTACCTGTCCGTGGAGGTAAAGGCAGTGCTGTTTATAGCCTGGGAGATGGCATCACCCCGTGGCAGGTCCCTCTCTCTGTCTGGATTTCACCTGGGCATTTAAGGTGCTTGGGAATTTGGGCAGGATTCAGGGCTCTGTCCCTGAGCCAGGCCCTGCACTGGGAGGGCTCAGGACAGCCCTTGGGAGCTCGGCCTGGGATTCTGCCCCTTCACCCCTTGGGGGGCTAGCAGAGGGCTGTCCCTGGCTGATACCTTGGTGTGGGGACCCCGGGGATCTCGGGGTACAGGGTGGCACCTTCGTGTGGCACACGGGCACCTCCTCGCCTGGAAATGCACCTGCACTGATGCTCTGCACGTGCGCTTGCACCCCCTGCACACTCAGCACATGAACACTCACCCCATGCACGAGCACTCCCACCCTGCTCACACTCATCCCTGCAGGGCACTCCCACCCTGCTCACACTCACCTGAGCATGAGCAGATCCAGCTGCTCACACTCATCCCTGCA
>NW_024580663.1:1957498-1981734 GCF_017639235.1 Corvus kubaryi | reverse complement strand
ACTCACCTGAGCATGAGCAGATCCAGCTGCTCACACTCATCCCTGCACAAATATTCCCATCCTGCTCACGCTCATTCCTACACGAGCACTTCCACCCGCTCACACTCATCCGTGCACGAGCACTCCCACCCTGCTCACTCTCACTGTGAGCACCCCTTGGCCCTTCCCACTCCCTTCCCACTCACTCAGGCCCTGCACACCCCTCACCTCTCAGGCACACCCTCGTGTGCCCGCTCACAGCCCCCGTGCCCTCCCAGCCCTTCCCCCTGTGCCCAGACACCGCGCCCCGATTCCCCCCTGCCCGCGCCACCCCTCGTGCCTGGCACACGTGCATCCCGGCCCACGCTCCGAGAGCTCCCTGGCATGATCCCAAACGAGCTTCTTCCCATCCCTGCGGCTCCAGGTGCTTCTCATCCCCTCCTGCACCCCTGGACCCCAAACCTTGCTGGGCCCCCCCGTGCTGGGCACACCGGCTCGTTCCCCGCATCCCTGCAGACACCTCTCCACATTCCCTCCCCCCTGCTCTGCTCATCCCCCATCCATCCATCTATCCATCCATCCATCCATCCATCCATCCATCCATCCGTCTCCTGACACCTTCCCGCGCCCGGTGCCGTCTCCCTTCTCCTCCCTCTTTATCTCTGGCTCCCAGCTGCTTCTCGCCCCTCCCTGCTGCTCCCTCCATCCCTCCTCTCCCCATCCCTCGCTCCCGCCGCGGTTATCGCTCCCTCGCACACATCCCTCCTCCCTCCCTCCTTCTCCTCATCCCTTCTCCCTCCTCTCCCCGCCGCTCATCCCTCCATCCCCACACTCCATCCCTCTCCATCCGCCGCCTCTCTGGGGTCCAGCCTCGGGGCCGCCACCCCGTCCGCCCACCCGCGTCCCCGCGTCCCCCGGCTCACGCGTCCCCTCGATGTCCCCGCCGTGCCCCGTTTTACCCCGCTGCCGCAGCCTTTAAAGTTTCAATCAGGCTCGGCTGGGAGAGGCGGGGAAGGCTGCGCCTCCCGCTCCCAGCCCCGCGACGCCGCGCTGCCACTCTGAGTGCTCCCGCCTTATAAATTTTACATTATTACCCTCTTTAAAGTATATAAAATAACTATTCATAAATTATTGAGGGGAAATTTAAAATACTACAAATGTTTATAAATGTTTATCAAGAGGTCTTCAGAAGTGAGCGAGCGGAGCCTGAGTGACTTCCCACGGCTGGCAGGAGCACGGCAGCCGCCCCGGCCCTGCCGAGGGGGGATTTTGGGAGAACCCCCAGCTGGGAACTGGGGCAGGCTCCCGCAGCCTCGTTAATTCCCGTCCCCGTGGATGGCGAGGAACAAATCCCCCTCCGTGCGCTGTCTCCGGGTGCCAGCGGCGCTCCGCGTCCGGGCGGCCCCATCACCTGCTCGGGTGTGATCCCACCCTGGCTGCCCCTGGCAGGGACAGATGGCCTGTGCTGCTGGGGACATAGCCTGCCCAGCTGGGGACGTGTCCTGCCCTGCTGGGGACACAGCCTGACCCACTGGGGACATGTCCTGACACACCAGGGACAGTTCTGCCCTGCTGGGGACCTGTCCTGACCCATTGGAGATACTCTGACCCATTGGGAACATGTCCTGGCGCACCAGAGACATGTCCCGACCCACTGGTGACATGTCCTACCCTACTGGGACACATCCTGCTCTGCTGGGGACACATCCTGACCCACGAGGAAATATTCTGACCCACTGGGGATTTGTTCTGCCCGATTGGAGTCTCATCCAGCCCTGCTGGGAATGAGTCCTGCCCTCGGGGGACATGTCCTACCTCGATGGGGACACATTCTGCCCCTCTGGGGACACATTCTGCCCCTCTGGAGCCATGTCCTGCCCTTCTGGGAACATGTCACGACCCCCTGAAGACACACCTTGATGCACTGCAGACATATTCTGCCTTGCTGGGGACATCTCCTGACCTACTGGTGACACATCCTGTCCTGCTGGGGACACATCCCTCTCTGCTAGGGACATGTCCTGCCCAGCTGGAGACACATTCTGACCCATGGGGACGTGTCCCAGCCCAGTGGCGAAGCGTTCTCCCCCTCTGGGGTAACATCCTGTCCAACTGGAGACTTGTCCTGCCCTGCTGGGAACGAGTCCTGCCCTACTGGGGACACATCCTGACCCACTGGGGACACATCCTGGCCCACTGGGGACAGGTTCTGACCCACTGGGGACACGTCCTGCCCAGCTTGGGTGTATGTCCTGCCCCACTGCGGCTGTGTCCTGTCCCCCAGGTCACAGGTTGGCCCAGTGTCCCCAGCGAGGCACAGAGGGGCACACAACCCCCTGTTCCCATGCAGTGCCAGCTGGCTCTGCCGTGGCACAGCTGTGGGCACTGCCTGGCAGTGCTGGTGCCTGCTGGGAGCAGGGACGGGTGGCACGGAGCGGAATAACCACAGCCCTGGAATAACCACGGCACAGTTCCAGCATGGACATGGCACAGGTCTGGCACAGTTATGGCACAGCCCTGGCATAACCGTGGCATGGCCCTGGCACTCCAACCAGCACAGCAAAGGGAAGCGCAGGGATCCTGCCCATCCTCTGCTCCCGTTCTCAAAGCCATCCAGAACCCAGGGTTCACCCACAGCCAAGGTGATGCCAGGGAGCTGCCAGGGCAGGACTCACCTACCCAGGGACAGCCCAGTGACCAGGACGGCCTTGTCCCCGTGCAAATCCCGGCTGTCCACAAGTCACACCACAGGACACGGCCACCCCGGCCACTGGGAAGGGACAAATGCCCGGACTGGTCACTGCGGGGATGCCAGCACCACCTGGAGCCTGTGCCCACCACGGGGTGGCAAAGGAGCTCTGCTGAACCCCGGAGTGCGGGAGCCGGGCGTGGATGCTCAGCGATGCCGGCGCTCCCAACAAGAGCTGCCTGCAGGGATTGTGTTTAAAGCGCCGGCTGATTGGGGTAATCATGGGAGCAGGGAGTGCATTAGCTGGGAAGGTTTATAAAGGGAAATTAAAATAAAATTGGATGTGACAGAAAAGTACATGGAAAATTAGGATAAGAATATGAATATTTATGGCTGCGGGAGCACGCATGGGGAAAGTGCTCCCGTGCTCCAGGCCACCCTCCCTGCCGTGGGGTTGGGCCAGGTCCTGGGGGCGGCACCTTGCCGGTGGGGTTGGGGACAGCCCTGATGGACACTCTGTACTCCACCCTTGGTCACCGTCGGTCACTGTCGGTCACCACTGACCTGCCCTCGCAGGGCCTGCGGGGTGACGGAGGTTGTGACATCCCACTTGCACTGCCACGTGCCCCTCGTGCCATCCAGGGGTGTCTGCAGGGCTGCCGTGTCCCGCTGTTGGTGGTGGCACTGGCACAGGGCCACACAGCTGCCGTGATGGCACAGGGACGGGGGTAGACACAGCTGGCGGCAGAGATGAGGGGGTTGGCACCGCACAGTGCTGGCACACGCCGAGGCTGCTCCTGCAGGAATTAGGGCACTGGGACAGAGCCTGGGCTGCCAGGGTGGCAGGGCACAGCTGTCCCCTGCCCACCCGGCCCGCCTCCGCAGGGCTTTCACCACAGCCAGGGACCCCCCCCAGCCACGGGCAAAGTGCCACCACCCTGCTGGGGACACCAGGAGCGCCCCAACCCCACCCAGAGCAGCGGCTGCCCCCAGCATCCCGCCTGCCCTGCCGGACCCGGGGGCAGCCATCCCCCTGTCCCCTCCCGCTGTCACACTTAGAAGCCATTAAAATAATTGAATGCTTTAAATATTCAGTGCTCGGCTTAAATATTCATCAGCGAAGTTATTCTGATTGCTGAACTGCATCAGCACGGGCTGGGAGATGGCTCCTCTCGGCAGAGCCCCCCCGGGCCCCCTCAGAGCCGTGTGCACCCCAAACTCACGTGGGCACACACAGCCCTGCACACGTGTGTCACGCATGGACATGGCTCTGCACCCGGCATGCCTGGAGAGGGATGCATGGAAACCCCCCCCGAGCACTGAGGGTGGGCTCTGGGAGCACTGGGGGGCACTGGGAGCACGTTTGGGGGGCTGGTTGTGCCCCACACCTGAGCCGGGACCCTCCCGGTGAGGCTGGGGGAGGTTCCCAGTGCCCTTGGGCATGAGAGGAGCCTTGGCTGATCCACCCAGCTGGGCCCATCCTTCCTCTTCCCAAGCGCCCACGGTACAACCCCACCCCTGAGGCTGCTGGGGATGTTTTCCCGCAGCTCAGCAGATGTGGCACCATGAGCTGCGTGCCAGGGTGATGGCAGGGGCACAGAATCAGGGAATGATTTGGGTTGGAAGGGTCTTAAAGCTCATCCAGTTCCACTCCTGCCATGGGCAGGGACACCTTCCATTATCCCAGGTTGCTCCCAGCCCCAATGTCCAGCCTGGCCTTGGGCACTGCCAGGGATCCAGGGGCAGCCCCAGCTGCTCTGGGCACCCTGTGCCAGGGCCTGCCCACCCTCCCAGGGAACAATTCCTTCCCAGTATCCCATCCAGCCCTGCCCTCTGGCAGTGGGGAGCCATTCCCTGTGTCCTGTCCCTCCATGCCTTGTCCCCAGTCCCTCTCCAGCTCTCCTGGAGCCCCTTCAGGCCCTGCAAGGGGCTCTGAGCTCTCCCTGGAGCCTTCTCCTCTCCAGGTGAGCACCCGCAGCTCTCCCAGCCTGGCTCCAGAGCAGAGGGGCTCCAGCCCTGGAGCAGCCCTGTGGCCTCCTCCGGGCTCATCCAGCAGCTCCAGGTCCTTCCTGGAGGCAGCTCTGCAGGTGGGGTCGCCTGAGGGCAGAGTAGAGGGGGACAATCCCTTCCCTTGACCTGCTGCCCCTCTTTGGCTGCAGCCCAGCATGAGCCCAGTCTCGGCCAAGCCCCCGTGCCCTTGGCTCCTCACCCATGGCCCTCAGATGCCACCCAGAACTGGGCTGTGGGGAGAAGAGCCCCAGTGGAGCATCCCTTGCAAAGCTGGGGGTCAAAGTGGGACCCCAAGAGCACAAAGAGCTCTGCTGGGACTCTCGATGTCCTCATCTTCTGCTGGGTTTGACAGTGCCCAGGTGTAATCTTCCATTAGGAGACAAAAGATCCTTGCTCCACACCTCTGCTCCTGGCGTGAGGCACTTCTGCTCCTGGCTGAGAGAAGAGCAAGAGGAGTAGAATCAAGAGCTGACATAACCCATGCCTGGGAGCAAGGGATGCCCTGGAAACAACTGGCCAGGGGCAGCAAAACCTCTGGCACCCTCCAGAGATGGGTGAAACCAGAGCCAACAGCTGCTTTTAGAAGGATTCTCCTGCTTCACCACGGTGGGAGCCTGCAGGGAGCCGGCACATCCCCAGCCAGGAACCACCTCCCCATCTGGAGCGTGGTGAGAAGCACGAGCTGATGTTCAGCACCTTCAGGATGTGGAGAACCACCCCACCACGTGCAGCCTCAGAGCCCGCAGTCCCTCCAGGGAGGCTCTGCAGAGCCCAGAACCTCGTGGGGTGAATCCTGCCATCCCAACCCTTGCTCTGGGTGTCGTTGGGGGATCAAAACCTTTTCCCTCTCACCCAGGGCTCATTTTCTCTGCAGCAGAGCTGGCAGGGAGGATATTCCACGTGGGCGCGGGCGCTCCGGCGCATCCCGCGTGCACACGGGCGCTGGCATGTGCAGGCGCACGGAGAGGTGGGAGCGGCCCCGGCAAAGCTCGGCAAACAGCCCTGATAAAATTGTTCCTCAAATACCTAAAGCAGGCTTAGGTTTAAGCAATCTGGCTCCAAAGACGGCTCCCGCATACATTTCTCAGGCTGGAGCTGCAGCTTTAATCCCGAGGAATCGGGAGCTTTGCAGCTGCATTTGCCATTCAGATTTGCACGGTGGCAGCAGCAGCAGCACCCCAGAGAGGGGGGCAAGAGGGGTTTGGGGGGTCCCAGCCCCCCAGGGGGCTGCACCCTGCTCGTGCCACAGCTCAGCCAGACCCCAAAAAAGCCGAGCAGGGCTGGCTGTGGCCCTGCACGGCTGCCGAGCGCCGGGAAGGAGTCGTTGGTTTATCTGATATGATTTAATCAGCCCTATAATTAGATTAATTTGTTGATTTGATAGCAACCCATTTCTCGCTGTTAGATTTGTTTATGTGTGTTTTATGCTCCAGTTTGGCAATAAAATAGGAACTGAGGAGGTGGAAAAAAAAATCCCTCGGAGTGCCCATGCTCTGACCCTATGGATGCCGGGCTGGGCACGCACGTCCAGGGATCCTGCTGCCTCCTGGAGTGGGATGGGAGTGGGCAGCTGGAGGGAGCAGCCTGCCACGGGGTGGGCACATCCCTATGGGGACAGCAGGGGGGACAGCGGTACCCAGGATGGTGCCAGTCCCGCTCCAGCCACCTCCCTGCATCCTAATGCCAAAAAGGAAAAATAACCCCAAAATTGTTCAGCGGGGGAGTACAGGGGTTGTGGGGTGCTGCAAACCAGAGGATGTTTGATGAGGAAGGGGGGAGACAAGGCTTTGGAAAGGCTTTGCTCCCTCCTCTGCGCTCTGCTTGGCACGGCGCGGCATAGCCTGGCACAGCACGGCCTGGCACAGCACGGCCTGGCAGCCAGCAGCTGCTGCTGATGGATGCGGATGGACACGGACCTCATGGTGCCTTCAGGAGCAGCCCCCGCCCTGCCCGTGGAGCCGGGAGCAGCAGCAGGGCACCCACAGGGAAAGGATGATCCCCAGCCTCATCCCCCTCCTCGCCGCTCGCCATGGATCTGGCAGGACGGGAGGTGCGGCCTCGCCCAAGGGGGCTGCTGGCATCGCCAGACAGGTGCTGGGCACAGCCGTGGCACCTCCTGCCACCGCCCCAGGGCGCATCTCCAGAGGGTGATTCCTTCCCCAGCGTGGCATCCCCGCGTGCCAGGCTGGCAGCACAGCAGCCGGGCAGAACAATCCCAATTAAAAGCGCGGATTCGGGGCGGGCTGTGGGGCGCGGGCAGGAGGAGGGAAGGCAGGAGCGACACGGAGCGAGCGCCGAGGTTTCCCGGAGAAGCCGGAGCGAGGAGCGCTTTGATGGGCAGCTCCTTTGATCAGGGATCTGAATCCAGCCCTCACGTTTCCCCGTGTGAGCCCGTTGCCTAATTACCACATGGCAGGGCCGCTCGGAGCCCTCGGCACGTTGCTGGAATAGATTTCCCTGGTCCAGCCTGGAGAAGGACATCGATCCTGCCCACAGCCGCAGGCTCATGCTAAACATTGCGTCCTATCGATTTTTTCCTACCCCCACTTTTCCCTTTTTTCCTTCTCCTTTTTTTCTCTCTCTCTTTTTTTTTTTTTTAAATACGAATTTTTTTTATTTTCATTAAATCATTAATCAGGGAGAAATCTACATTTTTATCATTGCTATGGCTGGAGAGGAAGAGAGGAAAGTTATATTGCCATAGAAACCGTTCCCTACCATTCTCAGCCTCCGAGCAGTCCCTCTTGTGCTGTCTCTTGTCAAAAGGCGTAATTGTTGCTCCTGATCTTCACTGCTCAATTAGCAGTGATGTCTCCCTTCAAGTTAATTGCTGGAGATGGGAGGAAGTAGGACAAATGTAACCTTTTAGATGAAAAGATCTCTCCCCCCTCCGCTCCTTCCCCGCCTTTCCTCGCTGGCAGGCACTCGAGGGCCCCTCTGCAACGAGCCGTGGTGGGGGGAGCCCCCCTAACCTGGGCATGTTCCATCCATCCCCTGCTCCCTTCTGGAGACCCCTCCCCACCTCCCTCATCCTGTTACCCACAGTAGGACCCCTCTGTCCGCCCTCGGTTCCCTCTGCCTCTTCCAGCCTCACCAGCACCAGCTCAGCCTCTCCCCCTTCACCTCCACTCCACTGGTGTCACCCACTCCAGTCCCTCTTGAGCTGGAACAACCTTCCTGGGTTCTCCAGGGCTGCCATGGACTTCTCCAGAGGTGGTTCAGCTCCCATGGCACGGTCCCGTGCTGCAGCAGAGCTTGTCCCCCTGCAGCAACAGCGGTGGGGTGGCCGTGCTCCAGGAGCAGGGGGACTCCTGCACATGGTCAGGAATAAAAACCAGTGACAAAACCGGGCTGAGGGTGAAGGGTGGAGGTGAAAAAACAAGCAGGAGGGTTTCATCCTGCAGAAAAAACACCGAGCAGCTCCCAAACCTGTTTGATGGGAGCAGCGACTCCAGGCAGGAGGAGGGCTCGGGAACGCTGCCTGGACACAGGGTTTGTCACCCTCGAGGGATGACAGACGAGCCAGACAATGCATTAAGAAGAGGAGAAGTGTGGCAGCTGCCTGGACCTTGGCAGTCTGAAGAGGAGCCCTTAAACACTGACTCGAAACAAATCACCCGGGCCGGGCGCGGCGGGCAGGGCACAGACCTGCATGGCGCTGCCAAATGGGTGGGCTGGCAGTGCTGGCATGGGGACAGGCAGGGACAGCAGTGGGGACAAGACAGCCTGGTCAAACCTGTGGCACAGGACCCTCTCCTTGTGGCATGTCATGAAACAGATGGAAGCTCAGGATGGGGGGAAGGCAACGTGGATGGCTGGAGGATGGAGGGTGTGAGGGCATCCAAAGGGTGGGAGCTGGACACAGGGGAAGAGGGTGTCACCACCCGTGGGTGACTCTGGGGCACCCTGTCAACCCTGGAAGACACCAAGAAGGTCCAGGGCAGGTCCAGACTGACACAAGGAGAGCTGATATTGCCTCCTGACACCCACAGAATCATGGAATCATTGAATGGTTGGTTGGAAGGGACTTAAATCCCATCCAGCCCCACCTCCTGCCACGGGCAGGGACACCTCCCACTGTCCCAGGCTGCTCCAAGCCCCAATGTCCAGCCTGGCCTTGGACACTGCCAGGGATCCAGGGGCAGCCACAGCTGCTCTGGGCACCCTGTGCCAGGGCCTGCCCACCCTCTGAGTATAGAAGGTGTCACCAATGTCCTTGGACACCTCTCCTCGATGTCTCCCCTGCAAGGACCCTGCTGCACCCAACAGAGCTGGAGCAGGAAGAGCCCTCACATCCCATTCTGCCTCCACCTGAGCTGCATCCCAGGAGGTCTCAGCTCCCGAGGACCACGGGACTGAGGGGCCCATGTGGAAGGGGCCTCTCATCCAAGCTCTTTTCTTGTGCAGCGCTGTTCCAAGTGCCGGGTCAAGGCAGAACCTCTGCTCGAAATGCCCCAAGGATGCTGTGAGAAGCAGCCCACGTCACTCCCAGAAGGTCTGGAGCTGAGCTGAGGCAGACCCGCCTCCTTCAGCAGACCCAGAGCGGCACGAGGTCGAGCCAAAGCCGCTCAGCACAACCAGCCCTTGCTAAAGCCAAACCTCGCCGTGGCTCAGCAAATCACTGCGAGAGGAGCCTGCTGAGAGGCAGCGAGGGCATGTTCAGCCCTGCTCCGCTCCTGGGGTTACAGCAGCTCCAGGCTGGTTAACCCTTGGATAGATTTATCATGGAATCATGGAATATCCTGAGCTGGAAGGGACCCACAAGGATCACGAGTCCAGCTCCTGGCCCTGCACAGACCCCCAACAATCCCACTCTGTGCGTCCCTGGCAGCGGCGTCCAAACACTTCTGGAGCTCTGGGGCCGTGCCCATTCCCTGGTTCAGTGCCCAGCACCCTCTGGGGGAAGAGCCTTTCCCTGAGATGCATCCCAACTGCCCTGGCCCAGCTCCAGCCGCTCCCTGGGTGCTGTCCCTGTCCCAGGGAGCAGAGCTCGGAGCTGTCCCTGCGCTGCCCTTGGCAGGAGCTGCAGTTTCAGTTGGGTGGAGGTGTGAGGGTGAGAAATTGTGAAGCAAGGGGAGCCCTCACCTTGGGCAAGGGACGTGGACACTGCTGCTCACACCTTGAACAGGGGCAGGAGCTGCTCTTCAGCCCTCAGAGCGATGGTCCCCAGCGCTGGTGGCCTTGGCCCCTCTGGCTGATCGTCCCCTTCGCCCTTCTGCCCAGCCTGACAGTAATTCCTCACTTTCACTGCACAGAGTGGGACTGGGGGAGCCAACCTCCCAAATCCAGAACTGGGTTGCTCTCCTGGCTCCCATAACTCACTGGACTGCTGAGCAGATCCTCCCTCAGCCCCTGCTCCAGGGCCATCCCCACCTTCCCAACCCATGGCTCCATATCTCAGCTTGAGCAGTCCTGAGCAAATCCTGCTCCAGTGCCACCTGTCCTGGCTCCTCCTGCTCCAAGACTCCCCCACCACTGTAGAGGCCACCCAGGGCCACCTCCCAACCACTGCCCTGGCCGTGGATGCACCTTCTCTAACTCTTGGGATGCTCCTTCTGCAATGCTTGGGAAGCTCTGAACGTCTTTAAACCAGGAACAAAACCACCACACGAGGCTGAAAAGTGACATTTTGGGGCTGAGCACATGGAGGAATCACTCGAGGACGCTTCCCTGCTTGGATGAGCACTTCCCTTCCTCCGGAAGGTTCGGAGGAGCAATTGGCAGCCGGGGCTGCGCTCCCGCTTCCCTTCCGCTGGATTAAAACAAGCCCTTAACATTTCAGCGAGTGGCTCTGCTTGTGGAGACACGCGGGTTGCCGAGAGCTCACTTCAGAGCCCCCTCGTGATGCCGCCCTCCCCGGGAAGGTCGGGACCAGGCTGGCGGGATGAGAGCATCCCGGAGCTCCGGGCAGCTCCGTGCCGGCGGCGGAGGCGGCGGAGGACAGGGTGCCCATCCCCTGCCCCCGGCCGAGCCGCCAGCCCCCGGCTCCGCGGCTCCGGCTGCAATTAAAGCTCACCCTGAACGTCGCATTAATGTCAGGTTTGCATCTCATTTCCCCAGCGCCAGGTAAGGAGGGGCCGGCAGGCTTGGAGAAGGATCACACGTGGCAGCTTTTAATAGAAACCCGCCCGCCTGTCACTGGCGGCTCATCATTCCTCTTGAAACGGTTGCTAATTACCAACGAGCCGTGTTTGTGTTTCGGGTGTGACGTTCCCCTCTGCAGCCCCGCTCCCCCTCCTGCTGCTCCGCACCCAGGCTGGCGGCAGCGCTCGGGGGGCTCCGGGGGAGGTGGGAGCTGCAGGGTGGGCACCAGAGGGGCTGTAAGGACACGGTTCCTTCAGAGATGGACTCAGGGGTGGCTGGAAAACGGCTCCCTCCAGTTGCTCTCTCCTGCCTTCCCATTTTCCATGAAGGACAATTCCTTTGGAGGTGTCCACAGCATTGAACCTGATGAGTTAAAGCTTTGGGATCATTCCTGACACCCCCTCCCACCCTGGTGATGCTCTGCTGGACTGGGAGACCCCCGCCACCAGCTGTGCCCCAGGATCAGCCTGCCCCATGCCATTGTCCCCTCAGAGCCTTGCTGTGCCCAAGCTCCTGGGGACACTGAGACTTGAGTGGTGGCACCATCAGCCGCTCTCCTGCCCAGGGATGTGCCACCTTTTTCTCCCCGGCTGGTGGGGCAGGGATGAGGAGGGAGCTGCTGCAGTGATGCTCTGTGGGGGCTGAGAGAGCTGGTCCTTGGGGCTCTGACCCCACAGGACATCTCCTTCACCCCTCGCCCGGGTTTGGGACCCCTCCTGGGGCAGCACGAGTCAAGAGGCCGAGGGGAGGCACTGAAGAGGGGAAAGCAGAGTTGGGAAAGGGGCTGGAGCCGTTCCAGAGGTGTCCCAGGGAGGTGCAATGCTGAGCAGCCCTGTGACCCCCAGCACTGGGTCTCCCACACTGTCCCACACTCTGGGCCCCTCCATGTGCCCAGTTTGATGTGTCAGTGAGTGCTGGAGCATCCCCATGTCACATTCCGAGCCTGGAGAGGGGCTGGGGAGGGGCTGGGGAGGGGCAATATCTGCTGAGTCCCAGCACAGGGATGGCACTCGGGACACCCCCAAAGCGGGAGATCCCTGTGAGGGCTCCTGTGCTCGGTGCCAGCCCCGGAGCTCCCCGCTCCCTGGCGTGTCCCAGCTGTGTGCAGAGCCCAGGGGCTCTCCAGCACTCGGGGGGTAGGGGGGGCTCAGGAAGGCTCCTTTATCCCAGTGAAACGCATTCCCTCCTCCCAGCAGCACCAGGGATGGTGGTGGGGTGGGAGAAGGGCGGGAGCAATATGGGAGACCCCCAGCTTTACCCACCCACCTCCCGAATGTTGAGGCAGCCGCGGTTTCAGCGGTTGGAAAGGGGCCAAGGCAGGTGCCTCGCTGGCTGGGGAGCCCACCCGGCACAGGGAGAGGCATCCCGAGGCACCCAGCTCCCGGAGGGATGGCCGGCTGCTGCTGCCACCCGACTGAGTGACAGCTCCCAGCCCCCCAGCCCACCTCCCCCCTTGTCAATCCCCCGGGGAATTATTTATCCTGACAATAGCAATTGTCTGCACGGGCCCTTCCCCCTCTCCAGCACCTACCCCAACAAAGGAAATCATCCTGATATGAAAGGGAAAATTAAATTACCCCAATAAAGACTTAGTGCTGCTTTAATGACATCACCAGACTCAGGCGCTAATTAGCTGAGTACAAAGGAAAGCTAAATGTGAAAACGTGAATTTCTGTTCCCTTTTCTCCTGTCGTACAGTCTCGGGAGTGGGAGTCTTGGCAAGCATGGCAGGAGGAGCTGCTCCCACCCGGCCGGGCGGCTGCTGGTGTGTGCCGGGCTCCGGCAGCCGGGCGCTGCCCCTGCCCAGGGGGAAGAGCTCCAGGAGCTTTTGGGAGATGGGTCCAGCAGCTGGTGCCCGTCTGGATGCAGCCAGGGACCCCCGGGCTGCTCGTGCTTGAATCCTGCTCGGTGCCATCCCTTTCTGCTGCAGCCTGCGCTCGTCTCGCCGAGTTCAGGCGCCCGCACACCTGGCGAGGAGTAAAGCTCACACCTCCCTGCACACCGTGTACAGCGCTCAGCCCCGTGCCCAAGGCCCCTGTCCCCTCGCTCTGGGCCAGCAGCGGCCATGCGGGCACGTCCCCCATCCGTCTGCATGGCCCTGGCGCTGTGACAGTGCCAGCACCTCCCCCGGAGCTGTGCCCCCCGACGCCCTCCCCTCAGCGCACCCGTTTCTGTTCGCTGCCCCCCGGTGTTGCCGCCTCCCGTGCCGTGTCCCCGCCGTGGTTGCAGCCCCTTGGCCCGCGGGGTGACCCTGGGGCCCGGAATCCTCCCGGGCGCGCACTCACCGGAGCGGCTCCGCGTTTCCTTCCAGCCCCATCGGAGCGGTGACAGCGCCGAGCAGCGCGGCAGCCACGGAGCTGCTCAGCCAGAGGGCCAGGGGACAGCTGGCCACGGGGAGGGACAGCGAACAGCCCACGAGCAGCGAGCCCTGGCCCCGGGGCTGCCCGCTGGGAGCAGAGCGTGCCTGAAGCTCCTGGGGAGAGGGAGTGAGCAGGGGGGGAATTTTGCATCCACTGTTTCCAGCTATGTTTGGGATTGTTTCTTCCCGTTGGAAGTGCTGCGACATCTAACCCCACCTGGGATAATTCCTCCCTCCGGTGGGGCCCGGGGAGAGCGGAGGGGATCCCAGCAGAGGCTGCAGAGCTGCCCGCAGAGGCTGAGAGGCCGAGCTGGGGCCGCTCCCGCCGGCTGCAGGAAAGGGGGGGCTGCTAATGCATAAAGCTTCGCTTTAACTAAAGCTTAAATTATCCCCAAATCCTGGATATTCCTGGATTTCACCCTGAACCTCACCCCCTCGGTCAGCACTTACAGCCCCTCCCCAGCACATGGGGCCACCCCAGAAAAATTGAGGGGGGCACCTCCTGGCCTCTGCTCCTTGCGGGCTGTCCCCATCCCCTGCCCAGGCCGGGCTGGCAGCACCACGGCTCTGCCCCGGTGCCACCAGTTGCTCCCAGCTTGCCCCGAGGGAGGCTGGCCCCGGGGCACGCCCTGGGCAGGCAGCCGTGCCTGCAACCTCCCTGCCGGGTCCCACCTGAGGTGGCACCTCTGGGGACCAGCCACCCCCCCCGGGACGTGAGGGGATGCGGGTCCCCCCCACCCCGCCCCCCTCGCCTCCCGCTGCCGGGGTTCATCCGGGAGGGATGGGTGCGAATGCCTCGGTGCCTCCTTAAAATGACATAGCCGGTCTCCATGGCAACTCTTCTCTGCCTTTCGCCTCAGACCAAGAGCATCATCTGCTCCATCATCCCTGCAGGCCACGGCTCGGCATCCCGGCAGAACGGCTGGTGGGATGCTCAGGCCGTCCACCCCCCGCCTGCCCCACGCCTCTGCCCTGCTGGCAGTGCCAGCTCTGCCAGCTCTCCGGCCAGGCTGCAGCATCCCCGTCACCAGCTGCCTCCAGCCTCCTGCGGCCCCCACCCCTTCCCACTGCCGCCAGTGCTGCGGGATGCCCGGCACAGCCATGGCACAGGGCTGCGGGAGCAGCAGGGCTGTGTCTGGATGGGGCTGGGACCGCTGGTGGCCTGTCCCCACCACAAACCCATGGCAAAGCCCCTTGCTCCACGTCCACCTGCTGCTATGGACAAACTGGGCGAGCTGGGAGGCCGGCGAGCAGCCCCGGTGGAGCGGAGGGGGCTGAGCCGGCGATCCCAAGCTGCCCATCAAGCGCTCAGCCCCTGCCGCGACAAGGAGAGGGCAGCGCTGAGCCACGGGGACATCGCCCGGCCCTCCAGCAAATCCCACTGCCCGCTGCCAGGGGCAGCCCTGACATGGCACGTCCCCACCTGTCCTTAAAGCTCTCTAAGCCGTGGACTGACGGCACCTGCGGGGAGCAGCCCGGCTGGTGGAGCTGGGGTGGCATGGATCCATCCTGCCCCCCAGCCCATGGGAGGCAGGACCCTGGGGATGGGGGCTGCCAGCTCCCGGGCAGCGTGAGGGTCATTTTCCATGGGGATGCACGCGGGGAGGAGGGAGAGGCGTTCACACGAGGGTGCACCAGGGCTTGGAGGTGGCATGAGGGACAGGGGCACACGTGGGGGGAACGCAGGTCCTCGTGCTTGGGGGGACACGCCAGGACCAGGGGATGTGGGGGGAACGCAGGGGTACGGGGAGTTGGCACGCAGGGACAGAGCAGGGGAGAGCAGGTGTGTGCGTGCTCAGCGATGAGCAGGGTGCCTCCTGTCCCCTAATGCCACATTGTCCCCTCAGACATCCTCCTGCTGCAGGCTCCAGGGCCACCTCAGCCCTGCCTGTGCCCCGCTCCTCAGGGAGCTTCCTTCCTCCTCCTCCTCCTGGCTGTTTTGCCAGGTGCCTTTTCCTGACACCCTCACAGCATCTCCCTGCGCTTGCTCTCGTCCCGTTATTCCCGGTGCTGCATCCGCACCCAGCCACCCCCCTCCCCTCAGCATCCCGGCGTGTGTCGCGCTGTGTGGGAGTGTTTATTTATAGGGCTGCTGCACAGCCCGGCTGCTGCGTGGGGCCTGCAGCCCCCCACCCTCCTGGGCTCCCTTCCCTGCTTCCCAGCCTGGGCATACATCAGCCACGATGCTCCGGTGCCTGCTGGTGTGCAAGTCACGGAATGCTGGAATCCCAGGTGGGAAGGGACCTCAAAGTTCATCTCGTTCCACCTTCAGCTATCCCAAGCCCTGTCCAGCTTGGCCTTGGACACTTCCAGGGATTGACTTGCAGAGGAATATCCCAGCCACACCAGCCTCATCCCTCATCCTGTCCTGCACCGTGTTTCCAGCTGGCTCAGCCCTGCTACAGCCTCCAAGGGGCCACACGTGTCCTGTGGTCTTCTCCTCCAGTCCCTCCTCACTGAGGTTTTTGGAGCACACCTGCTGCTCCCAACCTGTCCTGGCCACCCTGTCCCTCCCTGCCCATTCTCTGGGCACAAGGAGCCTGCTGGTGCGCAGGGGCTCAGGGATGTGCTCCTGCCAGGTGCTGGGTGCTCAGCCAAGGCTCTCGTGGCCTTTGGGATTACAGGGAGCCTTGGAAGAGCCACACAGGGATCCTGAGGAGAGCAAATGCTTTTGGGTCCCGTGGTGTAGCTGGATGGGTGTTGCCAGGGTGAGGGCACAGAGGTGGTGACCCGCATGCCCTGGGACGCCTCGTGGGGCACTGGCAGCTCTTGAGCTGCTCAGAGGATAACTGGAGGCTCAGCAGATCCACCGGGCACCCAGGTCCGTCCTGCAATAGGATGGGTCATGGGGGAGAGGGCAGGGCAGGGCAGGACCTGGCTTTACACAGAGCACCAGCTCCCAAAAGGATTTGGAAAGGGGCAAGAGGATGGGGCTGGGAATGGGGCTGCATTTGGGGTGGTGCCCAGCACCCTGCAGAACACAGGCTGGGGCACGGGGGTGTGGTGGGGCTGGCAAACTCTGCCCTGATGCCAGAGCTCCCTGGCACAGGGTGCTGAGCTGCTGTGACCAGCCCCTCGTGCCCCGATGGCTGTGGCCACCAGATCTCCAAGGGCACCGTGCCAGGGCCAGCACACGGGACGGGGTCTGGACGCCGCCACCCAGCCCCGCATTGGCTGGCCTCTCATTTGTTCTCATTAAGGGTTGGCAGGGTGTCTAATTAGGCGGCGTGAGTGCCAGCGCCCTGCTGACAGACACCTGTGCCGACAGCCCTCCTCCTCGGCCTGCCTCGTAATTACCCTGCCGGATGCTGCCGTGCCGCCCGGCAGGACCTGCTCCGCCTCGCCGGGACGTGGCGCAGTGCCAGGCCCGGTTGGCACTGCATCCCCACGGCACTCAAACCCCGCGGCATCCTCGGGGACATCGCCCTGCGCCCCGTTCTGGTGGGTACCACCAGCACCCAGGCACGTGTTGGCACCTCTGGGTGTCTGAGGTGCGGGGCGGCGTCACCCCACCCACACTTGTGTCCCCTTATTCCCCACTGGGCAGTGCCCTGGGTACCTCAGAGCTTCGGAGTGAGTCCTGCCCGTGCCCACCGTGGGCACCCACCCGAGCGGCTCGTGGGCAGGGGCACGGGGAGGACAGGCCACCCGCGAAGCCTCGTGAACTGTGCAGGGATAACGAGCCAGTGGCCGCTTTAATTAGATTAATTGGCTCCCATTCGGCTCCAGAAGAGCTGTCAGGCTGCAAGTGTGTTCCTGCTGTACCTGGCTAATTACGGCGCCGCGGCCGCCACTCGGCAGCGCTCACGGCCACCGAGAGCTGGCACCGGGCAAAGCTGTGCCAGGGAGGTGCTGCTGGGCAAGGAGGGGACTCGGGGAGCTCTGGCTGCCAAAAGACACAGGAGAAGAGGATGGGGGAGATCAGGGGGTCCTGAGGATGCTGCAGGCCATGCAGAGCTGCAGCAAGAGCAAAGGCTGTGAGGAGATGGAGCACAGGGATGGGGTTTGGGGAGCCCAGAGGGTCGGGATCAGAGCTGGGGAAGGTGTTGGGACAAGAGCCAGGGCGTGGGGTGTCCCAGGGGGCAGGACGGTGTCTGGAGCAGGCAGGCTGGGAAGGAAGCTGTGCCCGAGCCCTGGGGGCTGGCAGAGAGGAGTGGACACTGGGATCAGTCTCTGTCCCTGTTGTCCAAGCCCTGAGGAAGAGGGTGGCAGCAAGCAGGGGGTGGGCACCCTCTGGGCAGGGTCTCTGGCAGCTGTGCCAGGCACGGACACATCGGGCTCCTGCCTGGCACTGGAGCTGCTCTGAGGCACTGGCTATTTATAAAAGCCACCCGTGAGAGGAGCCAGGAGGTGACAGCCTAAAAATAAGCAGCTGGGCAGGGGTGGGGAGGCACCGCTTCCCCACGGAGCCAAGTGGGAGGCAGCGCCAGGGGATATCTTTATCCCTCTTATCCCCAGGCTGTCATTACGGTGCCCACTGCAGCCGGAGCTGCAGCCTTTTCCCACGCACTCGACCCGTGCTCCAGGGCATCCTGGAGGAACAACCCACCCTTCTGGGAGTGCCAGCAGGCTGGGGAGCCGGGCAGGGCAGCTCCAGAGGGGGGCCAGATCCCCCTACGCGTCCCCAGCAGAACCCCAGGGCCCCTTTGGGGATCAGGACAGTGGCACCCCGAGGGTTTGCGCAGCTCCCCAGGGTGTCTCCCAAGAGACAGCAGCACGCAGGGATGTGTTGGGAAGGCACATCTGCACGAAGGGGCCTGCAGAATCCAGCAGATCCTTGGCACAGGGATGGGCTGGGCCCTGCGTGCTCTGGGGACACCCACACGCTGCTTGCAGGTGCAGGTGGGCACCTCTGTCTGTGCCACCTCTGCCAGAGCTGTCTTGAGGGATCTGTGGGGGACTGTGAGTGTGGGTTCATCACACAGCTCAGCAAGGAACCCTCCAGCCCCACCGCAGTTCCCCAGGATACCCTGAGCACCTGCACGGACCCTGCAGCCCCCAAACCCCACCTGACCTTGCAAGACACCAACCCTCCAATCTGCTGACCACCCAGCACCTCCCTGAGTGCCAGCGCAGTGCCCGGGGACGCTGCCCAGCCCCCGAGCCCTGGCACACGTCCTGCCCGCACTGCTCCCCACGCGGGGTGACGGCACTGGCGGGCGACAGACGGGGGCAGCAGGCGGGAGCAGAGCGGGGAGGAGGCGAAGGCAGCCGGCTGCATCCTCAGGTGTGCGTAGGACACATTCAGCGGGGAGCTCGTTAGCCGAGGCAGCAGCAGCCCTTGCAAAGAGCTGACGCGGCTGCAGCACACACATCCCGGGGGCTCCCAGGGGATGCTGCGCTTCCATTCGTGCCGCACACGAGGCCCCCGGAACAGACGCAGCTCGGATGGAGTTATTTTTTTCCCACTGGTGAATGTTAATCCTGCCTCAGTTAATGCCTCTGCAGCGCCTCGCACGGACCCCCCGCTCCAGGCTGGCTCCCACCCGGAGCATCCCAGGGCTTCCGTGGGGATGGGCTGGGGCGTCAGCGGGGTCTGGTACCGCCGGCTCTGTTGCCGGGCTGGATGTGGAACAGAGCGGGATGGTGGGAGCGCAGGAAGGGATTCCCCAGCTGGCGAGGAGGAGGAGGAGGATGTAATTGTACGGTACAGATTGAGCCTGTCAGGCGTCCCTCCGACAGCGCATCCCGGGGCACCTTCACCGTAAATAATAAAGAACAGCCCGGAGAGGAGGGGATTAACAAGGACAGGCGAGGCACTTATTCCCTAATTGATGGGTTCGGATTCCTGCGGAGGCTGCAGCCGCAGCCACCCTGATGCCATCGAGGGGAGCGGGAGCCTCCTCCCCGCGGCTGCTGGGGAGATGCAGGGAGGGAAATGCAGGGAGGGAGGGAAAGGCAGGCAGGGAAATGCAGGGAGGGAAATGCAAGCAGGGAAATGCAGGGAGGGAAAGGCAGGCAGGGAAAGGCAGGCAGGGAAATGCAGGGAGGGAAATGCAAGGAGAGAAAGGCAGGGAGGGAAATGCAGGCAGGGAAATGCAGGGAGGGAAAGGCAAGGAGGGAAACCAGGCAGGGAAAGGCAGGGAGGGAAATGCAAGGAGGGAAATGCAGGGAGGGAAATGCAGGGAGGGAAATGCAGGGAGGGAAAGGCAGGGAGGGAAAGGCAGGCAGGGAAAGGCAAGCAGAGAAAGGCAAGCAGGGAAAGGCAGGGAGGGAAAGGCAGGGAGGGAAGGGCAGGGAGGGAAGGGCAGGGAGGGAAACCAGGCAGGGAAACCAGACAGCTCCAGGACACAGCAGCAACTGGGGCACAGCACCAGCACAGAGAGGGGATGAGAGCCCCTTCCCATGGGATCCAGCATCTCCTGGATCTTGGGGTCCAGCCAGGTCTCAGTGTTTTTCCTCCCATCCTTGATTTAACCCCTTTTGTACTAAATCTTTAGAGGAGGGACCAAAATCCCAGTGTCTAGCCCCATTCCTGGCTCACGGAGGCTGGGATCAGATTGTTCCACCTGCTTTGCCCAGGATTTGGGGCATCCCAGCTGGGCAGGAGGGGGGAGCAGGATGGGGTCCCAGACAGCTTGAGTTTGCACGTGGGTTTAGCTGAGCTAAAAGCAGCTCTGGGAGGAGGCTGGGCCACTTTGGGAGATATAATTATGTATAAAAAAAGCTTCTTCTGGTCCCTGCAGGGAGGGGCTGTGTCCAGCTCTGCCTCTCGGGATGTGCTGGGACCTGCTGGGACCCCAGGCCCAGCCTGGCCATCGTGGTGGTGTCCGCTCCTGGCCAGTGCCAGGGCTGGTGCCTGTTCCAGCAGCATGGCCTGGTTCCCGTCCTGGATTACCCTCTCCCCACCGGCGGGAAGGAGGGGGAAGAGCTCTCCCAGTGCCAGATGGTGCCATTTAATTCCTTTTCTGGGTGAGGCTGGAATCTGTTTGTGCCCGTTTGAGCAGGACCCCAGGAGAGCAGCGCAGGCTGGGGGCCTCCTGCCTTCGGGCACAGCTATTTCCCCTCTGGAAACGGGAGCAGAACATTCCCAAAAGCACTTTCCAAGCTGCCAACAGCCCTCACTGCTCAGGGCAATGCCAGCGTGGTGACCCCAGCCCCTTTTGGGGCGATTTGGCCTGGCGACCCCTCTTCCTTCCCTGCCCACAGCCCTGCCAGCTTCCTGCCTTTCCCCAGACCGGGACAAGGAGGGATGCGGGAGCGGAGGAAGAGGAGGGGGTGAGGAAGGCAGGGAGATGTCCACGGAGGCAGCGGTTTCCCAGGTGCTGCTGCCAGATTGCTGCCCGTGGCCTCCACTCGGCTCACAATTATCTGGGGTAATGGCAGGGGAGGGTGACCCAGATAGAGCAGGGAGGAGGATAATAAGGAAGATGTAACCGAGGCTTTGGAAAAAGGGAAATGGGGGGGGGGGGGGGACATTGAGAGAGGGAGGAGAGAAGCTCCGGGATGAACCCTGAGCTGGGATGCTGATCCAGCACAGCTCGGAGCATCCCCATGGCCCATGTCAGCCCTGAGCCAGGTGATGCACCCCTGGTAAGCAAAAATATCCTTTCCTGGATCGATGGCCCCACAGGGTTTGGGGTGGAAAAGGGGGCAGGCAGAGGACAGGGCTGGCAGCTGTGTCCCAAATGGAATTTTCCTTCCCCAGTGAGCACTCCAGGCTGGGATGAGCGGAGGGGGGGGCTGTGGGGTGGGATGCAGCTCTCAGCACGGAGCTGTCCCCACGTGTCACACCCCCAGGGGCCTCCGCTGCAGGGCACCTTGGGGGACAGCACCTGCGGGTCAGCCCAGAGGGGCCGGGGGCTGCTGCCCTCGCCGGGCACCTCCCCCTCCCGAAGGGCCCACGCAGCAGTTCTGGGCCCCGCCGGCACAGCCGGAGTGATATTCCATTATAAATCTCCCAGCCCTCTGCCATCATCCCTGCTCCACGAAGAGCTGAGGAAGCAGAGGTGTGAGCCAGCGCTCGTCCATCACAGCAGAGGTGTCCCCACGCTGCCGCCACCTGCTCCGGCCACCTTGGCAATCTGCTGTGGCCGCTTCCCGGGGGGAATTCTGCCTCTTCCTGCCCCTGGGCTGCAGCTCCTCTCCTTTGATTTTCCCCCTGGCCCATCCTGGGCTGGGGCAGAGCTCGCTGTCCCCTCTCCAGTGGGACTTTGGAGCTGATTTTCTGAGCCCAGGAGTGCAGAGGGCTGAAAGTGGGCACTGCCCATCCCAGCGTGGTGCTGGGGACTCGTCAGGAGGGCAGGGCTCTTCATTGGAAGTCAAGGACTCCCGGAATGCTGTGGGGTGACAACAGCAGTCCCACGATGGGAGGACAGCCCTGACTTGTCCCCAGCCTGGTCCTGGCCATGCTCGAAGTGAAGGCTGAGGGTCTTTGTCCCAGCACGGTGACACAGAGGTGACACATCCCCAGCACGGAGCAAGGCTCCAGGATCTTTGGTTCTGGGCTCTGAGCTGCAGCCCCCAGCGAGGCACAGGGTCTCATTCCAGGCTTTTTTGGGAGCTGAGTCTGCTCTGATCCTGCGTCGGGTGCAGGAGGAGCAGCCCGGGGGAGACGAGCTGCAGGAAAGGGACATTCTGCTCCATCCTGGTGTGGCGAGGGGGCTGCTGGTGACCTCCCGGAGGATTTGGGCTGGGAAGGAGTTTGCTGGTGTGGGAGAGCATCGCTCCGGGCACAGCAGGGACCCTATGGAGCAGCAGCAGCATTCCCAGCAATCCTGGCTCATCGCCGTGTGATATTTAAGTGGCAGAAAAGAAAATAAAGCAGGGGAGGGTGGGATGAGGATGAGCTGGAGGGAGGGGAGGAGCTGCCCCCCTTCCCTCCCACAGCTCCCCACGGCTTTGGGGGACCGGGTGGGCTGGGGTGATGCTGGTGGGGGGTCAGGCTGGGCTTTGAGAGGGGGAGGGACACCAGGGAAGGAGGACGACGTGTTCTGTGAGAGGCTCGAACGTGACTCAACGTCACCTACTTTCCACCACGACAACTTCTGCTGCTGCATCTTCTCCGTGCAAATCTGGGGCTCGGAGAGCTCCAGACGTGGCTGTGGAAGGGGGTCCAGGGTAGGGCCCGTGAGGAGGAGGAGGATGATGAGCTTCTTCCCCCTTCCCTCCCCTCCTGAGCTGCCTCCGAGGGCGCGTCCGCCCCGGGGAAGGGAGCACCGAGAGCCCTGCAAAGCCACTCTTTTATTAATTGAATATTCAATTTTCAAAATAACCTTGAGGAACTAAATGAAGAGGCTGGGAAGAGATAGCTAATTGTCAGCTGCACCTGCTCGGCACACAACCACGAAAATGCTGCTTCCAGCTTCCTTCCAGCCCACTCACACAATTTAGAGGATTTTTTTTTCCCCCCCGAGCTGTTATGTCAGTGCAGAGGGCACAACAGCCTGGCAGGGCACGAGGAGCACCCTGGGCACCAGTGTGGCGTGTGAGGGGGCTGGGAAAGCTGCGAAGCGGCTCCTCTGCCCCTGGGGGATGGCTTTTTGTAGGGCTGGGAGGGCAGGTGGGATGGGCAGGGGCAGGCAGGGGTGTGTGGGTGCTGCAGCTCGGGGTGCCACGGTGCCAGTGCTGGCAGGGATTGGGGCATCCTGCACCCCAGCGTGTCCCCAGAGTCACCGGACAAGGCTGGGGCCCTGCTCCATGACTGCCCACAGTGCTGGCTTCTCCCTCCTTCCTTTGGCCAGCTCCCCCGCCCCTGCACCAGGGCCACATCCTGAGCCTGCCCTCACTCTGAAGAAGTCCTGGCATCCCTCTGTGCCAGCTGTCTCCATCCATGGGGCAGCAGGAGCAGCGTGACTGCTCTTCCTGGGGTCCTGAGCCCCCCAGCCTGGTCCTCCTGGGCATCCTGACCTCCTCCAGCCTGGGTATGCCAGGGGTGCCGAAGCCCGCCAGTGTGGGCATCCCCAGCGTGGTCATTGAGGGGGTTCTGAACCCTCCAGTCTGGGTGTCCCGGGGGTCCCGAACCCTTCCAGCCTGGACATCCCAGGGATTTTGAGTCCTCCCAGCTGGGCATCCTGGTGGTTCTCATCCCCTGCTCTCCCAGGACATCCCAGGGGTACTGAGCCACCCCAGCTTTTTGATTCCAAGTGTTCTGGACAGCCCTCCCATCCTGGCCAAACTGGGGGTTCTGAACCCCCCATCCTGGCCATTCCAGGGTTCTGACCCCCCCGAGCCTGGCCACTCCGGGGCAGAGCCTATCCTGGCCACCTGAGCCGGCAGCTGCAGGAGCCCGGGTCACCTCTGTGGCCACTGCAGTGCTGCCCGATGCCCGGGGACCGGCAGGGCTCCGCTCCCGCGGTGGCAGGGGACGGGCAGCATCCTCCGGGAGGGCCCGGCCCCGGGGGCAGCCGGCCCGGGCCGGGTGCTGCCTGTCCCCGGCCGCGTTCTCTCCGACTCGCTGGCTGCCTCCACACTTGGCTGCATTAATAATCAGCCGGCTGATGGGGAAGGATTTACCAGCTGTTTTTCATGACTCCATTGGCCTCAGATAAATCAGGGAGGGGGTGTCGCGCGGCGCTTGCCAGGGCCCTGATGGATGGTGCCGAGCGAGCGGATCGCTCACACGCTGACACTCCCGGGCTCTTGTCAGGCTGCCGGAGAGCGCGCGATTGATTAATGGTCCCAATCAAGCGAGGAGGAATCGCCGGGGTGGTACCCAGCCCTCGCCCCCTCCCCAGCATCGCCCTGCCCCGGCTCTGCCCCGCGCGGGGGCTGCTGGAGAGACCCCCTCCCGTTCTTCCCCAGCTCTCCCAGTTTGCCCAGCTTGCCCAGCAGCCAGGCGCGGCTGCAGGATGGAGATTAGCTCTAAAGAGCTGAGCACACACAATATTTCCAAAGCAATTGCAAGCGAAGCAGGGAGCAGCTGTGGGCTGAGCAGCCCTGCCTCCCTCAATTCCGGCAACATCTGGACGCGGCAGCTGTGCCGGCGAGTGAAACCTGTTCGGGGCGAGGGGGAAGGGTGCGGGACCCCAGCGCTTGTGATGGGAAACCTGCCTCCGGCTCCAGGTCCCTGCCGGCGGGGGAATTCTCCAGAGGCACCATCCCCTCCCTGTGCTTCAGGGCAGGGGGCGGGGGAGCCCCTCCTGCACCCATCCCGATTCCCTGGGAGCTGGGGGA
>NW_024580663.1:1940502-1957488 GCF_017639235.1 Corvus kubaryi | reverse complement strand
GGGAGCCCCTCCTGCACCCATCCCGATTCCCTGGGAGCTGGGGGAGCCGCTGCCCTGGGACCGCGGCACATGGAACAGCGCTCCCTGCTCCAGCTCGTTCGTGGTCCCTGTGGGGCAGGACCCCCCCGTAGGGTGGGTGCTGGGGAGGGTGGGAGCCCCAGGAGGGGCTGGGGGTCTCAGTGGAGAGCCAGGCTCTGCTCCGAGCCTCTAGGCAGCATTCCTGGGGCTGGAGGATGTTTTAAAGGAGAACTTTCCATCGAGCCCAACCCCGGGGGGAGGATGTTGTAGCTCAGGGATTGCAGTCGGATATGAGGGGCTGCTGTAACCCCCCCCGGAGCGCGGGGGGCCCCCAAAAAGCAGGGTCCCAAATATAGCAGACCATGGCACTGCCGGTGGGAGTGCTGGAATGTGAGCGTGGGGTGGCTGGTGCCACCTCCCAGCCCCGTGTGGGGCCGGGCAGAGCGAGCTGCTAGCACTCTGGATGCTTCCCCTGCCCCTCTGCCCTGCTCTGGGGCACTGGGGGGCAGTCCCTGTCCCCACCGAGCCCCACTGCCCTCCAAGGGACAGTGCTTAGGGTCCTGAGGCAGAGCCCACGTCCCGGTGCCAGCCCTTCTGTCCGTGCCAGGGAAGAGCGTGGCACCAGGGAGCATCAGGGAGCGGCTGCGCTTCGCAGGGCTTCCAGCAAGAGCCTCCTGGAAGCCCAAACAACTGAATTATTCCATTTAATTTGAGGGCAGGAGCAGCGGTGAAGGTGGCAGTGCTACAGCAGCTCCCAGCTTCGCAGGCTCCGTGCCCCCCTGTGCCCCCCGACACCTTTACGGGCTCTGTCTGTGCCCCTGGGAGCTGCCACCGCTCCGGGATGGGATGTGTGGGTGCAAGGGGAAGGAGAGGAGCCGGAGGGGGGCCTTTTCCCCGGCCATCCCAGGGGACAGCTTCAAGCAGGAGCCCCGTGCCCCCCCGTGGGCGCTGTGTGGGGCTGGGGACACGGGCTGCAGCTCCTCGGGGTCCCAGCTGCGGGCAGGCGGTCCCATCCCTGGACAGCTGGGCTGGTGCAGGGCACAGACAGTGCCCAGGCCAGCCAGCCCTCCCTGGGGACAGCAGCCCGGGTGATGCCCTGGCCAGGCTCCTGCCAGGGCTTTGATCCCAATCCCTTCCTGCTCCGGGCAGACTCTGTGCCCGGCTCTGATCTCTGCTGCCTCGTGGCTCTGCACGGGGCTGGTGAAATATTTACAGCCCACTCCCCTTTGAAGTGTGCCGTGCTCCCGGCCCCCTCCCCGCAGCTCCTCGGGGCGCGGAGCTCGGTCCCACTGCGCCAATCCCATGGGATAAAACGTGCCACGTCCCACTGAGCCCACTGGCCCTGCTCCTGCCCTCCCACGCTGCTCAGCCTCCTGGTACGGGGGGAAAGAATGCCACGGTGCAAGCCAGGGGCATCTCCCGTCCTTGGAGTGCTGTGCCCACATCCACAGATATTCCTGCTGCATCCATGGCTTGCCGTGCCCTGCTCCCTCCCTGCTCTCATCCCACGGAGTCAGGGATCAGCGCTGGGCCCTGCAGAGAGCTGGGAAAGGACGGGCAGCACGGGATAACTCTGCCCCTCACTGCCAGCCAGCTCCTGCTCCAGCAGCAAGGCCGACACATCGGCAAACGGGAGCTCACTGTGGGCCACTGAGCTGGAAACCTGGGCAACCCCAGGCAGCGAGCGTGGCACCGCTCCCTGCCCCGGCTGTGCCCTGTTTGCTGCCAGCTATGCCCTGTGACACTGGCCGTCCTTGTCCCTGGGGTGTTGTGAAGGTACCAGGAGTGTCCCCAGCACTGCCACCACCCCTGCGCACGGGGTGTGCTGGGGACACTGTCCCTGGTGTGTGGCTGAGCCCAGTGCCAGGCTGCAGGGTGGGCTGGGAGCCTCACAGTGGGAAATCATGGAATTGTTTAGGTTGGAAAAGTCCTCTAAGATACCCGAGTCCAACATTAACCCAGCACTGCCACGTCCAACACCAAACCAAGGCTCCGAAATCCTTCACCTTCCCTCACTCCCAGGGTGATTCTGGTGAGCCTGGCTGCTCTCCATGAGGGCATCAACTCTCTCATCCCCCCGATGGCCCTGCAGAACCACCAAGCACACCCTCACACCCTGGGCACGGGGTGCTCCAGCTCTGCTTTGGCACAGGCACCTTTGGGACTGGGACTCCGTGGGATGCCAGGTTTGGCAGATTTGGCTGCCTCCCTACACTCCCCACCTGCCTGCTGGGGTCTCTGCCCCACCTTCTCTGGGGTCTGGTGACACGAGACCCAGTCCCTTTCACCCTGGGAGCCTCAGTGATGCCCTTCCCACTGCGAGGGATCTGCCCTGCCCTCAGTTCAGGTCGGAAAACACAAATGGAGACCACCCAACCATTTGGGATGGATGGGCTGTACCTGGGGCAGGGCAGGGGGAGCATTTGGGGCTGTTCCCATGCCCCACAGGTGGCCATGGCTTTGCCAGCCCTCTGGAAGGGGCATTTCCCTGCCCCACCCTCCAGCCTAAGCCTCTGGATTTTGGGAGGGCTCTCCCTGGGGTGCAGGAGGCTCCTGCCAGCCCTGATGCCCACCGGGGATGGGAAGGGCATCCCGTGCAGGGTCACGCACGGAGTGGGATTGATGCTAATCACAATGCCCTGGCATGGGAAGGGAGCGGAGCGGAACTCCCGGATTTCTGGGTTGGCGGCAATGAAGCCTCCCGTGGCTGCAAAGGGAATTCAGCCGCCTCCGAAACAAGGTTCAATCAACAGCTCGTGGGGGCTGCGGGAATCCCATGGCACAAACACACACAGAGGACAAGGGTGGCACTGCCTGGGCCATGCTGGTGTGACACGGTGACACACACACACACAGAGGTGGCACTTCCTGGGTGCCCAGGTGACACCCCGGTCACACCGACACCCTGGGAGGGTGACAGGTCCCCCAGCCCCCCTGTGCCCAGGTCAGGCAGCACCAGCCCAGCGCTGTCACCTCTTTGGAGACCAGGAGTGACACTTCCAAGAGGATGGGCAGAGGCTGGAGATGTTATGGAATTACTCTGGATACATCCTCAGGGATGGGGTGGGGACAGCCATGGTGCTGTCCTGTCCATGTGGGGATGGAGTGTGGGCACAGGGAAGGATGCACCAGGAATTGTGTCCCTCCTGCAAACCATCAGCTGCTCAACCCTGCTTGGAGTTCTGCAGCGCTGCTGGGGCTGCAGCAGCAGGATTTGGGGAGAAAAGGGAACTCCCTGCATGGTGCAGGGGGTTACAGAGCATCCCAACCCTGCACTGAAAACCCCCTGGGCTGGCTCTGGCCAGCCCCCAGCCCTGGCAGTGGGACACCAGCGTGTGCCTGCTGTCAGCAGGACCTGCAGCACCCTTGGGAGCATTCCCAAAGGGAGCCGAGGTGCCCTGGGGTGCTGCCAGCCCAGCAGGAGCGTGAGGGGCAGGGGCCAGGCTGGTGCAGCTGCACATCCGCGGGGTGCGGGGCAGGCAGGAGCACCCCAAGACCCAGCAAATACATCCGTGGGCTGAGCAGGGAGAGCTTTCCCAGCAGGCTGGGAGTGCTGGCACATTTTTAGATGTTTTGTTCTCCCTGTAAATCCGTCTCCGGAGCGAGCGCGGTCGATTGATTTTGTGCTGTGCTGTGCTGGCAGCACCTGCTCCTGCTGCCTGAGCGGGGACCCCGCAACCAACACCGGGCCTGGAGCAGCCCCCCCGCACCCAGGGAGGTGGCAGGCAGGGGACAGGGACTGGGGGATCTCGGGGCTGTCACCTGAACGGGCTGGCAAAGCGGGATGGGAGGAGGGTAGGGGAGAGAAGGGTGGGAAGGAGGAATATGTGGGAATGGGGGTGTGGATGCTTCCCGAACCTGCAGCTGAGCCACAGCGTGTGGAGACAGCCGATGGCCCAGCAGAGGGGAGCAGGAATGTCCCAGCTGACACTGGGATCAGCTCTGGAATCTGGCTGGGTAGGATGGGGATGGAGCTGAGCGATGCGGGACAGGGGCTGCAGGTGACCCATCGTGGCAGGATGAGGATGCTGCTGTCCCTCACCCAGCGCCATCCGTGTGTGGCACTCCGGAGCGTGGCACGACACAAGTGACCCTCCGGTGCCACTGCCACTGTCCCAAAGGCCGCGGGGACGGCGGAGGCTCGTCGGGGACGCGGCGGGGCTGCCGGGGAGCCGTTCCCCCGTAATTGCGGAGTGTTTGCTGCGCTGCCGCTTTGCCATGGCAACGCCTGCCTGGCGCGCCGCAGCCTCGCAGCACAGATTGTTCCGAAAGGTCACCGCCGAGGGGCGGGGGGCTCGCCAGGCGCGGCCGGCACCGCTCCGGATTCACGGAACGGGGAGAGGGAAGGGAATCACAGCCCCTTCTCGGGAACTGATGGTGCCAGGGGATGGTGCCATCCCGGGATGAGCCCTCCGGGGTGCTGCAGGGAAACCGGGAACTGGGCATGGCGGTGGGACACGGCTCTGTGGGGCACGCCGGGGTGTGGGGCAGCCTGTGGGACCACGGGGTACCGTGGGATGTGGGACAAGGACGGGCACAGGCAGCCCCAGTGCCACGCTCATGGTTTGCTGGGAGCTAAAGGTGACCCAAAGCAGCACTGTCCGGAGGGGTGGCAGTGCCACTGGTGCCCCTGTGACTCCCTCCTGTCCCTGGCAGAGCACTGGCTCCCAGCACAGCCAGGGCTGGCACAGATTCCTGTGCCCACTCCTATCCCACCACAAGCTTGGGAGGGACACCCCATCCCAAACTGAGGTGCCGCCGAGTTTTGGGAACTATCATGGCTCTGGATCAGGAAGCTCAGGACAAATCCTGCCAGCCCAGCACAAGCTGCTGATGTTTGGCTGCCCACCCGGCCAGGAGGGCACAGAGAAGGAGCCAAGATCCTCACATTCCCTTTTCCAGGACACCCTCCTTGCCCCCTGCAGCCTCACCAGCACCCGGGGAGCCATCGGGGTTAAATATTCAGGAGCACTCGCTGTGCACATTTTGTAAAGATCAAGTGGCTCCCAGGCCCCGCAATTCCCTTCCCCTGCTGCCGCGGATGCGCCTTAATGAGTTTGCAGAATGATACATTTTTAAAGTCATTATTTCCGGCCACGTTCAAAGTTCCAGCATTTCCTCTGCTCCAGTTGCTCCGGCGGCTGCCCCGCTGTGCCCCTCCCTGGGGACCTGCCCCGCCCGGGGGACACGGAGCGGGCACCCCACAGCGACCTGAGGAGGGCCAGGGGGGCTGTGGGGATGGAGCAAGGAGGGGACCTCCAACCAATCTCCTCCCTGTCCTGCCCGGGGACACGGATCCCCGTCCTGCATCACGGCAGTGGGAATATTGATCCCTGTGCCTCCTGGGGCCATGGGGGCACTGATCCTTGTCCATCCTGGCTCTCGGGGACACTGATCCCTGCCCTGCCTGGGAGCATGGGGCTGTGGGAATATTGATCCCTGTCCTTCCTGGGGCTTGGGGACACTGATCCTTTCCCTTCCTCCAACCATAAGGGCATTGATCCCTGCCCTGCCTGGGGATGTGGGGACATGGATCCCTGCCCTGCCTGGTGAAAACTGGGATATTGATCCCTGTCCTTCCTAGGGCCATGGGAGCACTGATCCCTGCCCTGCCTGGGAACATGGGGGCATGGGGATATTAATCCCTGTCCTTCCTGGGGCCACGGGGGCACTGATCCCTGTCCATCTGGGTCTCAGGGATGCTGATCCCTGCCCTGCCTGGTGAAAATCGGGATATTGATCTCTGTCCTTCCTGGGGCCATGGGGACACTGATCCCTGCCCTGCTTTGGGACATGGTGAGACCGATCCTTTCCCTGCCATGGGATATGGGAGCACTGATTCCTTCCCTGCCTGGGGCCGTGGGGACGCTGATCCTTGCCTAGTGGAAAAAGGAATATTGATCCCTGCCCTGCTTTGGGCCATGGGACACAGATCCCTGTCCTTCCTGGGGCCATGGGATACTGATCCCTGCCCTGCTTTGGGACATGGGACACGGATCCCTGTCCTTCCTGGGGCCATGGGATACTGATCCCTGCCCTGCCTAAGGGTATGGACACATAGATCCTTGCCCTGCCTGAGGCCATGAGGACACGGATCCCTCCTGGCAATGGGGATGTTGGTCCCTGTCCTGCCTGGGTCACAGGGACATTGATCCCTGTCCTGTCCGGAGCATGGAGGGGTTTGATCCCTGTCCTGCCTGGGTCGCAGGGACATTGATCCCTGTCCTGTCCGGAGCATGGAGGGGTTTGATCCCTGTCCTGCCTGGGTCACAGGGACACTGATCCCTGCCCTTCCCGGGGCCATGGCAAGATGCCGATCCCATCCTTGCTCTGGGGGCAGCACAGGCAGCACAGCACAGCTCCCTTGGCAGGCTGCGCCAGGCAGCTGCAGGGGCCCAGCGCTCCCCCAGAGCCCCCCAGCAGCGGCCCCCCGGTAATTGTGGGTCTGCCCGCACTTAATCACAGCCTTGGGAGCAGCCAGAGGGAGCAGCAGCTGGGAAGTGCCATGGAAACCGCCCCGGAGCTGCACCCGGCCTAGGCGAGGGGCTCTGGGACCCAGCAGCTGCTTCCTGCATCCCTTCCCTCCACACCATCCTGCTTTCCCAGCACAGCGTCCCTGCTCCCAGCCCCTCTCCAGCGTTCCCTCTCTCCCCCTGCCCACCCCCTGCTTCCTGCTTGGGAACACACAGGATTTTTTCAGCTTTGACCAGATATTTCAGCTCTGGGAGGGCTGAAACCCAAAGCACCGAGGCTTTGGTGCAGCAGCTGGGGATGAGACTTGGCACAGAAATTTGGGGGGCGATGCCACCCCTGATGTCCTGATGAGCTGCCCTCCTGTGTCACCTGCACGTGTCCCAAACTTGCCCCAAATCCTCCCAAATCCTCCACCCAGATGTCGGCAGCTGCCTGTTGGCCGTGAGCTGTGTGCTGGCAGGGGAGGATTCCAGGGCACCAGGCCCCCGTGGTGCCCCCCTGGTGCCGGGTGACCCCTGCCACCTGCAGAGCCCCCTCCGTGCTGTGGGGCAGGATGTACCTGGGGGAGTTACCCCAATTCTCATCCCTGCCACAGGAAGGACCCCACGGGGATGATGTGCTGGGAATGGGGGTCAGGGGCCTGCCTGGAGCGGCAGGGAGGGCAGGGCAGGCAGAGAATTCCAGGGATCGCCACCTTCTCCCTCCCCACTGCCTGCCTGGGCCGGTGAGGGTATTCTGGAACAAACCAGGATGTGCTTTTAGGGACATTTCTCAGCTTTTTGGGTCATTTCTCAGCTTCTCCAAGGCCTTGGAAGCTGCTGGATCCATAATCTTCCCTGCACGGAGTATGGCGACTTTGGAAGAGGTTACTGTGGGCAGGAGGACCTTTGTAGGCAGCTCACCCAGCCCAGGGAGGGGACCTGAGGGTTTCCTTGTCACCTGCAACCCCACACAGGGTGTCCCCACACGTGGCCATCGAGGTGGGAGCACGAGAATCCCCCGGGAGGTGCCACCGAGCTGCCCCGGGCTGTGTCCGGTGCTGTGGCCTGGGGGACACCAGGGTGAGCTGGGTGCCACACCTGGCTCATGGCAGGCTGTGGGATCAAACCCCGGCACATCCAGAGTGGCCTGGAGTGGGACACAGCTCGTGGCAGAGCCAGGGCTGGGGGTGTCGGGGGGGGGGGGTGGCAGGGCTCCATTATCCATCCGAAAACTGGGTGGCAACCCCAGCACTGGTGGCCTGCTGAGGGATTTTGGGATGCTTTCCTCTCCCAGGAATGCATCCCATCACTGCCCGTGGACAAGGACGGACACCGCGGTGCTGCTCCGCGGGTCGAGGCCATCAGGTGGGGGCTCTCTTGTCCCACGGATCCGGGTCCCCGCACGGGCTGGGGACACCGCGAGGGCTCTGCAGCCCCAGCTCGGAAGCGCTGCCTCGAGATGGAGCGATACCGGCGGCGCCTCCTGGCCCTCGGTAATTATCTCGCCTGGATGTTCATTAATCAACAATTCTTATGTAAACAGACACTTCCCGAGCCTCTGCTTCCCGTCACCTTGGCAACAGCACCGAGCCGACCCTGGGTCGGGATGTGCTCCGGGCTCCCACCTGGGCCACAGCCCCGCCTGCAACTTTTTGCCTGCTCCCTTCTCCTCCCACAAGGAACCTTCAGGCCCCTGGGCCTCCCCAGCGTTGGACCCTCGGCCTCCCCATCCCTGAATCCTGGGCCTCCCTATTGTGGGATCCTGGACCTCCCCATCATTGTACCCTGGACCTTTGGATTGTGGGATCCTGGACTTCCCCATCATTAAATCCTGGACTTCCACGTAATTTGATTCTGGATCTCTTCATTGCTGGATCCTGGACCTCCCAGTCATTAAAACCTGGACTTCCCCATCATTAAATCCTGGATTTCCCTATCATTAAATCCTGGAGAACCCCATCATTAGACACTGGATGTCTCCATTGCTGGATCCTGGATCTCCCAATCATGGGATCCTGGACCTCTCCAGCACTGGATCCTGGACCTCTCCATCTCCAGCAACCAGAGCAGGAAAGCAGCAGCCTGACTGCCCTCCCATACACGTCCAGGCCCTGGAGAACACACCCCACAGGGATGGGTGCTGGATGCAGGAATGTGGCAGTGCCCCAAAAGCCCCAGCCGGGCTCCCAGGGTGGGTGGGCAGCGACCGTGGTGTGCATCCCTGAACCCTCCCCAGCCATCCCTCGGCTCTCCCTGTTATCCCTGTCCAGAGGGTCTCTCTGGGAAGCCCTCCCAGTGGATATCCTGTCCTTCTCCGTCCTCTCCCGGGACAAAACCAAGTCCCTGAGCTCTCTGAGCATCCAGCAGGAGCTGCCAGAGCAGCAGGGCACTGCTGCCTCCCGGGGCTGCCCCACAGCGGGACAGCTCCGACATGGAATAGGAAAGCCCTGCGTGGGAGCTGATAGAAGCCGGAGGAGCCCAAGTCATTTAAGGGTGAAGGGAAATGTTAAAGACAGCAGGAAAAGCAAACATTAGTGGTAGCCATGCAGCTGAGGGGAATAGGAAGGGCTTTTACAAATATATCAAGGGGAAAAGGAAATACTGGAGAGTCAAGACAAAGTAGGCCCATTAATAAATGAGGAAGGATATTAAATTAATGATGATCCTCAAATGGCTGAGTTAGTGAACTACTTATTGAGAGCTGCCTTTAACAAGAACAACAAGGCAAAGTGGCTGAGACAACCAGAAAGCAGCTGAGGATGCTGGAGCTGTCCTACATGGAGCGAGGGGAAGGGGACAGCTGGGCTACGAGCCCCGCCTGGCAAATCCCAGGGCTGAGCACCCCATCCATCTCTTCCCTGGCAGGAGCACAGGGAATGAGCATCTGGAGCAGCCGGGGCCTGGCAGAAGGCCCAGAGTGAATGAGGGGTCTGGGGGGACCCTGGCTGCTGCCTTGGAGCGGGATGGGACCACGGTAGAGCTGGAAGGGAGAGTCCCCAAGTGCAGCCCTTGGTGTGTGGATCCGGGCTTGGGGACTGCCAGGGAACAGCCCCTGAGGAGCCTGCAGTGAAACGAGGAGGGAGAAGGGGTTCAGGCGGCTGGGTCAGAGCCCTCCTGGTTCATTCGAGTTTGTCCTTGGAAAATCAGCCCCTCCAAGCTGCCCTGCTGCTGTTTATCCCCCTTTTCACTGGCACGGGATCAACCGGTGGCTGCCCAGCCAGAGGCTGCTCCTTTTTCCCAGGAAAAGCTCTGGGAAGAAAAATTTATGTCCTTCTAGAAAGAGAGAAATCCCCAAAACCCCTCAGCTGCTGCTGGCTGGAAGGGGCTCATTGGACCCCTGGGATCAAAGTAAGGCAGGACTGATCCCTGCTTGTGCATCCCCTGGGCACTGTGGGTCAATTCCCTGGGCCGGAGCTGGGGCAGCCTCAGGGATGGCTGGGACGGTGTCCCGCATGTGGGATGTGTCCTTTCTGTGTGGTGCATGTCCCAAACCTGGGGAAAGGTGTTTGGTGTCCACCTGGGCATCCCTGGCTGGGTCCTGCAAGGTGGGATGGGGTGGGAGGGGATGGGCTGGGACAGGAATGGACAGAATGGGATGGGACAGAACAGGATGGGATGGGATGGGACGGGATGGGACGGGACGGGACGGGACGGGATGGGATGAGATGGGATGGGATGGATGCACACCCCTCAGTGGGGCTGGGCAGAGATGTGGGACCTCTCCTGAGACCCTGGGGCTCAGCACACCCCACCCAGCCCTTCCTGCCCTGCCTGGAGGAGCTGCAGGAGCTGCACGGGGCCGAGGGCTGATCCTTCCCTTTCCCCCCCATCCCGGGAGCTGCCCGGTGGCCGTGCCCAGCCGGGAGCACGTCCCGTGGCTGCACCATCTGACAAAGGGCTCTGTGGGGGACAATGTCCGGGAAACGAGGGCCCTCGTCAATGTTTTATGGGCCCGGGGCTCCCCAGGGTGTGTTTACGGGGCAGTAAATGAAAGCACTCAGCCAAGTGACATTTGTGTTCTGCAAATGCGATTATTATGCATGATTAGCAGCCAAGTGCACTGCAAAACCCACGCTGGCGGCGCGGGAGGGGCCCTGCCCGCGGCTCCGCGCCCCGGGAAGCTCCTGCTCCTCACAAAAGCCTCTCCGCGGGACAGCAGCGAGGATGAACCGAGCGCCAGCACCGGCAGAGATGCCGGGACCACCCCGCTGCCCCTCGGCCGGCGCCTCCCCGATCCCTGCCCTCTGGAGAGGGACCGTGCCAGCCGAGGAGTTAAAAGATTCCCTTCCCAGCTGCCAGCCCGACTTTCCAGAGGAATGCATCCAAACCCAAGTTTTAGCTTTAATTATTTATCTGTAACCAATTTGGCAGGAAAACCAATTAAACGAGTGGGTGATTAATGACCTGCTGATTCGCACAGGTACCTAATTTAAATGTCTATATAATATACAAGCACATTTTGGAGATGCTTTGATGGCTCGGGTCAGTCCCTGGCTGCTGGATGCGTGTTTAGAGGGTCAGTCCGTGGTGAACCAGTGCTGAAGCATTCCATGCTTCCCGACAGCTCCAGGAGCATGGGAGGGCTGTTTATCCCAAAAATCCCCCTGGACTTTCTGCCTGGCCAGTGCTGTGCTCACCACATCTCCTTTGCCAGTGTTTCTCACTTGGAAAACTGACCCAGATGGGAAGGAGCTGATGGGGCAGGAGGATGCTGTTCCCTGGGTCAGCCCTGTGCCAGGGACAGACAGGCTGGAGCTGGTGCCACATTGTCCCCATGGACACTGGGCAGGGGTTTGTGCAGCTTGAGCCAGCGCTCACACCTCGGCCGGGCACAGATTGGGGTTGTCACCACCCAGAGCCACCCAGGCTCTTCCCTCCTGCTCCGTGAGCTCCGGGCATCCCTGTTGTCCCTCACACCACCCATCCTGCCCACCTCTGTCAGGTGGGTGGGTCTGCAAGCAGCCTCCTGGGCATCCCTGATGCCACCAGGTTGTGTGACACCTTGGTGACACCTTGGATCAGCCCTGGATCCCAGAGGGACACACTCCCTGGAGGTGGACAGCAGGATTTCGGGTTTTTCCATGTCTTTTCCCTGCTGCTGGGGTGAGTCAGAGCCGAGGCCGAGGGCTGCCAGACCTCAAAGTCTCTCCGTGACCCTGCTTGGCTCAGACACCCTGGGGATGGAGCTCCCCCCGGGAACAGGGCGGAGCAGGGAATGGGCCCATTGTTGAGGCAGGAATGGTGAATCCATTAATCTTTAGGAATACAATTCACCGTGCAAAACAGAAGAGGAAAAGAGACACCTCATTTGTTATCAGGTGCATTGTGAGAGTCGGGTTCTTTAATTATCTCACCAAATTCTACAGCCCATTCATCAAGTGCCACCACCAGGCTGCCGAGATTGCCACCCACAGACCATCTGGGCACTGCCAGGGAGCCCAGGCGCCACCAGCCCCCGGGCACGGTGTCCTGCAGGCACAGGGGATGCCTGGGATGCTCCTTGTCCCCCTGGAACACCCTCAGGGCTCCCTGGAACCCCCTCAGGGCTCTGTGCCCAGGAATTCGCCTCCCGGATGCACAGGCAGCCCAGCACTGCCCGGAGTGTGGTGATGGAATCACAGAACCGCAGAGTATCCTGAGCTGGAAGGGACCCACCGGGATCACTGATCCAACTCCTGGCCCTGCACAGCCCCAACAATGCCACCCTGTGCCTGAGAGCGTTGCCCAAACACTCTGGCAGCCTTGGGACCGTTCCCTGGGCAGCCTTGTCCCCTACACGGAGAGATGGCAGCCAGGCCTGGGACATCGTTGCGTCCATTGGGGTTTCTGGAAAAGAGGGAGAGTTGCCTTTTCCACAGGCGGGCAGTGATAGGACAAGGGGGAGTGGTTTTAAACTAAGCCAGGAGAGATTTAGGTGGGATATTGGGAAGGAATTGTTCCCTGGGAGGGTGGGCAGGCCCTGGCACAGGGTGCCCAGAGCAGCTGGGGCTGCCCCTGGATCCCTGGCAGTGCCCAAGGCCAGGCTGGACATTGGGGCTTGGAGCAGCCTGGGACAGTGGGAGGTGTCCCTGCCCATGGCAGGGGTGGGATGGGATGGGATGGGATGGGATGAGCTTTAAGGTCCCTTCCAACCCAACTCCTTCTGGGATTCCAGGACTCTGTGACATGGCAGCGTTCCCAGGCAGAGGCCAGAGGAAGGTGATCGGGAGCGATGTCCTGTGCTCCAGCACCTTGGGAATTGCTGTGGGATGAGGGCATCACCTCCCACCGCAGGGCAGGGCCTGGGACTTGCCCATCCCAGGGCTGGTGAAGCTGCAAGGCCCTTACAGCTCCCAGTGCCTGCGTTCGGCTTCATCCAGGCTACGGCTGAAGCTTCCCATCCCTCCTGCCTTCCCAGGTCCAGCAGTTCCCTGCCAGGGTGGCAGCCACAGCCCTGCCCCAGCGAGCTGGCAGGAGCCTGGGATTTGGGGACCCATTGTTTCCTCTGGCACAGCTCCATGCAGGCCTGGCCAGGGGCACAGTGCTGGGCAGGAGGGGATGGACACAGGGAAGCAGAGGATAGCCATGGCAGCAGGTGCAGGAGGGAGAAAGATGGAAAGGAAAGGGATCTGAGGTGCTGGGAGGGCGGGAGCCTGTCTGGGTTACATCAAAAGCCAAGTCAGAGTGGTGTTTTTGAGAACAAAGAGAGCTGGGCCGCCAGGAGAAATCCCTGCTGGGAAAAATGATCCATCCGGAGAAGTCCAGGAAGGCCAGAGGTGGCTGCAGCCCAGGGCTGTGGGTGAGGTGTGGGTGCACAGCCCTGGGCCCCCGTCAGCCTAAGCAGGGCTGCTCCTCCTCCACCTTCTGCCACTGCCCTCCAGAGTCCCTGTGGGAGCATCCCAGCTCCTGGAAGCTGTGGATGGAGCTGAGGGAGCTGGGCTGGGGGTTCTCAAGGAGGGCTGGACCAGGCCCCTGTCCCCGCCACCTTCCCCCAAAGCTCCTGGGAGGAAAACTGGTTCCGGTCCATCTGGAGTCCAGATCGGCTCGGCTGGGTGAGTAATCCGGGAGTGGGAGGGAAGGCAGACATCTCCTGCAATTCCCAGCAGCGAGGAGGAGAGAACAGACTATCCTGGGAGCGCAGATGGGGCGGCACCGCACGGAGCAGGGAGAGGGGGCTGGGATTCCCAACCCTCCTCTTCATCCCTTTTCCAAGGGGACAGGGAGGAAACACCCTGGAGGGGCCACGGCGGCGGGCACGGCACAGCCTGGGTGACGTCCCACATCACAGCTCTGCGGTGGCACTTCAGCTGAAGCCACGGCTGGGGCCAAGAGAGGGAAAGGAGCTGAGGATGCCCTGAGCAAGCCCTGCTGTGGCATGAAATCCACAGCAGGAGCCACCCCGCCGAGGCCCCACGCAGCCGGCGCGAGAGCAGGGGGCACGTTCCAGCAGCGCTGGCACCGAAATCACCTCCTTCTCCCCCGAGGTGCCACGCAAGGTTATTTTAAGGGCTGACACAAAGCCAGGCTGCCCCTGGGTGCAGCGGGCACGTAGGACAAGGAGCAGGGATCAGGAGCAGGGCGTGTCCCCTCCGGGATGTCGCGACATGTCATCGTCACTCACCCCGAGCCTGTGCTCGGTGACTTTGGGACAGGGACACGGAGGTGCCTCGTGGTGTGCTCCACTCAGACATGGCCCCTGGGGATGTGATATCCCGAGGGGAATGCCCTTATCCAAGCGCTCTCTCCTCCAGCCTGGGCTGGAGAGGCAACGTGATGCAGAAGCCAAGTGTCTTTTGCTAGGAATATTTGTTCTTTTCTCTTTTTTTTTTCTTGGTCAAACGAAAACATTTCTGCAGGGAATGACTGTGACTGATTACATTTGTCAGGGTTTTTATCAAGCAATTGAAAAAGCCGGAGATTTTTTGGAAACCAAATAAGTGGAATATTTTGGCTGGTCAAAATTGTTTCCAGTAAAAATCCCCAGAAAACGTGGTGAGAAACCGTTGTAGAAAATTTGCAGTGCCAATTAAAATGTGTTTTTCCAAGGGAAAACAGCTCCAGGGAAAACAAATTTCCTAGCACCACTGGTGGAAGGATGCTCCGTGCTGAAGGCATCGCTCCATGGGGTGCTTGGCTCTGGGAATGTGGTGCCAGGCCGTGGACAGTGGGTCCAGTTTTTGTCCTCGCTGCAAAACGGCTGCCCAGATTTTCCTCACTTTTCCCCCAAAATGTCACCTCTAGGCCACAGGGGTGGAAGGAGGATTCCAGGAGGAGCGTGGTCTCCTGCGCACAGCAGAGGGGATGTGGTGAGGAGCGCCGGGAAAGCTCAGGAGATGCCTCAGGAATGGGATGTAGAGGAAGCAGGATGCTGAAAGGATCTGGGCCATGCCCCTGGGCACCCTGTGCCACCGTGCCAGGAGGATGCAACATTCCAGCTGCGATGCCCACAAAATATGGGGCAGCTAAACAGGGTTAAAATATTCCTCAGAGTCAGGCTTGAACGTGCAGGAAAGGAGCACCGACCAGGGGGCAGCAGGAAGGTGCTGGAGGCAGAGCTGGGATCAACACTGAGCCCGCTGTGGGCTGTGCTTTGGGATCTCTGCATCCCTTTGGGATCTCTGCATCCCTTTGGGATCTGTGCCACGTTGCTCTGGGCTCCTGCAGCAGTTTTGTGGCCTCCTTGTCTCCGAGCCCTGCGTGTCCCCAGCGTGGCCCGGGCTGGGCTGATCCCTGACCCCGGCTCAGGCTGAGCTCTGTGCCGAACGAGCTGAGCTCTCCGGGTAAAAATAGCTCATGACCGTGCAAATCTCCGGCTGGATGTTAATGCAGATGCAAATAGGTGCTGGCAAAGCTGGCAGAGGAGCCCTGCCCAGCCATTCCCACCTGGAATTTGCAATGCACAGGCTGCTGGCATCTGCTGGGAGGGGGGGATCTCTTGTGCTGGGTGGCAGAAGCTTGGGAAGTGCCAGCATGTGGCTCAGGGTGGTGAGGGGAAGCAGATTCCCTAGGGATCACTGGGGAAGCTCCCAGGAGGAGGAGATGGCTCTGGGGAGGGTGCCCACCCTTCCCAGCACTGGAAGCTGGAGGTTGGCACCCCTGAATCCACCAGCACAAAGATAGGGAATAACAGAGCCACGTTGTGCTCCTGGCACCACCACGGTTCCCAGGGAGATGTGAGCACTCCAAAAACACCATCCTGGGACTGGGCTGAGCAACTGCTTGGAGCCAGCCGGGTTCTCCAGCCCCGAAACGCCTCGGTGCCCTGTGCCCCCGAGAAAAAGCCATTTGCCATCGCTGCTGCAACCCTGTGCACGTCAGAAATACGGCTCCTGCGGGCACAGCTCCAGTCAGGAAGAGCCAGAGCACTCCACGGGCAGAGAGAGTCATGTGAAAAATGCTCTTGTTCCCTCTTAAGATGCTCGGAAGCAGCCTGAGGGCTTTAGCACTGTGCCGCTTTGGTTTAAGTTTCTCTAATGAGGTTTGCCTTCTATTACTGTCAGGGAACATTTTTCATTGTTGAAGCCACTGTAAATGCAAAGCCTTAAAAATGAGTTTCCATTTCAGATCTGACAGCTCAGCTGCTAATGTAAAATAGAGAAAAACCACAGATCAGGCTGCCTTTTAGTGCAATTAGCCCTCCAAATGGAGCAATTTACATTGGCACACTTGTGTATCTTCCTGCAGAAGGCAGGCAAAAAAGCCTCATTACTTAAGCGCAGACCTTTATGAGCAGAAATGAGGGGAAGAGAAGAAAAACACACCAGGGCTGGGAGCACTGGGCTGTGCCTCCTCCCTGCGTGCCGACGTGCAGGGGAGACGCGGGGCTGGGCTGGGAGCGCCGGATCTGCTCATGGAGCTGCTTTCCATCCCGGGCTGGATCTGCTCATGGAGCTGCCTTCCATCCGGGGCTGGATCTGCTCATGGAGCTGCCTTCCTCCCTGGGCTAGATCTGCTCATGGAGCTGCCTTCCTGCCCGGGCCGGATCAGCTCATGGAGCTGCCTTCCTCCCTGGGCTGGATCGGCTCATGGAGCTGCCTTCCATCCGGGGCTGGATCTGCTCATGGAGCTGCCTTCCTGCCCGGGCCGGATCGGCTCATGGAGCTGCCTTCCTTCTCAGGCTGGATCTGCTCATGGAGCTGCCTTCCTCCCCGGGCCGGATCGGCTCATGGAGCTGCCTTCCATCCGGGCTGGATCTGCTCATGGAGCTGCTTTCCATCCCGGGCTGGATCTGCTCATGGAGCTGCCTTTCTGCCCAGGCTGGATCGGCTCATGGAGCTGCCTTCCATCCGGGCTGGATCGGCTCATGGAGCTGCCTTCCCGGCCTCTTTCCCGGTGCCTCTCCAGCTGTACGTCCCTTGCCGTGGGTGTGGTGGCTGGAACGGTTCCTTGTGCCACAAACTCTGTTCCTGGTGCCACACTCTCTGTTCCCTATGCCATGCACTCTGTTCCCTGTGCCACGCACTCTGTTCCCTGTGCCACACGCTCTATTCCCGGTGCCACACGCTCTGTTCCCTGTGCCACACGCTCTGTTCCC
>NW_024580663.1:1939362-1940492 GCF_017639235.1 Corvus kubaryi | reverse complement strand
CTCTGTTCCCTGTGCCACATGCTCCGTTCCACTGTGCCACACTCTCTGTTCCCTGTGCCACACGCTCTATTCCCGGTGCCACACGCTCTCTTCCCTGTGCCACACGCTCTGTTTTCTGTGCCACACGCTCTGTTTCCTGTGCCACGCTCTGTTCCCTGTGCCATGTGCTCTGTTCCCGGTGCCACACGCTCTGTTCCCTGTGCCACACGCTCTGTTGCCTGTGCCACACGCTCTATTCCCGGTGCCACACACTCTATTCCCTGTGCCACACACTCTATTCCCGGTGCCACGTGCGCCGCCCTCCCTCCCCTGCCAGAGGTGTTGATGGATTAGAAGAGCTCAGCAAGTTTTCAGTCCCTGCCAAAGCCTGCAGTGCCCCGTTGTCCTTTTTGCCATGTGCACAGGTGACTCCACCATCGGGTTGTGCCACACCCTGGAAACCGCACCACCCCACACAGGGCTGTGGGGCGGCCTTGGTGACCCTGCCTGGAGCTGTGCCATGCCCTGAGGACTCTGCCGCCTCACCATGGGGCTGTGCCATGCCCTGGGGACTCTGTGCCACCTCACCCTGGGGTGCTACAGGATCTCACAATGCGTTCCCTGAGGTGCTGCCATTTGTTCCTCAGCACCAGCCCCGTTTGCATCCTCACTCCTCTCCCCGGCTCCGCACCTGCATCCTCAATATCCGCCCAAGGCCACGGCCCCGCGGCTCCAGTCCCTCTCAGAATAAAATCAGGTTTCCTCGAGGCCTCAGAGCTCTGATTCCCTCCTTGCTCCGGCCTCCTCCTCCTCCCCTTCCTGGCTCCATCTCTCTGGCTAATGAGGTTGGAACGGCTCCATCCAGCAGGTCCGTGAGGAGCCCCTTCCCTGCGAGGGCAGAGCAGACCTTGGGCCCCAATCCAGCTGCCGCCAATTCCAGAGGCCCCTCCATGCATTTACTAATCCCATTTGCAAGGACAAGAGGGAGGAGGAGGAGGAGAAGAAGAAGAAGGAGGAGGAGGAGGAGGAGGAGGAGGCGGCAGCAGAGGCAGGCGGGAAGGAAGGAATTCGGAAGGAAGGAAGGAATTCGGAAGGAAGGAATTCGGAAGGAAGGAAGGAAGGAAGGAAGGAAGGAAGGAAGGAAGGAAGGA
>NW_024580663.1:1924668-1939352 GCF_017639235.1 Corvus kubaryi | reverse complement strand
GAAGGAAGGAAGGAAGGAAGGAAGGAAGGAAGGAAGGAAGGAAGGAATTTGGAAGGAATTCGGAAGGAAGGAAGGAAGGAATTCGGAAGGAAGGAAGGAAGGAAGGAAGGAATTCGGAAGGAAGGAAGGAAGGACAGTGGTGGGGCAACCTGGGAGCATCCGGGGCTAGACACTGCTGGCAGGCAGGGATAGGGATGAGCTGGAGCTGCGTGGGTGGGACGTGCCACTGCTCCAGGCAGGGATAAATCAGAATTAACTGGGCAGCTCCTGAGCTGCTTTGAACTGGGAATGGCCTGGCTGTGCTGGGAGCTCCCTGCCTGCTGGCCCTGCAGAGAGCAGGGCTGAGCCTGGCCTGCTGCAGCCTGGAATGGTCACTGAGCCCAGAATTCCAGCCTTTCCACTCCGTCCCATCGGCTGAACTCTTCCCATGCATCCTGCACCCAAATCCGTTGCTGTTCTCACCCTCCCAGCCCTCGGCACAGGGGTCTGATCCATGTACCGAGCTGGCTGGAGCTGCAGTGGCCATGCTTGTGGAACCTGGCAGGATCAGCCCTGCACTTCAGGGGTTTTGGCATCCCCTGGGGTGGTGACAATGGCTTGGGGGCTCTCCCCAAAGCCCTGTGTGGAGTGAGGAGCTGAGTTTGTGCCTCAGCATGGGGGGCACGGAGAGGTGGAGCAAGAGCGGATGATGGTGACAGCTCACAAGCAATTCCAGAGGCCTGTGCTGTTCCCTTCGGCCATCAGACCTGTCTCCCACCCCCAAACGATCCCGTCAAGCTGACACCATGCATTTCCCACACACCTGCACTGAGTGGCACTGGTGACACTGCCTTCCCCCGGCTCCTCTGACATCCAGCCCTGAACAAGGCTCTCCGTGGCACTGCCCGGGATGGATGTCAGGCCGACCTTTTCAAACAGCGCCGTGACACCAGCCTGCTCCGCTCACCCGAAACCTCCCCGCTGCTCATCCCCGCCATGGCAGCTCCACATCCCGCTCTTCCCACCTCCCGCTCCCTATCCTCACCTCTGGCACCTCCACCCGCAGAAATCACCTTTTCATCTCCTCCTCTCTCCCAGCCAGACCCTGTGGGAAGACACAGCACGTCCTGAGCCACCCATCCCAGCATCCCAACCCCCCCCGGATGCCGCAGGTGTCCGAAAGCCGCTTCCCATTGTCTCCCCCGGTTGTTTTGTCCCTTTGCAAGGTTGGAAATGATCTGCTTCCCATCCCCATCGCCACGCTATCGCCGCTTTCATTCTCTACAGCTGCTCTCACTTTTGTCTGACGCTGCCCGCTTTTCTTAGCAGGCCTCTGCTCTCCTGATTGAGGGATTGTCTCCTTGGGTGGCTGCGAGAGTATTCTTCACAGCTTGGAATTATGATTCAAATGTCTCCGTTTAAATGTGCTCTTCCAGCTGATTCAGCTCCTGATTGTTTCCAGCGTGGCGGAACCGGCCCGCTTGATGCCGGAGCATGTTCGGCGTCAGCAGGGCTCGGCTCCAGCCTCGCACCTGAGCAGCCGCTGCTTTCCAGCTCGGAGATCAATTCCTCTTTATCTGCCAGGAGAGGGCTGATCCTGGCTTCCCTGTGCTGCTTGGAACTGGTTTTTTATTGAGGGTATTGATTTGTCCCCTTTGGATAGCGGCGAGTGTGAGGCGCTGGCAGGACACGAGATTAGCGGAGTGCTCATGCTGTCCCTTGCCTGCCGGGCAGGAGGCATTTCAGGAGTGCTGGTTTGGCTCCCAGTGGGTCCAGCTCTGTTACCTGGAGCAGCCTGGCCTGCAGGGACACCTCCCACTGTCCCAGGCTGCTCCAAGCCCCAGTGTCCAGCCTGGCCTTGGACACTGCCAGGGATCCAGGGGCAGCCCCAGCTGCTCTGGGCACCCTGTGCCAGGGCCTGCCCACCCTCCCAGGGAACAATTCCTGCCCAATATCCCATCCAGCCCTGCCCTCTGGCACTGGGAAGCCATTCCCTGTGTCCTGTCCCTCCATCCCTTGTCCCCAGTCCCTCTCCAGCTCTCCTGGAGCCCCTTTAGGCCCTGGAAGGGGTTCTGAGCTCTCCCTGGAGCCTTCTCCTCTCCAGGTGAGCACCCGCAGCTCTCCCAGCCTGGCTCCAGCTCTTGGACTCACCCAGTTCATGCTGAGTGGGCAGGGGCTGCTTCTCCTGATGTTTTGCTGATGCCCAGAGGTGCTGGCAATGGGCACAGGTGTCAGCATCCCAATGGGAGCTGCTGAGCCCTGTTTTCCCAGCCTTCACTCCAAAGACTCCCAAAAGCACTGATGGCTCCTCCACCTGTCCCTAGACCTGGGCCAAGCCAGTGTCCAGCCTTCCCCAAGGGCTTTGCAGCTCCCTGGGCCTCCCCATCCCAATGGATTTAGATCCCATCAGTTCCCAGGTGACATCTGGGTCAGGATCCCCCATCTGCTGCTGGCCTGCCTGGGGTCAGAGCCAGCACAGAGCCAAAGATCTCCCTGGCACTGCTATGGTTCTCGCATTTCTCCGGCCCCAGGAGCTTCTTGTTGCCTGTGGCTACTGCTGGATCTTCACTGTGCCCTCTCGAGCGTGGATTTTTAGCCTTTACCTTCTGTAAATCCATCCTTGTCCTCCCCAGGCTGAAGTGCTCCACACACCAGAGCCATCGGATCAAGCCTGCTCCGGTCCCTGCTGCCAGGGGCACTGCTGGAATCCTGTCCTGCGGGATTCAGCCTCCTGCCCTGTGCCAGGGGCACTGCTGGAATCCTGTCCCAGGGGATTCAGCCTCCTGCCCTGTGCCAGGGGCACTGCCAGAACCCCTTCCTGAGGGATTCAGCCTCCTGCCAGGAGCTGTGGGGCGATGCTGGCAGGCCTTTCCCACAGCTCTGGGGTGAGGAGCCGAGGGGGACAGGCTGACAACAGCATGGGGTGGCACCACGTGTGCCCGAGTGTCCCTGGGCGCCAGGGCTGCCGTGGCTGCAGGAAGTGCTTCCCGTGCCTTTTGTGTAATTTATGAGGGCTCCTCCAGCAGCAGAGAGGAGAAGGGTGGGAACGGGATGAGGCACCGGGATCATCCCCTGTGTGACCCCAGCAGTCCTGGCAGGGCTGTGGGATGAGGATGGGGATGGGATGTGGGACAGGGATGTGGGACAGGGATGTGGGACAGGGATGTGGGACAGGGATGTGGGACCCAGCTCGGCTGGGGGGACCAACTCCCCCTGTTCCTTCACACGGAGCTGGCTGAGGACGGATCCGTCCCTCTCCTGGCACCAAACCTGAGAATTCCGAGCTAAAACCAATTCCATGTACATGGCAATGGGCGGCTGCATTTTTCATGAGCCAGATGAGCAAACAAAACAAGGCTTTTCCAGGCGGGAAGAGCCGGCCCTGCCGCTCATGGTCACTAAGCACACGAGCGACGAGCGGCTCTGACAGCCCGTCGTGTTCCCGGCATCCACGCACCGGATCCGGCCTTGCTTCCCAGCCTCCAGCCAGCTTTTCACACCAGCAGCGGCTGCGGTGGCCACGCCGGGCTCCCTGGAGAGGGGTGGGGACAGCAACACCGGCACGCTCTGCTCGAACATCCCTCTGCTTCCCTGCTCCTGACATTCCCTCGCTCCCCCCAAACCAGCTCCAGCACCAGCAGCTCCTCCCGGGGGAAGAGCTGTGGCACTTGTTGCTGGCTTATTTCCTTTTATTTTTGCCTGATTTTGAACACAATTAATTAAAACCCAGTGACGGTGTCCCAGAAGACGCTGTGGGAAAGCAGAAAGCCGGGAGCAGTCGGGCTGCCAGGCAGCGCAGGGATGCGCCTCTGTGTTCCACCACGCTGGGGGGCACGGGCAGAGGGGCTGCAGGGTTCAGCTCCGGGGTGGTGCCACCAGCCAAGGCACAGAGGGACCCTGCCAGTGTCCCCCCAGCGCTGGTGGAGGATGGAGCCAGGTGCCAGAGCTTACAGAGCAGCAGAGCTTTGCTGAAGGCTCCAGCTGCAGAGATTTAATGTGTAAGGAAAAGTTTTTTCCCCCAGAGGGTGGTCGGGCACTGAACAGGGAATGGTCACGGCCCCAAAGCTCCAGGAGTGTTTGGACAACACTCTCAGGGATGCACAGGGTGGGATTGCCGGGGTGTCTGTGCCGGGCCAGGATCTGGACTGATGATCTCCATGGGTCCCTTCCAGCTCAGGATACTCCGTGATTCCCTAATTCTGTGATTTCCCGGCCATGCTGAGCAGCCAGGACCATCCCTCCGGGACAGCTGAGGCACAGCCAGACCCGCGGCTGAGTAACCATCACACTCACCAGGCTCAAACCTTTGATTTTGGAGCTGTCTAGACGGGAGCCCCATCAAAGCCCAGGAGCTGAGGGAGAGCGTTTGAGAGGCACTTGGAGAGCTCGCTCAGCACAGCCCCGGCTCCTCAGAGCTGCCTCCAAAGCCTCTGACTCACAGACTAATGAGCAGCCTCCCTAATGACTGCTGCAATTGCTGCCAGAGCCCCAGGTGGAGGCCTGGGAGCCTGGGAATGGACCTGGAGGGTTCTTTTTTTCCTGCAGAAAGAGAGGATTCGGGTTTAGGTCTCCACGGATGTGATGGAGATGTTCTCCTGCAGGGGTGGGACGGGGGTGTGGGGTGGGATGTGCTGTGGGGCTGGTGGGGTTTAGTGGTGATGTGGCTGTGGTGTGACCCTGACACACGTCCAGAAGGGACATTGGAGGGTGTGGGGTGACTTCACCTTCCTCGCTCCTCCCCTTTATTCAAAGAGAATCCGTATTTTGATGATAAATTGGAACCAGAGCCAGCAGGGACTGATGGGTCCCCATCCCTCCTCTCCTGGTGTGTGCCCAGCACCATCCTGGGAGAGGAGCCTGCTCCATAAATCCAGTGAGGCAGGAATCCCTGGGAGCCAGCGTGAGGGACCTTCTCCCTGCCAGCTCCAGGGGCACCCTGACCTGTGCCATGCCCAGCATCCCTGTGTGGATTTGGGATAATCCCACTGAAGCTCAGGCTGTGCCAGGTCTCCCACTGGCACTTGATCCATTTGGAGCACTGGAAGGAGCATGGCTGAGCTGGGATGTGGGGTCCCTGCTCTCAAATCCGTGCTGGGTGCCGGGGGATGGCTCCATGCCTGCAGTGGGAATGCCCCAAGCCCCAGGACTGGGACACGTTCCCAGCCCTGGGTGTGCTCCCAGCTGGCAGCACCTCTGGGGTGCCCATTCCCCGTGGGTGTCCCAGCCGTGGGTGCCTTCCCTTCACCCCAGGGGCAGCACCGAGGCGTGGGTGGGTGGGAAGTGTGTCCCCAATGAGCCAGCCCTCCCCAGAAGGCTGCGGTGTGGCCGCATTTGGGGCTGCTCTGCTGTCACTGCCTCGCCAGGGGACAATCCCTGTGAGCACCATGCTCCTCGTGCTGACAGATTGTCAGGGAGCTTTCCTGGGAGGTTTGAAGTGGTTTTGGGGAGATACAGTGGTTTTGGGGGCCAGCAGTTGTGGGTGAGTCCCATGGGTGGCAGCAGCCAGAGCAGGGAGTGTCACGGGTGCCCCACTGTGCCTTGCACAAGCTGGGAGCACCCCTGTGGGCACCCATTCCAACTAAGGGACATCCTGAGAGTCCCAGGAGCCTGGCGTCTTCTCCTGCCCCTTTTTTGGGGTGCAGAGGTACCAGCAGAGCAGTGGGGTGCTGTGCTCAGAGCTGTGGGGACCCTGAGAACATCTCCCAGTGCCACCACAGCAGTGGGGTGCTGTGCTCAGAGCTCTGGGGACACCGAGGACACCTCCCAGTGCCACCACAGCAGTGGGGTGCTGTGCTCAGAGCTCTGGGGACCCCGAGAACATCTCCCAGTGCCACCACAGCAGTGGGGTGCTGTGCTCAGAGCTCTGGGGACCCCAAGGACACCTCCCAGTGCCACCACAGCAGGTCTGGGGAGGCCCTTAGCAACAAGGAGGTGCCTTCGTGCCCATTCGGAGGGAAACGGAGCTGCTGGAGTCGGAGTAAATAATTAAAGTGGGAACTGCAGAGGAGAAAGCCGAGATAACGGAGGCAGCTCAAGCAGAAAAGCCGGGATTCGGGATTCGCTGCCGTCAGCTCTCCCGGGCACGGCCGCCCTGGGGGCCGTCCCTGCTGTGTCCCCATTGTCCCCCCTCCCCGGCCGTGGATTTGCCATCTCCTGCCCCTTTTCATGCCTCGGCCGCTGCTTTTCACACCGTGCTGGTGCTGCTGCGTCTTGGCCCAGCCATCCATAACCCCCGAGGGCCTTCCAGAGCAGCCACCACCACCAGCCTTCATCCTCCTCCTCCTCCTCGTCCTGGCTGCCCCCGCGGCCCAGGGAAGCCCCACATCTGCGCCGACTGAGCCGCCTTGTTTTGCTGCTCCCCTCCTGCGCTTCATAAATGTCAACTTTTTTCCTCTGACAAAGAAATTTTGTGGTAATGACTCTTTGTGCCACTTCTAAATCCCCAATTACATAAGGAGCAGCAGCACAAAGCCATTCCCTTTGGTGGAAATCTCCGCGTAATCCCTTTTCCAGAGAAGCAGCCCGCCAGTGACACGCTTCTAACTCTTTGTTTGTTCTTTTGGATCAAATCTAACTGATTGCCGTGACTAATTAACTTTCCCTTTCTTCAGGCCTCTGTTGTCTTAATTAATTTCACAAATGCTTCGTTCCCAGCTCCCAGGCAGCTCCCAGGCTCGGCGGTGCAAAGCACTGGCAGCGGCAGCAGGGCCGGGCGGGTGCCTCTGGGGCAGGGCTGACCTTGCTGCCAGTGGGGTTCCCTGGCAGACAGGGCCACCCTGATACGTCCCCAGTGCCACCAGCACTGGGTGGGCTGCAGGCACCCCTGGGCATCGCTGCTGGGGCGTGGAGGGGCAGGAGGTGGCTCGTTGGAGGTGTGGATGGACCATCTCCCGCTGCTCCTTGGGCAGGGTTTAATTCAGGTCCGCGCCGCTTCCAGCTCCTGCCAGGTTCTAATTTCTGCCCGGGGTACCTCCCTCTGCCCTGCAAGGCCCTCCTGAGTCGACAGCCACGAGGGGAGAAATCCAGCCCATAAATCTTAGGATTTCAAGGGCTGGAAAGGACCTTGAAGATCATCCCAACTCGCCCTGACACTACAGCAAGTTGTTCAAGGCCTTGTCCAGCCTGGCCAGGGATGGGGCATCCACAGCCTCCCTGGGCACCCTGTGCCAGGGCCTCACCACCCTCACAGGGAAGAATTTCTTCCTGAAGCAAAGCCTGGTGAAATCCTGCTGTAAAGGCCTGGTTTGGTGACTGATTGTCCAATTCTCTTCCTGCAGGATCCTGGCACAGTGGTCACCACCATGTCCCCCCCCGCTGCCAGTCCAGGACCCCCAGCATCACTTGGATCTGTATCCCACATTCTGCAGTGATGGGCATGGGAATATCAGGGGCAGTTCTGTGCCCTGGGTGTGGATCTCGGGGTCAGTTCTGTGCCACAGATGTGGATCTCGGGGTCAGTTCTGTGCCCCCTGGGCGTGGATCTTGGGGTCAGTTCTGTGCCACAGATGTGGATCTTGGGGTCAGTTCTGTGCCCTGGGCGTGGATCTTGGGGTCAGTTCTGTGCCACAGATGTGGATCTTGGGGTCAGTTCTGTGCCCTGGGTGTGGATCTCGGGGTCAGTTCTGTGCCCTGGATGTGGATGTCGGGGTCAGTTCTGTGCCACAGATGTGGATCTCAGGGTCAGTTCTGTGCCACAGATGTGGATCTCGGGGTCAGTTCTGTGCCACAGATGTGGATCTCGGGGTCAGTTCTGTGCCACAGATGTGGATCTCGGGGTCAGTTCTGTGCCCTGGGTGTGGATCTTGGGGTCAGTTCTGTGCCACAGATGTGGATCTCAGGGTCAGTTCTGTTCCCCCTGGCTGTGGATCTCTCTGTGGCTATTCCCCCAGGCTGGGTTTTTCCCAGACTGGCTGAGTTCAGCTCTCAAACCCATCCTGTTGTCCCAGGCAGCACAATGGGGCTGCATATTCATGAAGGCGCTGCATTAGGCAGGGCTGATGGCAGAACTGAGATCTTATCAGCTGCTTCCAGCAGCCCTTGTGGTGGCTCTTATCAGCGCTTTCCTATCTGGGGTCTGCCCTGGGTGAATAAACAGCGAAGCTCTTCCACTCAAAGGCTCTTGGGCTGTGGAGTGCAGCAGTGGCTGCTCAGTGCAACAAAGGGCAGCAGCCTGGCTTAGATCCCTGCCAGCCTTCCTGTGCCCCAAAAGTGGGCCTGGGGGCCCTTCTTGCTCCACGGGGAGGGCTCAGCTCCATGGGAAGGTCCCAAACCTTGGGGGAACCTGGAGGGAACATGCTTTGGGCACTGCCCCAGGCCTTGATGTGGTGGAGTTGTGTGACCACTGTGCCACACGTGACAGGGCCATGAGAGTGGCAGGATCCTGTGGCAGGACAAGAGGGAACGGCCTCAGGCTGGGCCAGAGGAGGCTCAGGTTGGGCAGCAGCAGGAATTTCCTCATGGAAAGGGTGCTCAGGCCTTGGCAGGTGCTGCCCAGAGAGGTTTGGAGTGCCCATCCCTGGAGGTGTCCAAGGGAGGGCTGGAGGTGGCACTCGGTGCTCTGGGCTGGGCATCGGTCACAGGTTGGACTCGATGGCCCTGGAGGCCTTTTCCAGTCTCAGTGATCCTGGGGTTCTCTGATCTGTGGGAGTTTCCCCTGGCACAGACACGACTGGCAGAGTCTCAGCACCCTGGAATCAATAGTGGCACCAGCCAGGGGGGTGAGAGGGGCCAGGCAGAACATTGTGAGCTCTGGATCAGGGTTGAAGGGCTGACCCTGTTGGCCATCAAGGCCTCTGGTAGGAAATGAAGGAGCTGGAGGCAATCCAGGAGCTCGGAGGAGGTGCTGAGGGAGCCAATCACCCCTGCAGGTCCTGGGAGCTCACAGGGACCTGTGCTGTGGGAAGCACGAGGCATTCCTGGAACAGCAGATGACTCCTTGCGAAGGCTGCCAGCAGAAATCAGCCCCTTTGCAGCAGCTGCATTGAAACCCATCTGCAATTAAGCCCTGGCACTGCTGCTGTCCGTCCCCAGGGTCAGGCAGCCTGCAAAAACCCGGCAGCAATCGCTGCCCTTCCCGGCGGATTCACCTGGAGCAGCACCCAGCCCTCCCCCCGGGATCAGACACCGCTCTGGAGCTCGGTCCCTGCTTGCAGCTCGGAGCTAAAAGGCTTCTGTCACCACGCAGAGGGAGCCGTGGCCTCTGGGGACAGCAGCTCCGGCGCCGTGGCCCGGCTGGGCCGCCCACAAAGGGGGACTGCGGCTTCACAGCAAAGGGCTGAGGACAGATTTGAAAAGATTCAGTCTCCCTTTGTAGAAACCTTTGATTAAACCGTGGCAGCCAGGATTGAGCTGGTGCTCATCTCTCCGGCCTCCCACCCCCTCCTACTTCTTCTTCTCCCTCTCTTCTGCCTTTGCGTCTTGCCTCTTTTTCTCCCTTCGCGTTGGAAGGGAGCAGATCAATAAATAAATAAACCCACAGAAATGTTATTTCTCTGGTGAGAGGCGCCTTGAAGTTCATCAGAAATAACAATCCCGACCTCCCGTGCATGCGCAGGGCAGGGAGAAGGGATGTGATTATTCCCTGGGGAAAAAGCACCAGCACAACACGCTGGACCTGTTCCGAGGGCGCCGGGCTGACAATTTACCAGCAGCCCTTGAGCTCTCACTCAGTGCCTCGAAGAGTTTTGACATGAAAGGGCCACCAGTCAAATGAACGGAAGGATCAACTTGCAGGATTAAATGTCCTTGTCACCAACCCATCAAAACACAGCATTATTTCGGAGGGACAGATCGTTTGGAGGAGTTTACAGCAGATTAAGCCTGAAGGTCCAGGGGATTTTTGGCGGGTGAAGTGACCGCAGGTGGCACCAGTGCTGCAGGAGCACGGGGTGGCTGCGTGTCCCCAGCAGGAGAAGCATCCACCTGGATGCCCCAAGCCATTCATCTGCCATGCAAAGGAGCATGCAAAGCCCTGGAGATCCTCCCAAATCGGCCCAAAGCTTCCTCCAGAGGATGGGGAACTCGAAATCCAGAGTTTACAGCGAGTGGTGAGATGAGTCAGGATCCAAAGGCTTTCATCTTGGGACTTGACTGCCCTGGAATGGCCCCAAACAGGGAGAGTTTGCAAAGGGGACACTGCTGCAGACATTCCTGGGAGAACACACACGCCAGCAGGGACACGAGGCTGTCTGGGTGCATTCCTGAGAGCAGACATGCCCCCGTGTCCCACCAGTGACTCAGGGTCCCCGGAGCACAGCCCTGCAGAGCAGAGGCAGAGGATGAGGGCTCTGTGTGGGCCCTGCATCCCCTTCTCAGGGAATGGTGGGAGTCGGGGTGAAGGTGGGCAGGACCCTCCTGGTCCCTGTCACACCCCAGCAATGCCACAAGTGAGCTCTGGGTGTGCTTGGCTGAGCGAGGGAGCAGGTTTGGGGTGGGGAGTGGCTGCCAGGAGGAGCCACAGGGCAGCAGCTCCTGAGATGAGGTGGGAATGAGGGATATCTTGGTTCTGGAGAGCTCAGCCAGCTCCTTTCCAGGGGCAGGTGTTAATGGGAGCTCAGCTGGGATAAAAGGGAGTCGTGCACAGGCATGGGGAGCTGATCTGAGTCCCTGGCCGGGGCTGGGAGCAGAGGGAATGTTATCCAGTCCTTTCCTCCAGGAGATGTCTCAGCAGCTCTGGCTGTCAGCCAGCAAGAAAATCCATGTGTGGAAAGTCCACCCCATGGTCTGTTCCAAGGAGTGCTGTCGGCAGCAATTCCTGAAGGTCTTCCATGAGGACTGAGCCCAGCACAGGCATGGGAAGGGTCAGGGGGAGCTCTTCCATGCCAGCAGTGAAATGCTGGCTGTGTTTGGGTTGAGAGAGGAGCAGGAGTCAGAAAACTGGAAGTGAAGGGACCGTGGAAGTGGAATGGGATCAGCCTGGGAAGGCCTGGTCAAGAGAAGCTGTGACTGCCCCATCCCTGGAAGCGACCAAGGCCAGGCTGGACGAGGCTTGGAGCACCCTGGGATAGTGGACGTTGACCCTGCCCATGGCAGGGGTGGAAGGAGATGAGCTTTAACCCAACCCATTCCACGACCCCATGAGCCTGTGACCTGTACATGGTGTTGTTTGAGACTGTCACACAGAACCCCCTCCCAGCCATCAGGAGAATCCCTCACAGAGTTCCTGGAGAGCCCTGGAGCCTTGTATGAATCTGCTTTGTGCAGAGAGAGAGGAAGGATGTCAGAGGTGACCTTTTCCCTGACTTTGTCCCATCCCTCTGGGGAATCATTTGGGGCAGGTGGGGTGTCAAGCAGCATCTGCAGGTGTTGTGCTTTTAAATTCTCCTTCCTGCAGAGGAATTCCACGTGGCCAGGCCAGCCGGTTTCCAAAGCACTTCGCCCGGGGTGATTTACTGCCGGGAGCGCTGCACGTCCCTCCTGTCCCCTCCCCGAGCCACCTGCGGGCCACAGGGCACCCAAACCCCAGCACGTGCGGGGCAGGCAGAGCCAGAGCCGTGGGACACGGCTGGGGATGATTCCTGCAGCCAGCCTGGGTTCCACCTGCACCCACGGGTGCTGCAGGACACGGGATCTGTGCTCTGACCTAAAAATGAGCTGCTGCAGCCGCTGCCCTCGTTCTGCCCGTGACTCCTGACTGCACCCTGCAATTCCAGCAGCGGGGAGGGGATCCACGGCACCCGGCAAGGCTCACGTCCACACGGGCAGACAGCAGCCAAAGGGCAGGGAAAGGGCTGGATGAGGAACAGGAAGCTTGGGAAGGGCAGGGAGAGCTGGTCCGACCAGCACGGGGCTGCTCGGGGCTGTGCCCCAGGCGGGCTCTTCCCTGCCTGCCCTTATCACAGCTTCCCCAAATAACTCCTGGAGCTGGTGCACGATCCCTGCAATCCATGGGGATGGGAGCTGAACTCTGCCTGGGTCTGCTTTGAAGGGAGAAGGGCTGCAGAGAGCCAGTTAAGGCTGCCGAGTGCTTTGCGGCATCAAAGGGTGGCCTAAGCTCCTCTCTGCTCCCTCTCTATCCTGCCCAGCTCATTCTGGAGCCTCGGGGATGATCACAGCCCCCTCCTCCACATCTCCTGTTAAAGAGCTTTTGGTCCCTCACTCCAGGGAGTTTGCAGGAAACGCTCAGCCTGGTGCTTAGCAGGAAAGGTGCATCCCACGGGGATGGGATGATGGGGTCCCTGAGGAATGATGCCACTGGAGAAACCAGGATCCTCATCACAGAATCCCAGCCTGGGTTGGGTTGGAAGGGAACTTAAATCTCATCTCATGAGACAGGGACATCCATGGTCAGGGACACCTCCCACTGTCCCAGGCTGCTCCAAGCACTGTCCAACCTGGCCTTGGGCACTGCCAGGGATCCAGGGGCAGCCACAGCTGCTCTGGGCTAACCTCCCATCCCTCAGGCTTCATCCTATTTCCAGGAGTAGAAACAAAAACAACAAAAAAAAGCGTGAAGTGAAAGATGTTGAGGGTGCACATAACCAGATTACAAAGCATCCTTCCCTTTGCACCTTCCAGCGAGGAGAGGGAAGAGCAGCAGCATTTCCTGCTGCCAGGCAGTGCCAGCCGTGGCACAAACATCTCCTCTGCGCCTGGAAAACGAGGCTGTGCAACCTGGGAATGAGGCAACTGCCCATTAGGCTGATGTGACATTAATGCTGCACGTCCTGGAGATTGGAGTGCCCACGGTGAGCCTGAGAGCAGTGGGACAAGAGCAGGGGCTGCCACTGCAGGGTGGGGGCTGCCAGGACACCCCCAGCTGTGGCACCTCAGCCCTCTTCTTAACCCGGCTGCGTTCCCCAAAGCCGCCCCCACAAAGCTCCGCTCCTTCGCAGCATCTCTGGAGTGGCAGTAAATGAAATCCTATTGCCTGATTACAGTCAGGATATGGCTCTAAATTGACTGGTTTATGGTCCTGGGTAATTCCATTTTTTCCTGCAGTGAGTGGGTTGCCATATGCCCACAGCCCTCGCTCGGATCCCTGCACAGCTGCTCCCTGGGCACAGCTCCTGGCCCCATTCCGGGGCTCTGCCATGCTCAGCCCCCGGGGTGCCTTCCTGCAGGGAATCCCTGCCCCAGCGGGCAGAAAACCATCCAGACACTCTCCAGGGAATCCAAGACCTGTGGGAGGATGGTCCAGCAGTGGGTGCAGGGAATTGTCCCAGCCAGGATGGGTGAGGCTGCTCCAGGATGGGCACTGGCACTGCTGGAATGCACCCAGGGCTCCTGGAATCCCAGGGAAGTGGGACAGAGGCTGCATTTTGGGCTGTGGAACCCTAAAAAAACCTCTGGTTAGGGACTGATCCAGCTCATCTCCCTGCAGGCATCACCACCCTCCCAGGGCAGCATCCCCAGGGCTCGTGGGGAGCCAGCCTGGCTCAAAACTCTGCCAGCGGCAGAAGGGTTTTCAGCAGGCTCCAGTCCTGTGGAAACTGGGATGGATGGTGAGAAAGGAGAGCAGCGGAGTGGTGAGAGCCCCTCAGCAGCAGTGCTCAGCCCTGCTCAGCCTCGCTGCACCACCCACGGGGCTCCCCCCGCCGCTGCCTCAGGCCGGGATTCGGATCATTCTCTCCTCAATGGCCTGGCTGTGTTCTCCCAAGTGGATCACATTCCGCCTGCCGGCTCGGTGGGGTCCTCGCTCCTCCTTGGGGTTTTGAGCTCTTCCCCAATTTGGTTTCATCTGCAAATCGGAGGGATGTGTTATTTGGGAGAGCGGTGTCTCGCTCCTTCCAGACAACGCCCCTTGGGAATATTGCTTTTGTTTCTGCCTTAAAAAAATTCCTCTCCATTTCTGCAAAACCCCTGATTTTTCTCTGATTGTTTTTTCACTCAACTGAGCAGAAACATTTTGTGTGACACCGGTTCTAGTGCAAGTTCTGTGAACGAGGAGTCCCTGGGGACTCCCTGCTTCCTTCTGGCTGCTTTGCCTCACCATGGGGATGCTTCAAGGCCTACCATAGGATGCCCCCAACTCCCAAAACCCACTGAAATCATTGTGGGAAATCTCGTGGAAAAAGGTTTTATGACTCATTCCACGTCCTGTGTGAAGGACTGGGCATCGCTGGCGTTTTCACAGCCAGGTAACTCCACCCCTGGAGCAGCTCTGGGTGTGGTCAGTGAGGACATTCCCACCTCATTGTCTGCGGAGCACTGGAATCTCTCCGTTCCCGTGTCCATGGCTTCTGGGGCCGTTCAGGAATCCTTCTGCTGATGCCTTCTGAGTCAGAGAAGAAACAGCGATGAGTAAAATCGTTGTCCTAAAGCTGTGAGACCTTTAGGGCTCAAAGCTGTTTTCGCAAGTGCCCTGAGGGCCGTGAAAAATTCAAAATCCTGCTTTGAAACTGGAAAGTCCCTGCAAGTCCCTCTCAGCTGCTGCTGCTGTTTGCTCTCTGTGCCAGGGTTATTAACGGAGGTGTTGAACAAGCAAAGCCAGCCCTGCTCCCTGGAGCTCTCCTGGCGCTGCCTGATCCTGGTGACCGTCCTTCGTCCTCGGCTTTGAGGTGGCCAGAGCACGGGCAGAGGCTGCCCAGTGGAGATGGATGGAGTGGAGTTCCTGCCATGCCTGAGGCTTTGCTGGGTGGGATGACCATCCCTGTGCCAGTGTGTCCATCCCCGTGCCAGTGTGTCCATCCCTGGGGCTGTCTCCTGAGGGCAGGATGACCATCCCTGTGCCAGTGTGTCCATCCCTGGGGCAGTGTGCCCATCCC
>NW_024580663.1:1923070-1924658 GCF_017639235.1 Corvus kubaryi | reverse complement strand
CCATCCCTGTGCCAGTGTGTCCATCCCTGGGGCAGTGTGCCCATCCCTGTGCCAGTGTGTCCATCCCTGGAGCTGTCTCCTGAGGGCAGGATGACCATCCCTGTGCCAGTGTGCCCATCCCTGTGCCAGTGTGTCCATCCCTGGGGCTGTGTCTCTGGGCAGGATGACCATCCCTGTGCCAGTGTGCCCATCCCTGTGCCAGTGTGTCCATCCCTGTGGCAGTGTGCCCATCCCTGTGCCAGTGTGTCCATCCCTGGGGCTGTGTCCAGGCAGGATGACCATCCCTGTGCCAGTGTGTCCATCCCTGTGGCTGTGTCCAGGCAGGATGACCATCCCTGTGCCAGTGTGTCCATCCCTGTGCCAGTGTGTCCATACCTGGGGCTGTTTCCTGGCAGGATGACCATCCCTGTGCCAGTGTGTCCATCCCTGTGCCAGCGTGTCCATACCTGGGGCTGTCTCCTGAGGGCAGGATGACCATCCCTGTGCCAGTGACCATCCCTGGGGCTGTCTGGAGGTGAGCAATGCCTGGCACTGCTGCTGTCCATAGGACAGTGTCCCTTTGGCGCCTTTCAGGACCTTGGAGCCACCACGTTGCTGTGTCCTGTGGGAAAACGAGCTCAGCCTTGGCCTTTCCTCCATGTGGAATGGGTTGGGTTGGAAGGGACCTTAAAGCTCATCCGGTGCCACCCCATGCCATGGGCAGGGACACCTCCCACTGTCCCAGGCTGCTCCAAGCCCCAATGTCCAGCCTGGCTTTGGGCACTGCCAGGGATCCAGGGGCAGCCCCAGCTGCTCTGGGCACCCTGTGCCAGGGCCTGCCCACCCTCCCAGGGAACAATTCCTTCCCAATATCCCATCCATCCTTGCCCTCTGGCACTGGGAGGCCATTCCCTGTGTCCTGGCACTACAATTCCTGATGAGGAATCCCTCTCCGACTTCCTTGTAGCCCCTTCAGGCACTGCCCCGTCCCGGATTTTGGGGAGGAGAGCCAGGCAGTGTCTCTCTGCTCCCTGGCTCCAGGGGTCAGCCGTGACCTTGGGAGCAGCAGGAGAAATCCAGGACATCCTCGTCCCACATTCCAGGTGTTCGGTGTGTTCCGAATGCTGGGGACCCCCATCGGCTCTCCCCCACTGCTTCCCTCCCTTCCCTGCTCCCCACGGGAGTCACTGAGCACCTGTGGCCTTCCCTAGAGGGGAAAAGGGCCTTCACCCCATCCGTGCCTCCTGCCATCGCTGCCTCCCGTGTGCCAGGGCAGTGCCGGGAAGCTGCCAGCTCCCCCAGGCTCATTAATGTGGAGCGCGTGGGTGCCCCGCTCCCCGCGCATCGATCTGATAAACGAGGAGCTGCCGATGGTATTTTCTACCCTTTTAAGTGTTAAAATAACATTTTAGTGAAATATGAGCGGGTCAGAGCCGAGCTGCCCCCTTTCATCTCCCAGCACAAAGCGGCTGGATGGGAGGGAGCCGGCGCTGGTGAGCACCTGTGCTCCCACATCCACGGGGGATGCTCCCACATCCGTGAGGGATGCTCCCACATCCGTAGGGGACGCTCCCACATCCACGGGGGATGCTCCCACATCCGTGGGGGA
>NW_024580663.1:1922078-1923060 GCF_017639235.1 Corvus kubaryi | reverse complement strand
GGGGACGCTCCCACATCCACGGGGGATGCTCCCACATCCGTGGGGGATGCTCCCACATCCACGGGGGACGCTCCCACATCCGTGGGGGACACTCCCACATCCACGGGGGATGCTCCCAGCTCCAGGGACGGGCACGTTTGGGGCTGTACAAGCAGTGCTCGAGTGCCTGGGAGAGGATTGGGGTCAGAGTGGGTGTGCAGGGCTTGGTGCTGCCCCTGTGCCCAGCCCTTGGCACGGGACAAGGAGGAAAACCCATTCCCATCCATACCACAGGGAAAACTTCCACATCTCCAAAGATCCTGCAGGTGCAGAGGTTTTTTTGGAAGCTTTGGAGGCTTCTCCTCGAGACTTCCTGGCTCTTGTCTCTGCAATTCCTTTGTGGAAATGCCATGGCTTGGTTTGAGGAGTGGGAAAACGAAATGATGTTGTCCTTGAGGTCCCTGTGCACTCCGGCCTGTCCCTGCCCGGCAAGGAGGTGAGGGCGGGATGCAAGGGAAAGCAAACCCCACGTGAAAAATGGGGGATTTCAGCCACTTAAACTAATCTAGAAAATGGATTGGATGGGAAAAGGAAATAGGGAAATGCTCTCTGGGCTGTGAAATGATTCGCTGGAAATTGGAGTGTGTCGCTGACAGCTGCTCCTGGTGGAGTCCTGGGTGTCGGGAAAAGACGTGGGAGCAGCAGCAGCTTCGGCAGCTCCTGGGAGATCCCGCCCTGCCTGGGGCACTGATGGCCTGGCCTTCCTTGTCTGGGGGATGCAGCCCTTTCCAGGCCTGCTGGATTAGCGGGATCTGGTGGCTGTAGGGGATGAGAGCCATTTTCAGCCCCTGGATAGGAGGGGTTCCTTCAAAGCTCAGGGTTCCTGTGCATCCCTGGGCCGGCCTGGAGCTGCCTTGGGCATCCTTCCCATGCCCATCCCATCCACCATTCCGCTGCCATCCCATCCACCATTCCCCTGCCATCCCGGACATCCTTCCCCTGC
>NW_024580663.1:1916061-1922068 GCF_017639235.1 Corvus kubaryi | reverse complement strand
CCATCCCATCCACCATTCCCCTGCCATCCCGGACATCCTTCCCCTGCCCACCCTGTGTCCCTTTCCGTGCCCATCTCCCCCCCCAGCCCTTTGATTCCCGCCTTCCCCTGCTGCCAAGGAAGCAGTTCCCAACACATCTTTGCATCCCCTCTCTCCACCCAGCTGAGACCAGCTCCTCCTCAGGCTCCAGCCCTGCTTTCCACCCTGTTGCTCGGTGCCTCTTCCCTCTCCACATCCCTGGAGTGAGATTGCTCCGCACCCTGGGTGAGAGCAGGAGAAATATGTGCTGAGATGACATTTGGGTTATACATGATGCTATTAAAATATGATAAGAACGCTATTAACATTAATAATCCTTTTCATTGTATCATTTAGGGAGCAAAACAAGCCATTAAATATTACAGAGTCATTGGGGCTTTGATGGCTTCAGGGAGGGGAACATTTGTCCGGATTTGTCTACACGCACACTGGAAATACAACATTATCTCTGGGAAATGGGTTGCCGTGGATCCAGGAGGGTCTGGGATGTGCCAGGATGGGATGGAGGGTCCCAGGCGCCAGGTGAGGCAGTGGTGTGGGAGGTGACACCCCTGCACCCGTGTTGGAGCACAGGGACAGGGGACAGGATCCCCTGGGAAGGGTGCAGGGGCGGGCTGGGTGCGAGGAGGCCCCGATGGAGATTCCTTGTGGTGCTCACACCGGACAGGAGGGGATTGCATGGATTGGGAAGTGTGGATTGGGAAGGGCTGCTCAGCCCGGTGCAGGGCTGCAGGTAGTTCTGGGTACCCCTCTTCAATCTCCACTGCCCTCCCCCTGCCTCCTTCTCCGGGCTATCTGCAGGTGTTGCAGCAGAGCAACCACTTGGATTTCCCAAGGTTTCCAGAGTTTCCAGGCTGGAAGCTCTCAGCTTGGAGCAGGCTGCTGTTTGCACACCAAAGCTGGTGAGCCTCCTCCCACACCACCTCGCAGCTCGCTCTGATTTACCCAAACCTCAGCACAAATCTCCTCTCCCCGCTGCCGTGCTCAGCCCTGAAGCTCATCCGTGTGGGAGTTGCCTGGACACTGAAGCATTAGCTCTTAAACGCTCAGAAAGGCACCTCACTCCCCAGCACCTCCCTGGAGAGGAGCAGTTTCTGCATCCCTGATGCTCTGCCTGCCCCGCTGATGTTCCCTTTCCACCATCCCCTTTTCTGCTCACTCATCTGCCGGGGAAAGGGCAGCAGGGATCTCTTTGAGCTGGAAACCCCTGGTTTTGGGACAGCTGCTCAATTCCCAAACTCCACCGCTTTCCCCTTGGCAGGCAGCAGCACCTGCTCCTCACCCAGCCCACCCCCAGGATCCGGCCACGTGAAATCCAGGCTGTGAAGGGGCTTGGGATCAGCATCCTGCTCCAGTCTGGGAGCTGGGAGTCCTTTTGGTACCCACAGGCTCTGCTGCTGCCGCTCAGGGCCAGGCTCAGGCTGCTGGGCAGGGACCAGGAGCCAAGGCAAGGCCCCTGAGCTGCTCAAATGCCACCAGGGCCATTGTTATCCGGATATTTCCCCGTGGTGACAGCAGCAAATGAGGGAGAGAACAGAAAAATGTGCCGAGGCTTTGACAGGACTGTCAGAGCCCCGAGTGAGCGCTAACAAGGACGAGTGTGGGCTCTTTAAACAAATCACTGTCATGTTGCAGGCATATCACGGTTTAACACAGCCACCACGAGTCACCAGGAAAGGTTAAAGCAAGAATGGAAGACTCTGTCCTGGGAAATGTGTCAGAGCCGAGCTGTCCCAGGGACTGATCGCTTCCTGCAGCCAGCACGGCTTCAGGGCTGGAGCCTGGAGTCCTTGGAGCATCCTTGGGATGGACCTGCCACGGTGCTGGGTGTTGGCAAGACTTCCCTGTGGATGTGGGCAGAGCAGCAGAAGGATCTGCACTCCCAGGGATGCCCATTCCCTGTGCCCTGCCCTGCGCAGCCGCCGGCCAAATGCGAGCACAGGACTCCAAACACACCCCTGGGATGCTCCGGGGATGCCACCAGGCAGCTCTGGGATGGCCACACTGCCCAGTGGGCTCTGAGCCCCGAGGTTTGCCTGGAGAGGCCGCTCTGGCTGGGTTGTTGCCATCCAGGATCCATCATTCAGGAAGCCTGGAGTGGCTTTGGCATCACAGCCTCGCTGAGCTCCCTGTGGGGACCAGTGCCCCAGGGTGTGTGACAGCAGCGTCCTGCCCCTGGCCACAGCCCTGCTCCAGCCCTCCCATCCCCGGGAAAGGGGAGAGGGGCCGAATGGGCAGGGACTTCCTGCTGCAAACCCATTCCAAGCCCCAATCCTGCTGCCTGTGCCCCACAGCAGGTACTGGGAGATCCGGAGCCACCTCTGTCCTTGGAGGCTGTCAGGGCACATCCACGGCCCGAGGCAGTGCTGGATGCAGGAATCCCCGAGGAGCCTTCCCAGCCACTCTGCCGGGTTCTGTGCAGAGCAAACGCCCCGCAGATCCCAGCCATAACTCTCTGGGAAGCGCGAGCGATGAAATCGCGGAGGTTGCTCACTGACACCCAGGGTCACCGCCTGCAATTCATGAGGAGCCCCTCCCGGCGCGGAACCGAACGTTCCTGCCTGGGGAAAATCATCTGCCAAGGTCACAGCAGCAAGGCCGGCTCTGACCTCGGCACTCTGCTCACGTGCAGCCCATTAGGAGAGGAAATCTATAACAAACAGCCCTCGACGATCCCAAAGGCTCCCCAGCTCCTGCGAGGCTCCTCTCTCCATCACGGAGCCTCTCCCAGAGCGCTGCATCAAACTTTAATATCTCCCTCTCAGTCACACAGAGGCTGGGATGAGCCTGGCCTTTCATGCTGCACAATCTCTCGAATCAAAGCCCCTCTGCCAGAGCAGAGCACCTGAAGAGAATGTTCCTCTCTCATCCGAAGCTCCTCGTGTCGGGGCTCTGGGTCCCCCTCAGCTCTGCGAGATTCAGCCGAGCAGCCCGTTCTCCTGCTGGGTAAAACAATTGGGCACGTTGCTAATTAGGCAAATGTCATTAGGCAAGAGGTTGTTGTAGGAGAGATGAAGGGAAGGTTGATGTGGGAGCTGAGCCCACTGGGCTCCTACAGCACTGCCTCACTCCTGCACCCTGCCCAAGATGCCGGGGATACTCTGTGCTTCCAGAGGGAAAAGCACCCAGGGCCCATTCCCAGGGGTGGAAAACGTTGTAGGCAATCCAGAAAAAAAATAAACAAAAAAAAATAGGAGCTTGTGAAGGAAACGCCTCCAAAACGGCTGCAGGACAGCGCCGCTGAGCCTCATTCCTGGCAGGCAGGGACTTCCCACCTTAGAGAGGGAAATGTGGGAGAGTGGCGCTGTCCCAGCGTTTCCCTACAGGAAGGGGTGGTGTGGGCTGTGCACTGCCCACCTGTGTGACAGCTCCCTGCCCTCTGATGTCCGGATTTTCCCCTTGGATGATGCGTCTGGAGGGGGAGCACAGGACTCGGACATGCCATGGGCTAGGCAGGATCTTTCCATCTTGTTCCCTGCTTTTGTCCTGTCCAGTAATCATGTGGGCAGCAGCACAGGAAGGGCTGGAGTGGGTTTAGGCTCTGTTTTTTGCGATCTGAGCATCCCATGTGCTGTAAGGTCCGGATTCCAGCAGCCTGGAGATGTTTCCAGCTCCTTGCCTGTGCCTCTGGAGCCCAGAGCTGCACGGCTGAAGCCATCCCGAAGGAAGATTCCATGCAGGGAAGGGTGTTGCACAGATCTTGAGGGACAAGCCTGGCAGAGCAGAGCATTCCCTGCCCTTTGGCTTCCATCCCTGGCCTTGTCTCCCATCCCTCAGCTGGGAATTCTCTGGTGCACATGCACAGCCCGTGTCCCAGGGCAGCCATCCCAGCTCTGGCCAGGAGGTCCTGGATCCCATCCTGGTTCCAGAGGGATGTGTTCACCAGGCTCTCTGCCACGGGAAACCGTGGATTTCATGGAATGTGGGCACCTCTCCCTGCACGGTGCCATGGCTTTGCTTTCCCGGGCTCCATGGGAGGGGAGCAGCGGGGCTGGGCAGGGCTGGAGAGCAGGGGGGAGTCCCCAGGATTCCCCAGCTGCATCCATCCCCGTCTGGGTGCCTGGCCAGCAGCAAAGCATCTGGATTTGTGCAGCTGGCAGAGCAATCCCGTGATCCCAGCGAATCAGAGATTATCGAGGGGCAAAACTCAGGGCTTAAGTGGGATCGGGAGGAGGAGAGGAGGATTTGGAGCTGGTCCGATGGGTTAAGCCACTTGCACCGGCTGAGATTAAGACAGAAGGAGTCTGGTTTAGATGGGAAATCTGCTGCACCCCCTCGGAGCCCTGGCCACGCATTCCAGCAGCTCCTGGTGCAGGAATGTGACAGCTTGTCCCGAACCAACCTGCTCAGAGGGCAGGAATGGGGCCTGGAGAGCTCCTTTTCCCTCTCTGGGACTCCTGTCCATGGTTGGAAGTGCCTGCACCTCCTTTCTCATGACCCTTTCTCTGATACAGCATCCATCTTGATGGCTTCCCATTGGATCCTGCCCTCTGGACAAGGTTTTCCATGGATCCTGCCTCGCTCCCCTCTGGACATGCCCCTTGCTGGGCCTGCAGATGGAGAGCCATGGAAGGAATTGGCATTTCCCGCTTCCCTTCCCCGCAGGGATCCAGCTCCAGCACTGCCACAGCTCCCACAGCTCCAGCCCTGTCCAAGGGACACCTCCATGCTTGCCTGCCTCTTCCCCTGCTCCAAGGAGTGAAATTCCCTCGTTGCCTTGAAGTCCCACCTGCCAGGAAGGGCAGCTGAATCCCACCCTGAATCCCATGGGAGGCTCCACTGCCTGGGACTGCCACCGTTGCCCAGTTTCTCCTCTCTCCTGGTTGCCCCTGAAGCCCCCAGCCCCACCTCGCTGATCTTTCCTTGCCGTGGGATCCTTGCTGGGATCAGGATGCTGCTCCCCTTGGAATCTGGCACAGACGGCTCCGGAGCAGCCCTGGCTCTGGGAGCACCCCCATCCCAACGGGAGCTGGGACCTTGGAGCTTTTTCAAGGATGAGGATGAGATGAAGGAAACCTGAACAGAGCCAGAGATGGGAGACAGGGCTGGGAGCAAAAAGAGGAGTCAGGAATGACAACCCCTCCTGGCACCTCCCTTCCATGGTGCTTCCAAGCCCTGTTCCCTTGGGCTGCTGGGCAGACATGTCTGGGATTGGGTCCCAGGAGCTTCTCCTGCGTGCTGGCAGAGGGAAGCAAAAGGGGCCTTGAGCAGCTGAGAGAGGAGATGCGAAGCTGGTCCCCAAAAGCAGCCCCGGTGTCTGGTGGTGGCTGAGGTGGCAACAAAGCCCTGCCCGTGGCCACCATCACCAGCCAAGCACAGCCAGGAGCGGGCCTGGAGCCTGGGCTGCCCTTCCACACCCTCTGGACTGGCAGGATCCAACCCAGGAGACCCCCGTGTGCCACTGGAGGAGGCTCTGGGTGGCAAATCCCCAAATGCCTCCTTTTGGGCTCCCCGTGCCCCGGACGGTGGTGAACCCCCCTGCACTGGCACTGCCTGGCTCTCATGAGCCTGTGGAGGAGTGCAGAGAGCCAGAGGGGGTAAAGAATCCAGCTTTTGGTTGGGATGAAGCCCTGGGAGCACAGGGATGAAGTGTCAGCAGCCCTGGAGGTGCTGTGGGATCCCCCCAACAAACGGAACTGCAGGGACAGGGCGGGGCCGGGGATGGGGCCTGGGGCCTGCACCCCCCTCCAGAGATGGATTTGCATCCTGTTGTCCCTCTCTGTGCCCTGGGCATGGAGAGCTGCCCTGCAGGACCCCAGGGCTGGGGGACACCTGGGCAGGAGCCTGGAGGGATAAAACCAGCCTGGCCCCAGTCACGTTCCCAGAGAAGTCAGCACCATCTCCAGCCTTGTGCTGCCTCCTGAGGGGACAAGGAGAGGAAAAGGGTCTCCTGAGTAGGAAGGGAAAGGAAAAACATCTCTGGAGAGGAAAAGGAGAGGAAAAGGAGAGGAAAAGGAGAGGGAAAAGG
>NW_024580663.1:1884444-1916051 GCF_017639235.1 Corvus kubaryi | reverse complement strand
GAAAAGGAAAGGAAAAGGAGAGGAAAAGGAAAGGAAAAGGTGAGGAAGAGGAGAGGAAAAGGAAAGGAAAAGGAGAGGAAAAGGAAAGGAAAAGGTGAGGAAAAGGAGAGGAAAAGGAGAGGAAAAGGAAAGGAAAAGGAGAGGAAAAGGAAAGGAAAAGGTGAGGAAAAGGTGAGGAAAAGGAGAGGAAAAGGAGAGGAAAAGGGTCTCCTGAGAGGAAAAGGAAAGGAAAAGCACCTCCTGAGAGGTGCCTCCTCACAGGGAGCAGGAGCACCAGAGCCGGTAGCAGGAGCTGCACACTCAGAGAGGAAGGAGACCTAATGAGGTGCTTTATTAATTGCGTTGTGAACTTTTCCTTTAATGATTCTCCCCGCAACTCCCTCTAGTTAAAGCTAATGGCCTGTGGCATGTTCAGCAGATGGATTACCCAGAGGTGCCCAGGCAGCCGGGCCCCGCTGCCAGAGGGTGCGTGGGGGCTGCCAGACACTGCTCCCGGTGTCCCACGGCCCCTCGGGGGCTCTGCCAGACCCCGGCGATCCAGAGGGGCTGGGACACCCTGTCCTTGCCTGATACTGGTCCCAGTATCCCTCTGCAGGTGTGGAATGAGCAGCAGCCAGAGGGGTTCCCATCTCTGGGGGGTTTGGGGGCTCTGCTGTCCCGTGGCTCTGTGGGACACCTGGGTCCCTGCTCCAGGGCAGCTTCTCCTGCTTTGCTGCTGCTCGAGGTGGCTGGAGATGGCAGGGAGAGGGAGCAGCCCCAGGCAGGGCAGGGTGGCACTCAGTGACAGTGCCCAGGCACCTCCACTCAGCCCAGGATGATGCTCTAGGGGTGACACGGAGCCTCTTTGGGTTCTGTGGGGGTCCAGCCTCATTATTTACATTAAATGCTCCCCGAAAGGACCACGTGCCACCAGGCAATGCTGGTGGCCAGCCCCTGAGAGCAGCAGGAACCTGTGCTGCCCCATCTCGGGATAACCCTGGCAGAGCAGGACGCCCTTTCCTGCCGCCCCACGTGTTTCACGGCACCCGGTGAGAAAATATCGATTTCCAGCTCCTGCGGAATGTGGGGTCACGGCCACCAGCTGCATTAAGCGCTGTGAGGTGTCAAAATGTGTCCAGCCGCTGCCTGCTGGGAGAGCAGGGAGCTGTGATCCATAAAAACCCACAGGACTCGTGATCCAGGGAAGATTTGGGCCACAGGGGTGCGGCTCAAGCCCTGCATGCTTCAGCCAGGGGCTGCTCTCCCACAGGTGTCCTCCCTCAGATCCCCCTGTGCCTCAGAGCTGCATCCTGCCCCACATCCCTGCCACGCTCTCCCCTTCTCCCTGCCCCTTTCTGGCTGCTCTTTTCCTGGAGAAGGTGGGCACGGCCAGCTCTGGACTCATTCCACACGCCGGGGCCCGTCTGCAGGCTGAGCAGCAGCAAGGGGAATAAATTAGCAGCTCCAAGAGGAGCTGGAGGTTTCCACGTGGGAGTTTGTTTCATTTTTAACGCTGCTGCCGCCCGGCCACGTCCCGCTGGTGACTAACGGGGCCGTGTTTGTATTTAGTGCTGGCATTAATTGCTGGTGGGAGACGGGTGAGTGTGGGCTGTGCTCCCCGGGCTGACTCATCTGTCCCCTCCTCGGCACCGCAGCCTTCGTGCAGTGGCTCTCGTGTGGCTCTGGTGGCTCGCCACGTGCCCAGCGCTGCCCCGCGGTGCCCGATTGAAATTCCCTGCCCGGCTCCGGCTGCTGCCACGGGAGGAGCCGGTTCCTCTGCTGAGAGGTGAGAGGAGTTTTAGTCTTGGAGCAGCTTCTGCAGCCTGTGCTGGGGGTCTCGTGTCCCCTCCCGTGGCTGGGGGTTTGGACTGCCGAGGTGCCCAAATCCACCCCCATTCCGAGCCAGGAGCCGCCTCAGGTGGAGTTTTCCCTCCGTCTGTACCCCCACCATGCTCACCCCGGTGCTCCATGCGGGTTCAGGAATGCTGGAGGAGCTCTGGGCACTGCCAAGGTTGCCTCAGCCCCTGCAGCCACCCAGCCCATGGTGCCCGCGGAGCACCCAGGCTCTGGGCTGGATGTAGGGAAGGGGTGGGGCGAGGGCCACCTGCAGCACAGAGGGTCTGGGGGCTGCTGGGGGGGCAGCAGAGCCAGCAGGGAGCTGAGGAGGGGCCGCCTCGGAGCAGGGGAGGTGACGTTGTTTGGGGTTGAGGTTCAGGATGGGAACAGATGGGTGGGAGGGTGTTATGAAACAGCATTTCCCCTGCCCTGCCTCTCCCTGAGCTCTCCGTGCCTGAAGCCAACCTCGATCCCACGGAAATGAAGCCTGGCATGGATGTCCAGGTGCTCTCTTGGCCAGACCTGCTGCAGGCTGGGAAGGGCTGAGGGATGGCTGCAGGGCTGGGGGAGCGGGCTGGCATCCGTGCCCAGGGGTGAGCCAGGATGGGGATCAAAGGACAGCGCCCCTGAGGGGCCCCATGCAGGGCCTTGCTACAGCAGCTACCCAGATTTGGGGTGGGTGGGAGCCCCATGGCTCGTCAGACACCCCCAGAACCCTCCTCGTGCCCCTTCAGCTCCCACTCGCCCTCAGCAGGGCTGGGATGGGGGGTCCCAGCCCTCGTGGGGGGCTGTGGGACAGCCCAGCAGCTCCGTGCTGAGAGGAGCCCCCTCTCTGGGATGGACATTCCCCAGGGCAGCTTCGTGCTTGAGCCGTGGCCTCCGAATTCCAGCAGCTCCTCTGCACGTGGTGACCAACCCCGCGGGAGGCTCCTCCAGGGCACAAACCTTGGCCATGCCCGAGCTCCCATCACCTCTGTGCCCCACCAGGGACCCGTCTGCTGGCGGCCTGGGCCAGCCAAACCCTGCTGAGTTCTCGGCAGCAGAGCAGTGAAACCACCCCAAAGCCTCTCCATCCAAAGGCAGAGGGAACGGAGGGGCCCTGGATGTGCCTGCACCCCATGAGATCCCACTTTCCTGCCTCTGGAACACAAGGCAGCTGCGTTGTTGGGTTTTTTCCCTCCCGTAGCTGGAATTTTGCTGAACGCTTTGTCCTGGATCTGCTGAAAACAGCTCCAGTCGCTGTTAACAATTCCTCGGCTGTCGTTGCTGCTGCCTCGCGCAGGAGGGGAATGGCTCCGGAGAGCCCAGAGCTTCCCAAAGGCTGCTGCTCACGGGGAGAGGCCTCCAAAGGCAATTCCCATGGGCTGCACCTGCCTGAGCCCACTCCTGGCGTTTATTTTTTGCTGGACTGTGCGATGCAGTCCCAGGGAATGAGCTCTCCCACGACCCCACTGCCTGTCCCAACCCATCCCCACCTCTCCTCAAGGCTGCTGCCGGAGCTCAAGACAGCACTGACACGGTGGGGTGGGATTTTGTGGGTTTTTGGAGCCTCTCCGTGCGACACCATCGGTTCAGGGATGGGAGAACCTGGCACAGCCTTTGCTGCTGCCCGTCCATTCCCACTCCTCCTGCCACAGTTGATATTTTCCCATCTCCAGCTCTGTGCCTTCCCATTTCCCGCATGGGGAGCGGGGCTTTCATTACCAGCAATGTCCTTTCCTGGCTGCCCTCGTATTTATGGCAGTCCTTCTTTTTTATAGCCAATTTTGTAGAGTGCCCAGCAGTTAGCTCAACTGCTTCCTTTCATTTCGGCATTATTGCCAATTTCCTGTTCCACGGGCTAAATTTATCACTTCTTTAATTGTTTGATAACTCCAGGAACCAGCTGAGAGCCACCCTGCCCTGTGCCAGCCCATTCCCCAGGGCAGGGCTCCACGCTCCCACCTCCAGCACGCCTTGGTGCGCTCTTGACACATCTCGGAGAGGAAGATTCCAGCCTCAGCGCCATTCTCAGCCCCTCCCGGGTGCTTTTGGCCTCCTTTCTCTCAGTTTAATTTGCCCAGCCTAGTTCAGCATCCCTGCTTTGGTGCATTGCCAGCTTATCCTGGGAATCCTGGCAGTGCGTGAGGGGCTGCCCAGAGCTCTCCCTGCTGCAGGGTCACTGCTCGGAGCTGTGGCCTCAGCACATGCCAAAGCAGAGGCCACGACTTGGTGGGAAGAGTCTCCTCAGGTGGGTTTTGGTCCATGACACCCCCTCACTGCCTGACTTTGGGCTGAGCAGGAGAGCAGGGAATGGGTTCTGTGGGGTTGGGATAGCCCAGACTTCCCCAAAATTGCTCCAGCCTGTGCTCCAAGTGCCACGGAATGAGCGCCACAGCATTTCCCGCTTCAGCTGCTGAAGGCCTCGTGCCTGCTGAGCTCTGAGTCCCTGAGGACTCTCTGGGTACCTGCTGGGCTCCAACAGCATCCTGGCTGCTGCTTCCAGCCCCTCAGACCTGGCAGGGAGAGCTTCAGACGGGCCATGGTGGCTCTGGCTCCAGCAAAGATTTCCCTCCTGACTGCAGGCTTTTCTGGGAAGCTTCCAGCTTTTCTCCTCAGGGGGGTTGGAGCCGGCCTTGTGCTGCCCCCAGCGCTTGCTCGGGGTTTGTGGAGCTCCTGCATTTGGATCCCCGCTCCCTCCCTGTGCCCGCAGCTCGGCTGGCTGGGCTTCCACGGGATCCCCAAGCCCTGCAGCCCTGGGTCAGCCTCCTGGCACTGGGTCTCATCCTGCTCCCAGTGCCCTTCCTCAGGTGCTGCAGCGGGCTCGGCTGTGGGACAGGATGGATACCTGGAGCCCAACCCCAAGGCTGATCCCACAGCTTTTCCATGTTTCCCACGTCATCCCATTCCAGGGGCCTGGCATGGAGGTTGTGCCTGCAGGAAGAGCCGTTTGAGGACATCAGGGTGCAGAGAGGTTCGGGCAGTGGGCAGAGGCACGGGTGCCCCACAGACCACCTCTGGTACTGGGTGACTCCTTCCAGGGGCTCCACTCCACCCCGATCACAGCTCAACGACACCAAACAAACACCGAGCCAAGACTTTCTGCTGGATAATGCCCAAACTTCCCAACACCCCAAGCATATCCTCCACTCCAGAGCAGTGATCACAGCCCCGAGGCTGCAGAGCTCCAGGAGCTTGGACAACACCCTCAGGCACAGGGTGGGATTGTTGGGATTGTCCCATGCAGGGCCAGGAGCTGGACTGGACCATCCTTGTGGGTCACCACGGGCTGTTCCATGACTCATCAGCCCGGCTGTGCTGTCGCAGAGGGGGTCGAGCATCCCAGCTGTGCATCCCAGGAGCACCACACCTCGTCCTTGTCCTATCCAGTCGTCATCCATCCACTTGGGGCTGGTTTGTTGTCCCTGTTGCTCCTTTGATGCATGAATTAAACGGGTCTGGGTGCTGTGCCCCATTTACACCTCCCTGTGTGAAATCCCCCAAACCCAGGGGGGAGCAGCCACTCCTCATCCGAGGTCCTGCCCCAGCCTTTCCGTGTCTCCCGAAGCCACCCTGGTCCCGCAGTGCTGGAGGTGACGGCTTCCTTTGAAGGGGAATTTGGAGCCACAGAATTACCAGGGGGCCTCACGCCTTGCATTGTTAGCACTTGTCAAATATTTATGAAAAAACAATCTGGGGATAATTAATTCAGCAGCAACGGCAAAGCCCTGGCTGAGATTTATTGGCTGGATACGATTGGAGCACGGACAGAGCTCTGCCAAGCCCAGCAAAGTGTATCATCAATAATAGATCGAAATAGATGAAAACATCGGCCGATAAACTAGTCTTGAGTGCCACCTGGCCAGCACATCCCCGCAGCCACCCACGGCCAGCGGCTGGCAAACAATTCCCGGTGCCACCTTTCCCGGCTGGAATCCTGGGGACCAGCAAGAGCCGCTCCACACAGCTGGGGACAAGGGATGAGACAGAGCTCCAGGGCGAGCCTGGCAGTAAAGAGCCCCAGCGCTGGCCGCGTGCCATCATTCCTCCCTTTGGTGTCACCGCCCGTCCCCAGGGGAGCCCCGGCTTCGGGATTCATGGCACAAAGGCGACCTTGAGCGCGGGGAGGTCCGTGCCCTTTCCCTGAATAGCTCGGTGCCCGCGGGGTCCCGCTGACCCCAGCCCCGCCGCCCGGGGGCTGCGGGGTGCGGCCGGGGGCTGCGCACACTGAGCCCATTCACGGGGCAGAAAGGGGCCCTTGTTCCCTGCAGACAGAACCGCAGGGCCCCGAGCAGCTGCGGCGACGCGGGGCCACCCGGGCCACCAGCAGCCCCGGGGCACGAGCGGCCCGGTGGCTCCGGCGGGGCTGCGGCAGGAGCCACCCCGTGTCCCCAAGCCTGGCAGCTGCGGCAGGAGCACGGGCAGGGCCCCACAGCCTCCAGCTCCTCACGCGAGCCTGGGGAGCCTTACCCCAGTCCCGGTGCACCGGGCAGGGAGCACGTCCGAGCTGCTCCAGGGAATCCGTGCGGGGAAAGGTGACGGTCCCTGCGCTGGGGGCACACGGGGTGGCACAGCCAGGACACAGCGGGACGGCTCAGCTGGGAGCAGGAGCGATGCTGGGGCAATGGTGGGTGGTGACCCCATCCAGCCTCTCCCCAGTGTTGCTCCCGCTCTGAAAATTCCCAATATCCCGCTGGCAGCTGTGCGTGGGGCACATTCCATGGGGCAGGAGATGCTGGATGGGGCTGGACCCGGGGTCTGTGCCCGCCTGGGCAGCGCTGCCCCCTCTCCCCGCGAGCACCGAGGCTCCCCAGCCGGCCGGGTCGCTGGCTCAGGCTGCTCCTCATCCATCTGCTCTCCTGTCACATCCCCGTCTCCCTGATTATTTTAATGAGGATAATGATTCACACCTGGGCAATTCAAACCCGCTAACAATAACAATTTTAATTAGTTTCCACTACAAATCTGAAACGTCGTCATTAACATTTAAAACGCTCGCGATTGGCAGCTCCGTGGAAAGCCGGGGCTGGGTGGGAGCTGTGGGAGGGGTGGGCAGAGCTCCAGGGTGCAGGTGGGACAGGGGAACTGCTGACGGGGTCAGGGCCGAGGAACCACACGCTGAGGGTGGCACTGAGCCGGTTCCTGCCAGCCCCGAGCCCACCACAGCGTGGGAGGGAATCAGATCCTCCCTGGCTCTTCAGTGGGTGTGGGCAGGGACCAGCACCTGGCGCTTGGTGGCACTTTGGTGGCACTTTGGTGGCACTTTGGTGGCACTTTGGTGGCATCTCGGCTGCTTGCTGGGAGCTGCAGCCTTTGGGGACAGGGCAGGCAGGGGGTGCACCCATGGAGGGGACACCCATCACCCAGGCAGGGACACCTCCCTGCCCCACTCCGGGCACACAGGGCTCCAGGAGAAAGGATCGTGTCCCAGGGGCTCACGCCGCTGCCCCAAGGCTTTCTTGAACCTCAAAAAGCATTTCCTCCCCCCAAAAAAGCTTTGCTACAGACTCCCCACAGCAGCTATGAGCATTGGGGTCAGCCTGTCTCCATCCCACACCCCACCGTGCACCCCTGGTGCCAGCCCTGCCAGGCAGCCCCACCCGGCCCCCTGCCCCAGCGATCCGGCGGCGCCCAAGGAGCCCTGAAAGGTGGGGAACACCCTGAGGGGACCGGGCAGGGGTGGCAAACACGATCCCCTCTGCCATGAGATGTGAGACTGACGAAGTGCTGGTGCCCTGGAGACAGGGATTGGGAATTCCTGGAGACAGGGACTGGGAATGCGCAGGGTGCAGAGCGAGGTGAGCAGCCCTGGCTGGCACAGCCCGTGTGAGATCATCACGCGGGGGCACACGGAGTTCCCTGGTCCATCCTTTATCCCAGAGCACAATCCCAGGGATACAGGGATGGGCTCGGGGTGTCCGGAGCAGTGTCTGGGGCTGTGGGGGAGCTGCTATGGGGCCCTGCTGCTGTCACCCCGCACACGCTGGGGTCCCTGCGATCCTCCTGCCTGCCCGCCCGGCTCCCCCGCAGCCTGGCACAAGCCAGGGCAGCTCCACATTCCCAGCACTCGGTTTTCCTCCACTGGAGGCACGCGTGGCTCCAGCCGTGGGCTCTCCCCTCCTGGCTCGCTCAGGCTCCGGGAACTTGCTCCAGGCACTACAGGGAACAAGGGGACAACACAACAGCGATGCTGCCGCGGTGCAGCTGCTGCCGGTGCGGTGTGGGGGGTGTGTCCCCGAGGGTCCCAGCTCAGCTGTCCCTCGATGTCAGCTCTGTCTTTGCAGAGCTGAGCCCTTCCAGCCTTCTCCAGCAGCTCCCGGCACTGCCGCCCTCCCGTTCCTGGAGGAAGCTGGGGAAGAAATGATTCCACAGTGCCCAGCTCGGGCAAGCTGGCAGTGATCACATCCATCATTCAGCCCGGCCTGGCCTCCTGGGACGGGCTCAGCCTCAGCAGGAGGCTCTGGGTTAAGGCTGGGCCGCGATGTGGGGTGGCCCACGTCACCCCGGGAGCCTCTTCCCGAGGCAGCAGCAATGAGCGGCCGAGCTGAAGCTGTGGATTTGGGGCAGCAGGGACCTGGCAGCCCCCTGAGGATGCCCCAGAGAGGGGGGAGCAGGCAGGGCTCCCACCCACGGTGTGCTGGGTGCTGTGGGGTGTGGGAGCTTGCCGGATGTGGATGGGCATGGTGGATGCTGGCCAGGGAAGGGTGACCCACGGCCAGGGAAGAGTGACCCACAGCCAGGGAAGAGTGACCCACAGCCAGGGAAGGGTGACCCACAGCCAGGGCAGTGACCTGGGGTCGCACTGGGGGCTGTTGGATGTCTTTCCTGGAGTTTGTCCAGCTCTTTGAATGCAGCTGGAGGGAGCTGCCTGATTCCTGCCCTGCTGAGAGCTCTCCCCCACCCTGGCAAGCCTGGGGAGCTGGAGCTGTTGCCCTTGTCCCTGCCCTTCCTTGATTTCCAGGGACGTGAGGACTCTGCTGGAGCCTTGAAGGGTCCTGGGCTGGGGGTTCCTGCTGGCTCAGCAGGGCAGTGAGGGGCACCTGACTGGGAAGGGCACAGCAACTGTGTCCCCTCAGTAGCCCAAGGCCACCATTAGCCAGGACGGCCCCTGAGGCCTCACCTCAGCGCCTCACACTGCTGGGGAAGGGCTGTGCTGGCAAAACCCCAGTCCAGCCACATCCCAGAGCCAGAGCTGTCCCTCCTGGCAGGGTGGGATCCTGCCCGGGTGCCCTCTGCCCTGGGACAGGGGAGAGCTGGGGACCTTTCCTGCCTCTCGTGCAAACAGAGCCACTGGGCAGTGAGGAACTGACCCCTGCCTGTGGGCAGGGGGGGTCCTGCTGTCCCCCGATCCTGCTTCCCTCTCCTCCTTCCCAGTTCCCCTCAGGCCCCCACGGCCAGGAGCAGGTGAGCCCAGCCCTTTGGCAGCGTGGGCAGTTGTTCCCCCAAACCCCCCTGAGCCTCAGCACCACACAGGGGACCCCTGGGCACACTCGAGTGACACTCAGGGCTTGAGACAGGGTGGTGGCATCGCTGCTGAGAGCCCTGGATCATCCCAGCAGCCACAGCCTGGCCTAACCCAGGCTCAGCAGCTCCTGAGGGGCAGAAAGCTTGAGAGAAGATTGCAGCCACCTCCCCTCCTTCCCCCAGCTCCACCGGCTGTTGTCTTAGTGTAAACAAGGTATTTAATATGCACAAGCACTCATTAGCATCTCCTGCTTCCAACGGCACCGTGTCTGCAGCTGGACTCGCGGGACGTGTCGCAGGAAATCTCTACACACAACTTTTAATTACAGACAAATGGCTGGACACGTTGGCACTGCCAGCCCCCGGTGCCTCCTGCCAGCCCTGCTCTGTGCCCTCTCCCAGCAGCCTCTGGCCAGGATGGGGCTGCCTGGGCTGGGGGGGTCCCAGGGCAGTGCGGGCTGAGGGGGCACTGCAGGTGGTGGTGGCAGGGAGCTGAGGTGCAGTGCCAGCCTCGCTGGGTCTCTGTGACGTGGAGCCAAGTGAAGGAGCCCCATCCCTATCTTTAGGGTTTTTGGAGGATGTCAGGGGTGGCTGTGGTCCATGGCTGGGGGCCAGCGAGCATTTGGGGAGGGCACCTTGAAGCAGGAAGCTGCAGAAGAAAGGCAGGGGCCTCCATCCATGTCACCTCATGTGTCACAAGGGTTGGGGTCACCCTGCCAAGACCCCCGACACCCCTGACCCCCTTTGTGACTCCTCAGGGTCCTGTGGCTCATCGTGACCAGGCAACAAGGGAAAACCCAGGCCTTTGCTGGGCTCAGAGGAAGGATCCCAGGGTGGACCCCGCTGTTCCCAGAGGCAGCTGGGTGGGCCTGAAGGCCATTGAGCAGATGGTCACTGCTCGGCCATCATTGCCCAAAATCAGAGGTGCTGGCCCAAACCACACCTTCCAGCAGCCCAGTGCACTTCCAGAGCCCGGAGCTGCCCATCTGTGGTGGGCTGGACAGCCAGGCCCTGCTGGCTCCCTGCAGGGAGGAGCAGGGGGCAGAAAATCCACGTCCCCCGTGGTGGGGACGGCAGCCCCGGGCTGATGCAGCCTGATCTGCAGCCAGGGACTGGGAACCAGGAATATCCAGGGAGCAGGAGGATGGGACCCTGCGCTGCCCAGCTGGAGCCAGCACAGAAATCCCCTCCTCTGATCCCGGTGCCAGGGATGTGGGCAGAGGTGTCCAACACTTGCCATGGCACAAGAAAACCGCTGGAGCTCCAGGCCTGGTTCCTGATGCCGGGCTGGTGCAGAGAGCAGCTGCTGAGCTGTTGCTCACTTCTGGGCTCCTGGCCATGCCCCAGCTCCAGCAGGCTTTGCCTGCTCTGGACAGACACTTTGGGGAGCTGATTTGGGACAGGTTTTCTTGCACAAGCGACTCACTGCTGATGGTTTCTCACTGGAGTTCCCTGGGGATCACTCGTGTGGAGAGGGAGGCAGGGTGGGCAGGGGCACGCAGGCACCTCGCACACAACCTCGGGGTGTTCAGGAGGCTGCAGCTGAGGCCGTGGGGCACAGCCAACAGCTGGAACTGTGACCCCATCTGCACCAGCCTGCGGCTGCCAGGCGGCTGCATCCCCGTGGAGGGATTTATCCTCCTAGAACGCCTCATCCTGCAAAGCTTGGTGCAAAAGCCTTTTGTTGGGGTTACCTGTGGCACAGAAATGCCCCTCCCGAGGTGGGCAGCAGGCAGAGAGCAGCAGCTGCCTGGGAGCTGGGAGGATGCTCCGCTCACTCCAGCAGCAGCTTCCCATCCCGGTACATCCCGGCCAGCTGATGCTGGCTGGGAGCTGTGTGGGGTTTCAGGGAGGAGCCAGCTCATTCTCAGGGAGTTTGGGCATCTCTGGGGTGCAGGAACAGCCTGGAGGAAGAGCTGGCTCAATCACAGGGAGTTTGGGCATCTCTGTGGTGTGTGGGGCAGCTGTGGCTTCCCCCGTTCCCTTGGAGGGGTCAAAGACCAAATTTAGGAAGCTGGGCTGGATTTCAGGGCTAGCTGTGGCTTCCCCTGTTCCCTTGGTGAGGCCAGAGAGAACAAATTCATGGGGCTGGGCTGCGTTTCAGGGGTCCACAGCCCTACAAGGGCACAGATGACCCCCTGAGCCGCCAGGCCGGGAGGGAGTCACAGCAACTCCCCCATGTCACACCCTAAACCCCACATCACCCCAATCCGTGAGGGTACCTGTGCCTCGCCCACACCTCAGAGGACTTTCCCTGCTCCTCCTGCTGCTCCTCATCCCCCTGCTCCTCCTCGCGGGCCGGGCTGAGCGCTGCTGGCACCGCTTTGCTGCATCCTCCCCTGGGACCAGCCGGGCAGAGCTGCTCTGCAGCCCGGGGATCACCGGAGGTGAGCACTGAGGTGACGCGTGGCCATGTGTCCTCTCCTCCTGACGCATCCCGGCTGCCCTCCCCTTCCCTGCTGCCCTCCCCTGACTGCCAGGCGCGCTGGGATGCCCTGGAACGGGCAGAGATGCGGGATAAAGGGATCCCGCCCATCCTCCTGCTCCTTCCCCGCTCCAACCGCGCTGGCCCCGCCGATCCTCCCTGCCAGCCACAGCCCCAAATAACTCTCCAAAAACGCCCAGCCTGGCTTGGCGAAGGGCTGGGAATGAGCAGAAGGAGCCGGGAACAGCAGCCTGGGATCCCCCGTGCCCTCCTGGCTGCCCAGATGGGTGTGCACAGGCCGTGGAAGTGCGGATTTATGGAGAACCTGGAAATTCTGTGGCACCTCGGGCTGGGAGCTGCCACCGCCTCCCCACAGGGCACCACGTGGGGCCACGGTGCCCATCCCTGGGGAAAGGCAGCGAGGGGACACGAGCCGGCCTGGCAGGAGATGGGATCAGGGAGGTGGGATCTGGGATCAGGGAGCTGGGGATGGCTTTGGCAGGTTTGGTGGAAGCACCGACGGATGGGAACTGTCCCAGCCGGGAGGATGAGGAAAACCAGGCTGGAAAAGCTTTCCCAGAGATGCTGGGGAAACCAGCAGGATTTCCACCTGGAATGGGGAAATTGCGAGAGGGAGGGCTGGGAGGAGGGCGTCAGGCAGGGCAAAGGGTGACAAGAAGTGCTCCGTGGCTCTCTCCATGGCAACTGCCGGGCTGGGAGGAGGATTAAGGGATACGCTTTGGCTGTGCTGATCCTAAGCCACTGCCTGAGGGGCTGGGAGCACCGTGAGTGTCCCTGTGCCTCCGGGCGCATTCCACCAGCGGGCTGGAGGGGCAGCCAGCTGCTGCCCGGGTCCCAACACCTGCCCTGGCAGCAGAGACAGCGCTGGTTCGGGGGACGAAACCCCCAGTGCCTCCCAAACCCCAGCAGCTGGCACCAAACCCACCCACGGGGCATCCCGGTGCCCGGAGGTGAGCCCCTGCCCTGATGGGGATGAGCCTCCTGCTCCCTGGAATCCTTCCTTGGCTTCCCGGGGTCTCGCTGAGGCCGGCGAGCTCCACAGGGGGAAACCTCCTCTCTGGGGAGGTGTTTTTGGGCCTCCCTGCTGCTCCCAGCAATCCGGAGTCTCTCCCAGCCCGCCTGTCCCCTCGGTCCGTGCCAGGGGGGGTGTGTGCATCCAGAGGCGAGCCCATCACGTGGACTCCACGCAGGAGCAGAGGTGTGGGAGCCAGGCAGGGAGTGCCTCCCTCGCCCCACGTCACTGCCGCCGGTGACCTGGATTCCTCCCTGAGCCACGAGCCGGTGACCTGAGCCATAAACAAAGGAGTGGAATCAAACCAGGGCAAGATAGATGCCTGCTTTATAGGCTTTTTAAAAGCTTTCGACTCATTCTGGCAGGCAGGACTAACCTTAAATTGCCGTGTGATGGAACTGGGGGGGGAAATCTTCTGGCAACGTCGATGCCGTGCACCGATCCATCAAGAGCGGGATAAAAATAAATGGCGTGGAAAGGGGCCCTGGGGCTGGCAGGGGGGCTGCACCCCGGAGTGAACCCCTGCACCCCAACTTTGCACCCTGCCTTTGCCCCCTGCACGTGGCAGGGATCAGCAGGATGGGGCTGGGGGCTGACATCTCTCCCGGTCAGGATTTTCCGGTGGAAATGTCCTTGGCTGGGATCCCAGTGCTGCGCCTGGGCCTCTGCACGGCCCCCTGGGACTCATGGCAGATTGGCTTCCCTGGCAAGGTTTCGAAAATAGACCTGGGGTTAATGTCCTGCTCGGAGGAGGGAGGAGGAATATCCCTAAATGGATCTGGGATGTTCCAAAGCAGTGCACGAGCCAGCTGAGCTCATCCTCTGCCAGGGGGTGCAGCACAAAGGAGCATCTCCCAGTGCCCACCTGGGATCTGGCTGGGAGAGAGGGGCTGGATGTGGGAAAGGCAGGTGGAAACCCCACCCCAGGAGCCACCCCAGCTGTGGGAGAGGCAGCAGCATTTGGGATCTTCCCATCTCCGCCCTCCCTCCATGCCTCAGGAGAAGGGACCTGCTCGCTGCTGCAGCCTCGGGGCACAAGCCCTGTGTGATGCCACCAGATCCCAGCTGCCCTCTGCACCCAGGGGTGACATCCTGGGAGCACCCACACATCCCTGCATCCAGGGAAATGGGCTGGGAGCTGCCAGGAGCTGGGTGCTGAGGGGGGCACGGCGCTTGCCCAGCGTGTGGCACTTGCTGGGGGACACAGGACCAGGGTGGAGGCCCAGTCCTGGCACGGCTGTGGTGACCCCTGGGGACAAGGGGCAGGCAGAGCCCCATGCCGTGCTGCTCCTCCTGCCTCAGCGCAGAGCATCTGTGACATCAGACGCTGCAGCTCCGCTCGGGAGGGCTTTGAAGCGGCTCCCAACGCATTTCTAATTCCTGCTTATCGCCGGAGCCTGTCGGAGCTGCTCTCCCAGCCCCTCGGCAGCGCTCTCACAGCAACAGCTCAGCTTCAGAGCCAGAGGTTTGCCTGCAAAACCTCTCCACATCCCCCTGCCCCACTGAGGGGGAAGCTCCCACCACGGCAGCTCCCTGCCTGGCCCTCTCCCACTCCCTGCATCTCCTGGCACTGGTCGGGATGAATTCTGGTCGCTGCCGGGCTCTGATGGCATCTCTGGGCAGGCGTCCCTGCGCTCCCTCTCTCCCACAGGCCCAGGAGCTGTAGGATGAACCCTGAGACCCCTCCCCGACCCCAGAGTCCCCGAGAGACCTTCTGGAGGTGACAAAAACGCCTCGAAGGAGAGGACAAGTGAAGCACCACCTCTGCCGGAGGCTGCGGGGCAGGGAGACGGATCCCAGCCCTTTTCCCTCCGGTTCCGGCGCTGGAAGGGCGGTGGAAGTGGCATCCCTGGCATCCCGCACCCGCCGGCGCTGCGGGGTGAGGAGCTGGGGGGAAATGGCTCGGTGCAAAGTGCTCCGAGGCTGCGGATGGGGAGTGCCCTCTGCTCCGCGCCGAGAGCTGTCATTAGCGCTAATGGCTCTTCGCTGGGGATATTCAAACAGCGCCCGCTCCATTTCCATTGCAAATCTCCCCCTCCCCTTCCCCGCCGCTCCGGGAGGGACACAAAGGCTCCTGTCCCGCCCGGCTGGGGCTGCTCGGGGACCCTCGGGCTGAGCCAGCCAGGGGTGTTCGCACAGCAAAGGGCCCCGCAGCCGCTCCACCAGCTCCAAAAAACTCCAAAAGCTCTCCTGTGCCAGGAGCAGAGGGGCCCGGGTAGAAAGCGGGGACGGGGACAGCCCGACGAGGCCACGGGGAGCAGGAGCTGGCAGCTGGGAGTGCAGAGCATCTCCTGCATCCCGAGGGATGGATGGCTCGGGGCTGGCTCCGTGGGCACCCAGCCCACCTGGCACCGGCGGCTCGGTTTGCATTTCAGGGATTCACGGAAAATGAGAGTGGTTTCGGCTTTTTTTTTTTTTTTTTTTCTCCCTTAGTAAGCACGGAGTTTATGTGAGTTGAAAATTGACTCGATAAATATTTCAGGTGGCGTTTTAACGGCGTGTGCGGGCTTCAGAAGCTCTGAGGGGAGCAGCTCCAGCCAGGCAGGCACTGAATCACCCTGGCCAGAGCACGGCACGGCCCCGAGCTATGACACTGCTGCCCGGCTGGGATAAAGCCTCTTTCCCTGCGAGCTGGGAGGGATGGGAGCAGGGATCCGCATCCCTGACGTGCCACGAGCACCGGGGAGGATGCTGAGCTGGGAATTTGCAGCATGGGGAGCGTGCACCGTGGGATCTGCCTTCCCTGGGACGCCTCATGCGGGCGAGGTCCCGGCAGCGGGGTTTGGGAGGATGAGGAGCCCTGGGTGCTGCTGTGGGTGCTGCGGAGCCAGGATCCAGCCCTGCCTGGTGCTCCCTGGTGCTGCAGAATGAGCTGAGCAGCGGCAGGGGAGGGTTCAAAGCCCCGGGGGAATCCTCCTCCTCCTCCCTTCTGCTGGGGAGAGGGAGGCAATTCCCGCTTGCAGAGCCCTCCCCATCCGCTGGTGCTCCGAAATGGCCCCACGGGCATCCTGCCAGGCAGGGCTGGCTTGGCCGGCTCGGGCTCTGCAGCTCCCGGCACCGCTCACGTCCCCAGCCCAGCCGGGCACAGCCAGCCCGGCGACAACAGCAGGGATCTCCTTTGGGCACCTGACCCCGCTGTGACCCCCTGCAGGCCCTCGGTCCCCCTTCCCTGCCCGTCTTCCCAGAGCCCAGCAGAGCTGGGAATGCTCACAGCCAGCCAGACAAGTGGAAACCACTCCTCTGCACTTGGAAATTAAACGGGAGCTTTAAATATTGCTGAAGCCAATCGATGGCGTGGGCAGCAGCCCAGCGTGGCCCTTGCCAAGAGCTGTCCGGCACGGAGAGGGCTCAGCCATGGCTCCAGAGCGTCCCCAGCCCTGTTCCCCTTCTCCAGTGCCACCCACATCCTCCCTGGTGGCAGCGAGGGTGGCCCTGGTCCGCCGGCATCGCTGCCCCGGTGCCGATCGGTTACAGATCCGCGGGCGGGCGGGGGCAGGGAGCCGTGCTCCGGGATTAGAGCAGTTTGCTCTGGGATTAGAGCACTGTTCAGCCATGGCACGGCGCAGGAACCCCGCTCTGCTTCCCTGAGCTCGCCGGGATTAAGACTTTGTTTCAAGGGATTAGGGCGATTAGGAGTGGGGGGGTGCTGTGGGATGCGGGGCTGCTTCGCTGGTGCCACCCAGCAAACAGGCACTGAGCCAAAAATGGGGCTGGGGGGCTCCAGAGGTGCCCCAAAATTGTGCTGCCATCTCTGAGGGCTGCTGGTCCCTCACGGGTCCATGCCCAGGGTGTCAGGGCCAGGCACAGAGCTGCAGGAGACACACCTTGCCCAACCTCCCCAGCCAAAGAGATCCAGCCTCTTCGATGGGATCCAGCCCCCTTGGAAGTATCCTGCCCCATGGTGGGTTCCAGCCCCCTCAGTGGGATCCAGCCCCGCTGTTGGGAACCCGGCCCCTTGGAAGATACGCTCCCCTTGGTGGGATGCAAACCCACCTCGTACGGTGCAAGTCTCGCCTGACCCCACCTTCCCCATCCTCATAACTCAGCCTTTCCCCCATTCCTGCACATCCTTGGCCACAGACCCATGAAGCAGGCAGGGAGCAGGGGCAGCATGTGGGAAGATCATGGAGAAAAGGGAAATGTGGAAAAAAATGACATCATGAGCTGTCCCCAAGTCCCCACAGCCAGCAGGGACCTCTCATCCCTGACAGATGGACTGGCAGCTCCTGGCCCTGGGACCCTCTGTGCCACCCTGGCCCCTCACAGCAGCACTCTGGGGGGACAGGAGGTGCCAGCACAGCAGCTCCTGGCTGGCCCCAGGTGAGGATAAAGGTGTCCTGCCAGTCCCCTGCTCCCCAGGTGTCCCCAGCTCCTCTCTGGGGCACCACGCTGGGGTAGGAGCTGCTGGAGCTCAGCTGGGCTGGGAGCAGGAGCAGGGGAACCACTCTGACCTCTGCAGTGCAGGAGTGAAGGTAAAATGGCAAATCCCACCCAAGGTTAGAGGCTGGAACAGGCAAGGAAAAGCAGCTGGGATAGCCAAGGAACAGCAGCTGCAATTGCCGAGGAAAAGCAGCTGGAATTGCTGAGGAACAGGAGCTGGGATAGCCAAGGAACAGGAGCTGGAATTGCTGAGGAACAGGAGCTGGGATAGCCAAGGAAAAGCAGCTGGAATTGCCAAGGAAAAGCAGCTGGAATTGCCAAGGAACAGGAGATGGAATTGCCAAGGAACAGGAGCTGGGATGGCCAAGGAACAGCAGCTGGAATTGCTGAGGAACAGGAGCTGAGATAGCCAAGGAAAAGCAGCTGGAATTACCGAGGAACAGGAGCTGGAATTGCCAAGGAACAGGAGCTGGAATTGCCAAGGAACAGCAGCTGGAATTGCCAAGGAACAGGAGCTGGAATTGCCGAGGAACAGGAGCTGGAATTGCCGAGGAAAAGCAGCTGGAATTGCCAAGGAACAGGAGCTGGAATTGCCAAGGATCAGCAGCTGGAATTGCCAAGGACCAGCATCTGGAGGCTTCAGCCCCGGCTCTCTGGTTGCTCCAGAGCTGGGGACACTGGCAGCATCCCTGTGCCGTGGTGGCAGTGCCAGGGACACTCGCCAGGCTCCCACATCCCAGCGCTCATCCCCTGTTTATCTGCTTTCCGTGCTGTGCTGCGGCCCAGCTCCCTGACCTGATCCAGCCACGAGGACTTGGATCCATTCCTGGCAAAGCCCCACCGGGGAATGGAGCCGGGGGGTGCAGGGGGACCCCATCCTGCAGCTCCTCATGGCTGAGGCTCCCTGGCCAGAGCAGCAGAGCTCGGGGGGCTGCAGGGAGGGGAGGGGAGCAGCCCCAGGCCTCTGCTCCAAGATCCCACAGTCACATCTGTCCTTACCTCGGAGGGACACGGAGCCCTTTGCTCGGGTCCCTCTTCTCCCCCCTCACACCCTGGGCTGACCTTGCCTGGTGGTGGCAATCACGGAATCATGGAATGGTTTGTGTTGGAAGGGACCTTAAAGCTCATCCCATCCCACCCCTGCCATGGCAGGGACACCTCCCACCATCCCAGGCTGCTCCAAGCCCCAATGTCCAGCCTGGCCTTGGGCACTGCCAGGGATCCAGGGGCAGCCCCAGCTGCTCTGGGCACCCTGTGCCAGGGCCTGCCCACCCTGCCAGGGAACAATTCCTTCCCAATCTCCCATCCAGCCCTGCCCTCTGGCACTTGGAAGCCATTCCCGCTTATCCTATGAGGCATTCCATGGATGGACCTGTGGGCAGTGCACCCCCAGCTCCCCCGTGCCAGCCACAGGCATTTGCACAGGGACATTTGCATGCAGGGAAATGTTCTCCTTTCCAAAGGAAATGCGTCAGTGCTGCTTTGAGCACGGCCACCCTCAGACCTTCAGAAACCTGGGACATCAGCTCTTCCCTGGCCATGTGCTGGTGCCTGGCTCCTGCTGAGTGCCAGCCCATTCCCAACCAATTCTTTGGGAGAGGACAGGCAGCGCTGGGACTGGCCGTGCTGGGAGAGAGGGGATTTGCAGCTCTGGGGTTGAGCTGGGCATTGCAGAGGAGGGTTTGGGGGTTACTGCCTGGGGCTGGGATGAGCAGGGATGGTTCTCATCCTTTCCCCTCCTCCAGCCCGTGAGGAGAGCAGGATTTGAAATCCTTTTCCCCTGCTCGCTCCCTCTGAGCTGGCGCTGCGCTGGAAGGGTTTGATGTGGAGGAGAGACAAATGAGTGACTCACACACACTTGGGGAGGATAAAAATACTCGGGCCCCATGTGTCCCACCCGTGTGGGGTGGCCGGGAACGCTGCAGGTGCCATCCTTTCTCCCAGAGCACAGCCAGGACAAATCCTCAGGGAACTCAGCTGCCAGCGCTCCTCTTACCTCAGGCAGCTCCGACTCTGCTGCCCAGGAGTGACAAAGATCAGGGGCCACGTGCCCCGGGGATCAGGTGGACTTTGCGTCCTTCAGCAGGCAGAGGCTGGCACAGCTCTGGCAATAAACCTGGTCCCAGCACGTGGGGAGCACCAAGCCCGGCTCACCAGCAGCGGCAGCAGCAGTGTGGGCACTCAGGCTGTACCCAAGGGGTGCCCGCAGGGCAGGATTTGCTCTCCTCTGGCCTCTGGAGGGGTGGCACAGCCCTTTTGGGCACTGCCAGCACGGTGTGCCCAGTTTTCAGTGCCTCTCCTTAGTGTGCCACGTGCAAGCGTCACACTAGAATTCCCCGTAATTCCCTCATTCCCTATTCCCAGGGGGACGAAGGAGGTTTGAAAGCAGAGCCTTGACTTCACCTCTCTCACCTTTTTCAGTGTTATTTTTGAGACCAGGACACTTTGCAGGGTTTCCCCCTGATTTTTGGATGCTTTCTCACACAAGAATGCCGTGTTGGTGAGGGCACACACTGCCAGGAACGCCCGGGGATGATCCGTGCCCATCCCTCCTCTCCCCGGGGACCATCCCTGCAGGGCTGAAGGGTGACAAGTGTCCCATGGCTTCGCGGAGCTGCTGATGGGGATGCTGGTGACAGAGTTGGGAGGGGACATCACCCAAGTGTCCCTGGAGGCTGGCGTGGCACTGCCACACGGCGGGAGCACGGCAGGAGCACGGAGGGCTTTGCCTGGGGGTGCTTTGTGCAGGTCCCAGGGAACCTGTGCCATGACCTGTAACCCCTTGAGGGGCAACGATCAGTGCTGGGAGGTGGGAAAAACACAAGGAATGGTGAGGAAAAGGGGAAAAAACGGGCAAAAAGAGAAGAAAACCCCTTGGGTGAAGGTTTCCACCACACAGCGTGGTGGGGACTGATCCTCTGCTTCCTTCCCGCTGCTGCCCCTTCCGTGGATCCACAGGTGTCCCCACGGCACCCTCGGGCACAGCATCCAACTCCCGATGGCTTCCCTGGGCTCACAGCAGGGAGAATGGGGGCAGCGGGAATGCGGGGATGGGCTCTGGGTGCACCCAGCCTCATCCCCCACGTCCTGGGTGCTCCTTGGTGATTTTCCAGGAAGGGGGGGAACCACCTCGCTTTGCCCAGGGAGGGAGCAGGAGCCTCTCCCGGTTTGGGTGAGATCTCAGCTCCCTTCAGGCTCTGCAGGGTCCTCCAGAGCCTCCCTCTGCATCCCCGACCTGCAGGTGCCCACCTCGGGATTTTTTTGTGAGCAACTTTGACACTCAGGAGGCTCCGGGGGGTTTTGGATCACGCAGGGGCAGAGGTGAAGCACTCCCAGCGGGATGGGAGCACCCCAAAGCAAAGGGGCCCAGCACCGGAGCCACCTCAGTGCCAGCGCTGCAGAAGCGTCGCTCCCGTCACCTGGCAGGCTCCGGAGATCACGTTCCTGGCATTTCGCTGGCAGCTGAAGCGCAGGAGCCCGGCTCTGGCAGGGATCCCAGCACTCTGCGCTTTCCTGGTAGCGGGGTGGGAGCTGCCACGGCTGGGCAGGAGGAGGAGGAGGAGGAGGAGGAGGAGGAGGAGGAGGAGGAGGATGAGGATGAGGATGAGGATGAGGATGAGGATGAGGATGAGGATGAGGATGCTCCTGCCGGGATGCAGCCCCGGGAGCCGGCTGGCGTGGGAGAGGGTGGGAAGCCAGTGCGGGCGGAAAGCAGGGTGGGAAAGCGAGGCAGAATTCCAGGGAGAGCAGGGTGAGGTGAGGTGGGAGCCCCGCTGCAGTCGGGCTTGGGGCCGTGCCCAGCTCGGGCGCCTCGGCAGATGCGAATCTCGCTCCCTCCGCTCTCCCGCGTGGATCCGGGCGCTCCTCTGCTCCCGACGGCGAGTGGGACACAGCAGGGGCGGTTCGCCACCCTCCGCACCCCGTGACAGCGAGCGGGGACGCGCTGCTCGCCCCCAGCGCACCCAGGGGACCCCACTGGCAGCGGCAGTCCTGGCACTTCGTGTGTCCCCTCTGTTGGGGGACTCTCCCCACCGCTGCCCTGGTTATACTGGGACAACCGGGCAGTGGTGGGACAGCGCTGGACCGGGGAAAGTGCCTTGCAGAACCGAGCCAGTTAAAATATACAGTAAAAAAGGACTATTTTAAGGCAGGATTCGTTCCTGGATTGGGATCTGACCCCCTGGAAGTCCACGTGGCTGTGCCAGCCGTGCTGGGTGGCACCGGGGCAGCGCTGAGGGGCTGGGACAGGGCCCCCTGAGCTGGCAGGACACACACCAGGACAGACACAGGGCCACCTCCCAGGGGGAGGTCTGCAGCCTGCCCAAGGCAGTGGGAGCGCCGGGAGTGGGAGAGCCAATGCATCCCTATTCCTGCATGGAATCGCCGATCCCTGCACGGCCATGGAATCACAGCGTGGGTTGGGAAGGAGCCTTAAAGATCGTCTCTATCCAAAGGCTGCCCTGGGCAGGTGATCCTGCCGTGCTGACTCACGGCAATGCAGACATGAGTCAGTTGGGGGAAAAAACCGCTCCTTTTCCCTCTTCCCTTCGCAGTATCCCTTCCTCCCTGGATCTCTCCCTGCTGAGCTCTCTGCTCCACAGCCTCCCCACAGCCAGGGCCGGCACAGGGATGGAGTGGGACTGTTTATTCCTGGGGGAAATGGGAATTCCCTGCAAATGGGAGCATTTCTTTTCCCTAAGGCTCTACCAGCACCAACACCCCCATCACTGTTCCTATTTCTTCCTGACGCATTTATCTGATTTTTCACGGGAATTTCAGCCCACCTTGGGCTTTCTCAGCCCCCCAGCAGCAGCTCTCCCCTTCCCTCAGGTTCGCAGGGATGCTAAACCTCACTTCCTACTGCTCCTGCATATTTCTTCTCCAAACCCCGGGCTCAGTTTGGCAGGAACAGCCGGCACTGCTTGTTCCCAGCTCGAACTCTCAGCCGGGGGATGAAATAGGGAGGCTTGGATCATCCTGCGCTGGGCTGAGGGGCTGCTGGCTCCTCATCCCTGGCTACTGCTCTGCCAGGCTCCTGTGCCAGCTGCGAATATCAGCAGCAGCACTGGGGATTTATTTCCAGCCCTCTGATGAAAGTGTGGCCCAGCCAGGAGCAGCACTTCTGCCGGGCTCCACATCCGCCGGGAAAATATCCAGTGGGAGCATTCCGGGCTGGATTCACGAGCTTCCTGGGCACTGCGGGGCGAGCTGTGGGGCTGGAAATGCCCCCTGGCACTGCAGGAGCCCCGAGGGGCGTTTGTCCCGCTCCAGCAGCGGCACAACCAGCCGGGCAGCACCGGCGGAGGGTGGAGCAGGGAGCAGGGACAGGAAACTGCCCTCGAATGAGCGCACGCGGTGAATCAGAACCTTTCCTAACCCCGGCTGTTCAGCCCCGGAACAAACATGCCAAAGGAACAGCTCAGAACCTGCCGTGTGGCACTTCCCTGATCCCGGGAAAGATCCCGGCGGGAAGCATCTCACCTGCTCCCTGCCCGTGGGAAAACCTCCACACGGCCAGGGGAGACCCTTCCAGGCTTTGCATGGCTGAGCCGGACCCCAGATGGAGCCAGGCTGGTCCTCACCGAGCCACACTTCAGGATGGTGGCTGGCGGAGGAAGAGAAAACGTAATCCTGCTTTTTTCCCCTCATGTCCAAGATATCCGACATGAGGCAGCAGGAAGAGTGGATGAGTCAGTCCTGTGCAATGCAGCTCCTCTGCGGTGCCTTCCCGGGCCTTGAGGATTGCCACGGGCTCAGGGTCCTGCCTTGCTTTCCTCGCTTCCGATAAATTCCTTCCCAACAGGAAATGCGGGATCCTCCCGGCTTGGATTCCCCTGGACAAGCTGCTCGTCCTGCTGGGGGTGGGGTGAGCTCGTGGGGACCCCCGGGTTTGGCAAACACACAGTCAGGACAGGGAAGTCTGAATCCATGGGGGAAGGGGGAGGAGGGCTCACTTTTGGGGTGCAGAGCAGCCCAAGCAAAGCCGTCCTGAGCAAGAGCCTCTGCGGCTTTCGGGGCAGCTCTGGGTCATGGAATCATGGAATGATTGGGATGGAAAGGACCTTAAAGCTCATTCCACCCCTGCCACGGGCAGGGACACCTCCCACTGTCCCAGGCTGCTCCAAGCCCCAATGTCCAGCCTGGCCTGGGACACTGCCAGGGATCCAGGGGCAGCCACAGCTGCTCTGGGCACCCTGTGCCAGGGCCTGCCCACCCTCCCAGGGAGGAATTCCTTCCCAATATCCCATCCAGCCCTGCCCTCTGGCACTGGGAAGCCATTCCCTGTGTCCTGTCCCTCCAGCCTTTGTCCCCAGTCCCTCTCCAGCTCTCCTGAAGCCCCTTTAGGCCCTGCAAGGGGGTCTGAGCTCTCCCTGGAGCCTTCTCCTCTCCAGGTGAGCACCCCCAGCTCTCCCAGCCTGGCTCCAGAGGGGCTCCAGCCCTGCGATCATCTCTGTGGCCTCCTCTGGATTTCCTCCAGCAGCTCTAGGTCCTTCTGGAGACGCCAGAGCTGGAGGCAGCTCTGCAGGGCAGTGGGCGCTGCTCATGGGGTGCTGCTGCAGGGGGCTGTGGGTGCTCTGGTGCTGACAGGACACTTGCAGAGCTCGGGGGCTGCTGGCTGTGGGAATGGGAGCAGGTTTCTCCGTGGGTCTGGCCCGGAGCACGGCAGCGTTTTCATGCACTGATAATCTGTGAAAACAGGGTGAAAAATCTCTCCTGCGTTGTTGTCAAGTTTCAAATCTCCAAAGGTTTGGAACAGAGACAAAGCTCTTCTGGTTTGCTCCTTTTCCGTGGCTCCGGATTCGGGCTGAGTGGGCAGATCTCTGCGGAGCCAGGCAGGCAGGGAGCTGCGAGATGTTTTCTAGTTTCACGCTCTTTACGCTGTGATGTGTCCTCCAGGAGCTCGGGTTTTCATTTTGGGGGATGAGAGGCAGCGTGTGGCCCATTGCTCCCCGTCACATCCTGTCCCTGAGCTCCCAGGTGCTGTCCTGAGCCAGGGGAGCTGAAGGGAGCAGCTTCCCACAGCTCCTGAGGCGCTGCCTGCCCGGAGACCGGAGGAATTTCAGTCCATATGGAGCATCCCTGGGAGTCCAGGAGCTTCCAGAGGGGGAGCAAACCTTGCTCCTTACGGGCACTTCGATGAGTGCTGCTCAGGGGAGGGGCCGAGCCTGCAGGACATCTGGGGACAGCTGCCCGTGCCCTCCTGCTCGGACAGGGCACTGATGGCCACCCTGGGAAGGTGCCACCACCACCTAGACCTGGGGATACCCCGTGCAGGGTGATGGAGGCTCGGGAGCACCTCCCCACCATCCTCATCCCTCCCTCCAGAGCGGGACAGGCTGCTCCGATGTCCCCATCCCAACCCCACAGCAACGCCTCTGCCGTGGTCCCCTCAACACCCCTGTCCCCCCAGCAGTGTCCCTCGTCCACAGCAGTGTCCCCCACCCCTCTGCCAGCAGCTCCGTGGCCTTGCCAATGCCTTTTCCCCCGGTCTGGCAATTCCGCTGCCCTCCTGGGGAGGGGGCAGAGAAGGATCTCACCCCACTTTGGGGTTTTCCTCGCCTGTTTCCCCAAGATCTGTGCCTCCCACTGTGTCTGGAGGCAGCGTGGGGAGCTGCCAGCTGGGCTGAGCTGCCTGGGCACCCATCCTGGCTCCCAGGAGCCCATTCCAGCAGCACTGGGTCACGCCGCACGAATTATTCCTGTTCCCGCATGTGTGGGGGGTGCCCGGCTCTGCTCAGGGTGGCTCTGGCTCCCTGCTGGCAGGTGGCCCCGCTGGGGTTTGTTGGCAGCCGTGAGGGAAGGGTATTTTTAGCTGTCCCCTCCCTCTGGCTGTGGGCGGCGTGTGGCATTTATTTGTCGTGGAAGTATCTGGAGCTCGGGTGGCAGGCGGCACGAGCAGCGGCACGGAGCTCGCACGGGCTCAGGGCACCACCCTGACCCCAAAATCCCTGCCTGCTGGGGTGGCCCCATGGGCTCCCCACCTCATCCCAAGCCCAGGGCTCTGCCCAGGTCAGCGGGAAGCTGCATGGCTGGAATGCAAGAGACCCAATGAGCTGCTGCAGGCAGAGCACAGGTGAACTCCCAGCGTCACAAATCATGGAATCATGGAATGGTTTGGGTTGGAAGGCACCTTGAAATCCATCTCATTCCAACCTTCTGCCATGGCAGGGATGCCACCCACTAGCCCAGGTTGCTCACGGCCTCACCCAGCCTGGCCAGCAGAGGTAAATCCACGGAAGCCATGCTCAGGCTCTGTGTGGAAGTATTTGTGTGCCCTGCCCCCGGGAGCTGCCTCCTCCCTCTCCCCTCCGTATGCCCGTGCCCAAACCGGACCCACTTTTTCTCATGCCAGTCCCTTGAGTCAGCTCCTGCTCTTCCCAGGCTCCCAGCCTGTCCTGCTGCTCCGTGCCCGCACACGAATCTCCGTGCAGAAAACGCCTTGTAGCTGTGAAATGATGCCCTGCAGGAAAATGCTACCCAGCCTGTCAGGTGCCTTTCCCAAAGCTCCGCAGGCTGCCGGAGCCTCCCTGGCACACGGAATCCTCCCTGCAAGGATCACGCATTCCCTGGCATGGGGGAGAGCCCAGCTGGAGGCAGTTCTGGGATGGGCTGGGCACGAGCGGGAATGTTGTGCCTGCACGTGGAGTCCCCTCTGGTGCGGGGGACAAGCTGGGGGGTGCAGGTGGTGATTCCAGCCTCGTCCGTTCCGTGGATGTCACACCTCGGATCCCCACGTGCTGCAGGGGCCGATTCCCTGGGAGCATCCTGAGGTGTGGCATGGCAGAGGCAGAATTCCAGCAGCTGGCAGCGGGCCAGGTGTGCTGCTGCAGCTCCTTGGGCTGGCATCAGGAACCCGGAGCAGAGGCAGGGGGAGCATTCCCGGGAGCTGCTCAGTGGGAATGGAGCACAGGGGCAAAACAGAGCCTGGGGAAGCAGCTGCCAAAATGAACCTTGGTGACATCTGTCAGGGCTGAACAGCTGGATTGCTGCCCTGGACCCTCTGTGGCTCATCCCTGATAACATCACGGAATCCCAGGATGGTTTGGGTTGGAAGGGACCTTAAAGCTCATCCCATCCCACTCTCTGCCACGGGCAGGGACACCTCCCACTGTCCCAGGCTGCTCCAAGCCGCATCCCTTGCACACCTCGGTGTCACCCCTGTGTCTCGCTGTGTCCGTGGGCCTCTTCCCTGCAGCAACATGGAATTCCCAGCCATAGAAAACCCCCCAGGAAGGGAAAACCCCCTGTGCAGCCCCACACGGCAGAGAGCAGCCAGGGGTGACTGACTCACTGCAGCCCAGACACTGTGGGAGGGCTGGTTTCGGCTCCACCAGGCTCCCAGTATAACCAGTAAGGGCTCCTGGCTGGTGCCTCACCACCAGCTGCAGCAGAGGCTCCACCCGGGAGCTTCCACCTTGACTGGGAAGGACTGAGGGTAAAATTGCCCTGAGTTGGCCTCTGCATGTCCTGGTGGGTGACATTCCCGGGTGGGTGGGAGCCAACACCTGCACACGGCTCCGTGTGTGTGTGTGTGTCCCCTCAGGAGCTCGGCCCCTGCCCCAACACCTCCTGCGTGTCCCTCTGCACACAGCGGGGTGGCACAAATGGGGCAATGGCCAGGGCAGGTGCCCGATGTCCCCAGGGCTGCATCCCTGGGCAGTCAAGTGCCAGGAGCAGCCAGGGAAGGCCACAGATCCATGGAATCATTGAGGTTGGAAAAGCCCTCTAAGATCATCCAGTCGTACCATTCCCCCTGCGCTGCCCAGGACACTGCTAACCCATGTCCCCAAGTGCCACATCTGCATGGGTTTGAACTCTCCAGGGGTGGTGACTCCACCAGTTCCCTGGGCACCTGTTCCAGTACTTGACCACCCTTTCCATGGGGAAATTCCTGCTGCTGTCCACCCTGAGCCTGCCCTGGCCCAGCCTGAGGCCGTTCCCTCTCCTCCTGTCCCTGTTCCCTGGCAGCAGAGCCCGACCCCCCCGGCTGCCCCCTCCTGTCAGGGACTTGTGCAGAGCCACAAGGTCCCCCCTGAGCCTCCTTTGCTCCAGCCTGAGCCCCTTTCCCAGCTCCCTCAGCCGCTCCTGGGGCTCCAGCCCCTTCCCAGCTCCCTTCCCTGCCCTGGACACGCTCCAGCCCCTCAGGGTCTCTCTGGCCATGAGGGCCCAGAACTGGACACAGCCCTCGAGGTCCCTCAGCAGGGCCGGCACAGGGGACGGGCACTGCCCCGGTCCTGCTGTCACACTGTTTGTGATCCAGGCCAGGTGCCCATGGCCTCCTTGCCCACCTGGGCACCCCTGGGCTCGTGTCCAGCCACTAGCACCAGCATCCCCAGGGCCTTTCCCGCTGGACAATTCCCAACCACTCTTCCCCAGCCTGGAGCATTCCTGGGGTTGTTGTGACCCAAGGGCAGGACTGGCACCAGGGCTGCAGCGCTGCCCCACAGGTGAGGGACTGGCAGGCACAGAAACCTTCCCGAGGCCAGCTGATGCCGTAACCGTGGAGACCAGGAAAGTAACTGGGGAAAGAGGCACCTGCTGCTGAATTCAGCCATGGAACAGCTCTTTGAGGTAGCTGCCGATTTCCACATCAAAAGAGGAAGCTGAGAAAAGGCAGCCCAAAGGTTGCGGCTGAACTGTGCTCAGGTCCTCACCCAGACGGCAACTGGCCTCGGCAGATGGGGTGGGATGAGTTCCTCGCAGCTCAAACTGCCCTCCCTGTGGAGCCCGTGCTCACTCGGCCCTTTATAGGCCGTGGGGAGGACGGGCACCTCCGGAAGACAATTTGTGACATCCTCAGGTAGCTCTGCGACAAGACTCCGGACATGGGGATGTCTTGGCTTTGTGAGGGAACAACCAGCGGGATGAAAGCTCTCCTGGCCAGGGGTCCCACCTGTGTGGGACAACCACCACCTCTGAGGCCTTCTCTGCCCTGCTGGGCTTGTTCCCAGCTTTTTGTTTTGTGCTTTGTACCCCAGCCTTGTCCCAGCAATGGGGATGGGCACTGGAAGGGGCTTTCCCCACTCAGAGCTCCAAATTCCAGGGTTCCCTCCCACCACCAAGTGTTTCCGTGTGCCCACGCCAAGCAGGATGGAGAGAATTCCTCCTGAGGCAGGGAGACAAGAATCTTTCTGCAGAGAGATTCCAGAGGCTGCCACCAGCATTTTGCAGGCCAAAATCTCTTTGACACAGCAGATTTCAGACCATGGTCATCAATTCCAGTTCCAGCTCCTTCTGCTCGTGGAGTTGGGCCTGGGGTAGATGGGAATGGGGTGCAGAAGGAGAAGGCTGAGGAGCTGTTCCACACAGGATCTCTCCTTGATCCATCCTCCCCCTGTAGCTGGCTGAGCTGGGGACAGTGGGAGGGGAGGCTCAGCTGCAGCAAACCAGGGTGACAACAGCCATTGCCACAACCTGTCAGTGGCACAAAGGGGCTCTTTGAGGTCCTGCTGAAGGGGACAGGCATGGCCTGGTCCCCATCTGCTGTTTGTCCATGTATCTCCTATCCTGTTTCCCAGTTTGTCCACACACAGCCCTGGGTTTTGGATCTGCAGCTCTGCCTTTGCTGGGCTCCCAGGAGCCTGAAGTGTCCTTTTCCAAACCCCACAGAGTCCTAAGCTGTAAGTGACCCCAAGATCACTAAAGGCCAACCCTTGGCCCTGCACAGACACCCCAACAATCCCCCCCTGTGCATCCCTGGCAGCGCTGTCCAAACGCTCCTGGAGCTCTGGCAGCCTCGGGGCCATGCCCACTCCCTGGGGAGCCTGGGCAGTGCCCGGCATCCTCTGGAGAAGGACCTTTCCCTGATGTCCAGCCTGACCCTCCCTGGCCCAGCTCCATGCTGTTGTCCCCAGGACAGCTGCTCTGGCACAAGGGGTGAAGCCCTGCTGAGATCCTGGTGGTCCCATCACCCCTGGCCATGGCATTTCCCGCCAGGAAGTTGTTTGCCAAGTGCAGCAGAACCACAGCTGATTTCCATGGAATCACGAACTCACAGAAGGGTTTGGGCTGGAAGGAACCTTAAGGATCATCTCATTCTAGGTCCTGCCGTGGGCAGGGACACCTCCCACTGTCCCAGGCTGCTCCAAGCCCCAATGTCCAACCTGGTCTTGGGCACTGCCAGGGATCCAGGGGCAGCCCCAGCTGCTCTGGGCACCCTGTGCCAGGGTGTCCTCTATGCCTCCTCCAGGGATGTGGGGGTGAGGAACACATCCCACTTCCAGCATCCAGTGCTGGGCCGTCCCACAGTGCAGGGAAGATGGGAACATCCCATATCGCCCCCAGACCAACCGCAGCAGCCAAATCCGGGAGCTCTGCTCAGGAAGCAGGGCCAGGCTGGAGATCCCGGCATTCCCAGGAGCAGGGGGAACAAAGGAGTGGCCGGCTGGCCCTGCTGGGCTGCAGCCCACATTAGCAGCCTGCCTGGAGTCTGTGTATTAGCCGTGAATTAATGTCCTGCAGAGACCGGGAACTGGGATCATGCGGGGATTAAAGAGGCATTACCCCTTTGTTAAAGCTGATGTTTTTGGGATAATCTGGAAGCTTTAGCTAATACATTATTACAGAAACTCCTTCAATCACAGCGGCAGACAGTAAGCAGATTTGGATATTACTGCAGAACTGTGCAGGGCCGTGCTTCCCTTCTCCCCTTCCTGGGCAACACCACAGCACAGCTGTGACCTGGGAGCTTCCCAGGGACCTGTGCCGGCCTTGTCCATGGAGGGGAGCACTGGGAGCTCCAGCTTGGATCAGTGGATTACCAGTAGAGCAGTGGGAAGCATCCCTGGAGCAGGGGGAAGCTGTTGCTGTGGGCACATTTCTCCCTCGGTGCTGCTGCTCTGTTGGAGGTTCCGCTGCTTGGAGCCCCAAACTGCTCCCTCCTGTTTGCTCGGGAACCCCCACGGCTCTGACAGAAGGAATCCTTCCCTCATCCCAAAGAGGACAGCAGCCCCAGGATTTGGGGCTCGTGGAAGGAGCCATTTGGATGTCACCTGTCCCTGCTCCCAGTGGTTCAACTGGGACCAGTTCACGGTGCGGCTTTGGCACCACATTCCCAAGACTCACTGGGGCTTTGGTGGACACCCATTCCCAGTTTTCTGTGTCTTCCCACTCAGTGACTGCCAGGGATGGCTCCCTAAATCCCAGCAATCTGCGAGGGCAGGGGAAGCTCGTGTGTTCCACTCTGCACGGCTTCCTCACTGCTGGCACAGCAAACTGCAGCTCGGCACTTCCCACCTCTCCACAAAGGCTTAAGGAAATGGGAAAGGTTCTCACAGAGTCATGGAATCATGGACTGGTTTGGGTTGGAAATTAAAGCTCTTCTCATTCCAAGCCTGTGCCATGAGCAGAGACCAGGGTGCTCCAAACCCCATCCAACTGCCCTGTAAGCGTGGCACGAGCCAGAGCTCGGTTTAGTCTCAGTCCCTGTCCTAACTTTGGTTGTGATCCTGCTTCCCAGTGGTGCTGTGACTCCCACCAGGCAATCGCAGAGACACGGAGCCAGGATGCCAAGCCTGGGGTGGAAGGAAGAGCATTTCTCACTGTGCCACGTTTCCTAGGACATGGAGATGGCTCAATCCCGGCCCTGCAGATCTGTGGGGAAGGCGGGAATGGGAATGCGATGGGACCAGGGCTCGAGCCTGCTTAGCGGAGCTTTGGGAATAGGGGAAGAGAAACGGGGAAGGCTCATCTTGCTCTGATGGCAGATGCATGAGAGGGAGCCAAATGTTGAGAAAATAGGGATTAACCCACAGAGAGCCAACAGAGAGGGGGAGAGAATGCAGGGGGTAAAACACGGGATGGAAATCAGGAAGCAGAGACAGCTGGGAGCACACGGAGCACAGGGAGCACGGGGAACGGGGGAAATGCGGTGGAGATTTGGGAATACACGGCCAAACACTGGGGCAACCTCGTGCAGGAGCAGAAGCCGCGTTCCCAAACTCATCCTCCTCCTCAGGCAGGGGAGTGAAGGCAGAGATGGAGGATTCGAAGCACAAAAGGCAGCAAATCCCCCGGCCCGGATGACACATCTGGAGTCCTCCACGAGCTCCAAACCCGGTGACGGAGCTCTCAGCAATAACACACAAATTCACATCCTCCAACTACGGCACTGGGGGCAGTAAAGGCTGGGCCTACATTTGAAAGCAGGCCCCGGGGTGTGCTCGGGCTCACAAACCAATAAGCTTTGCTTCAGCGTGAGCAAATGCTTAGAACAATTATGCAGAAGCGTAATTAGAAATCTCGGCGAGCAGGGGCTCCTGAGCTGCTGTATCCAGCACTTCAAACGAGCACACGAGCTCCTGGTTTCCAGGCTGGGTTATTCCTGGGGCTGCTTCCCCCCACGGACACACACGAGTCGTGCCCGTGCAACAGCAGGCACAGTTTGGGGCTGGGATGGAGGGGTTGGCAGCAAGGAGAGCTGTGAGCAGAGCTCAGGGCCAGCAGGACTCAGTTTTAGAGGGGCTTAGGCTCTCCTGAACCCACCCTGAGAGCTGCAGGTCCCACCCAGCA
>NW_024580663.1:1882331-1884434 GCF_017639235.1 Corvus kubaryi | reverse complement strand
TTAGGCTCTCCTGAACCCACCCTGAGAGCTGCAGGTCCCACCCAGCAGAGCCTGGGGTGTGTGGCTTTAGCCCTGTGCTCCCAAGGGTCATTCATTGCCCTCTCCCTTTCCCCAAAACGCTGCACCCTGCACAGAGGAGCTGCACAAACCAGGGGCTCGGGGTGGGAGGAAGCAGCAGGTTCAGGCACAAAAGGGAACCTGCTGTTCATGCCCAGACCAGGAAGACGCCGTGGGAGCACCAGGCAGCTCCATCCCGGAATTTCTGCACATCACCAGATCCAGCTCCTGGCTGGGACTTGCCCCTGTCACCAGCCCAGGGGGCTGCAGTGCCCGGAAGATGCTGCCAGAGGTTGTTGTTTGCTCCTGGAGTGTCTTTTCCTCCTTCAGGGCACCTTTTGCACCTCCCCATATCCAGCCACCAATTTGGGGATGCCTCAAATGGAAGTGGGTCCCTGGAAGTGTTCAAGGCCAGGCTGGACTGAGCTTGGAGCAACGTGGGATAGGAGGAGGTATCTGCTAGAAGGGCTGGAATAAGGTGGTGTTTAAGGTTCCTCCCCACCCAAATCATCCTGTGAGTCCGTGGTTCTAAAAATTGTGCAGAAGTGGCACCTGGGGACATGATTTCATGGTGGGCACGGTGGTGCTGGGTTAACTGTTGGACTTGACGACCTTGGGGGTCTTTTCAACATAAACAATTCTCTGATTCTGGGATCTAAATCCTGCAGGGCTCCCTCACGTTGGTGACATCAGCCAGGAGCTACAATCACCTCATTCCCTTAGAAAACCTGGCTGAAGCAGAAGGAAATTGAACCCAACCCTGGCAGTCCCCTGAGGCACCAGGGTGTCCCTGTAGACTGCAGGGCTGGGGCTGCTGCCTCCCACTGCTGCTGCTCTGGGCTTTATTTTTTGCCCTGCTAACAATAGGATTGCCAACCAAAACTCAATTATGGGCTCCTCTGAATCGCTTCCTCTCCTCCCACTTTCCTAAAGAGGTGGAGTGGCACAGAAAGGTCCCCGGGGTTTTAAATACCTGACTCAGGCTGGGAAAAAACACCAAGAAAACCAGCTGAGAGAGACTTTTCTGCAATATTTCTGGTGACAAAGCCCTCTGGAAAGCACCCTCGGGATCATCCTGATGCTCGGGGTGCCCCTCTTTGTGTGCCCCAGGCCTTTGGAGCCCCTCGTTGTTTGGGGTGGGGGCCGGGCAGGCAGCTGGCACAGGGGAGCGTTTCTGCCCCGGGCTGTTCTCGGCAGAAAGGAGAGCAAGCGCCTTCCTCCAGGGCTTCCTGCGCCTGCCTCGTGCCCCGGGGCGTTCGTGCACCTTCCTCTGGAGCTTTGGCACCTCCGGGACTGCGGGCTGGGCCGGGGGGATGCTGCGCTGGGAGTCCCCACTGCAGCTCCCGCAGCATCAGCCCAGGGGCCTGAGAAGGGAAATCAGGAGGGACCCCCGTCCTGGCTCTGCTGGAAAAGTAGGACAGGTCTCGCAGGCTCTGCCGTGCTCCTTCCATCAGTCCCGGCATGTCTCCAGCTCATTCCTGCAGACCCTGCCCTCTCCTGCTCCACCAGTGTGAGCCTCAAACCCAACAGAGTCCCCGGTTTCACAGCCCCTGCTTCGAGCTGGGCCTGTCTGGTGCCTCCCAGGGCAGGTGTGGGGTCGCACAGAGCAAAAGTAGGGCAGGGAAGAGGAACGGGAAGTTCCCAGCTTGGGGATTGCCCCGTCACCCACCTAAAATTCCACTCAGGAGCCTCTTGGTCCTTGGTGAGGCTCCTGCACTCCCTGACATCCCCAGGAGGGACCAGGAGGCGATGAAGCAGCACCAGTGGTGCTGGTGTCTCTGCAGGGCTGACAGTGGTGGTGTCACAGCCGTGGTGGTGTCACAGCAGCGGTGGTGTCACAGCCGTGGTGGTGTCACAGCCGTGGTGGTGTCACAGCAGCGGTGGTGTCACAGCCATGGTGGTGTCACAGCCGTGGTGGTGTCACAGCAGCAGTGGTGTCACAGCCATGGTGGTGTCACAGCCGTGGTGGTGTCACAGCAGCAGTGGTGTCACAGCCGTGGTGGTGTCACAGCCGTGGTGGTGTCACAGCAGCGGTGGTGTCACAGC
>NW_024580663.1:1868113-1882321 GCF_017639235.1 Corvus kubaryi | reverse complement strand
TGGTGTCACAGCCATGGTGGTGTCACAGCCGTGGTGGTGTCACAGCAATGGTGGTGTCACAGCAATGGTGGTGTCACAGCAGCAGTGGTGTCACAGCCATGGTGGTGTCACAGCAGCGGTGGTGTCACAGCCGTGGTGGTGTCACAGCTGTGGTGGTGTCACAGCAGCAATGGTGTCACAGCCATGGTGGTGTCACAGCCATGGTGGTGTCACAGCAATGTTGGCGTCACAGCCATGGTGGTGTCACAGCAATGGTGGTGTCACAGCCATGGTGGTGGCACAATTGCTGTTTCCTCCCCATCTCTCTCTGGCTTTCTGCAGCTGCCCCATCCCACCTCTTTGTGAGGTGGCACTGTGGATGTTGTACAAGGGCCAAGAGCTGTGCCCTGGGGCAGCCCAGAGCGGGCTGTGGGGCAGCCCCTGCACGGGGCAGGCCAGCAGGAAGGGGGCACAGGTCTCCGCCTGCCCTGGATTTCCGCAGTCTGGTGCCGGCTGTGCCCCCACCTCCCATCACCAAGCACCCAGGTGGCACCGGCACTGCCCCTTCACCTTCCTCACTCTGCAGAGCACTCCCTGCCCACTTCACAGCGCCCTGGGATGTGCTCTCAGCCCACTCCAGGTCCAAGCAGTGCTGCTGCAATCAGGCCAAGAGGCTTCATTTTGTGAGCAAAATTGTGACCAGGTTCACTCCAAATATCTTGCTGTGAGCCAGGTCAACACTCCAGGGATTTTCCTTCCTCTGCTCCTCTGTCCCTTCACTTGGTGTGCCTGGCACAGCCCCCCCTAACACTGGTGGCACTGCCATGTTGGGCACAGCTCAGTGGGATTTGCTGGATGGGGAGACCGTGGGTTCACTTCCCTGCAGCTCCTCCCAAAGGGTGCAGCTCCCTGTGCCCCCCCCATGCCATCTCCACACTCAGCTGTGATTTCCAAAAGGCTTTTGGGCCAGCTCATGGTGGTTTTGCCAGGGACCTCAAGCCGAGGTGATCTCGTTACCCCATAACAATGGGATCTCATCATCCAAAGCTCCCCTCCAAACTGTCACATTCATTTTACTCCTTGCTGTGGAGAAGACCCAGAGACCTAAAGGGCTTCTGCTTCCAGCCCCCACATCCTGCAGCTCAACGTCTCTTTTGTGGTTAAAGCCTTGATGACTCTGAGCCAGGATGAGGCTGGAGGGTCAGGGCCACGCTCTGGCCACAGGAGGGGTGGCAGGAAGAACACCCACCCCCATGGTGAGACTGTCTCCATCATTCCCAGACTGTCCCAAGAACCTGCTCTGTACCCTCCCCAGCCCCTGCCTGGCTCTTAGACCTAAAACTCCCTGCTCCCAGTCCATTCCACCAACCCTCTGGTGCTTCCTCATTTCACTGCTCCCACATCCAGACACATTCCCCCCGTTTCTATCCCAAGCCCCCGGACAGCAGAGCCCAGGGCTGGGAGCAGCATCCAGGCCACCAAGCCACCGTCCCTGCAGGAGGCCATGCCAGGAGCTCTGCCCACCTCCTCCCAGACCCCGGGAAGGAGACACCTCCCTGTCCTGAGTGCCCGGAGGTGCCTGGAGGTGCCCACTCCATTCCCCAGATCTCAGACAGCCTCTCTCCAGATCCCCCCATCACATCCCTGACCCTGGCAGAGGGCAGGGCCCCGTCCCGTGGCAGCAGGGCCAGCTCCTGTCCTGGGCCAGGCCACCAGTGATGCGGCTGCTGGCCGTGGACTCATTTGCCTGCCTGGCTCTCTAGCCCGTGGCTGCCAGGCTGCCAGGCATGTGGGCTGCAGTCCCTCCTGGGGGCCCTTGCACCATGCCAAGGGAGCTTTTCTTATCTTCACAGGAATGAAAACCTTTCCGAAATCAAAGTGCTTGGGTGGCTTTGAAGAGTTTCCCCTGGAGATGAAACAAAGCTGTTTGTGAGCGCCAGCAAGCGCTGCCGAGCTGCAGCTCCTGGGGACACCGGGCTGCTGGGGAGCACTGGGCAGTGGCCTGGGGGTGCCCTGGGCTGGGCACTTTGGCCACAGGAAGCTGCCCCTCATGCAGAGCCCACCAACCCCAAGCTGTTCTGACTCATTCCCACCCGGCTCCACGCTGGGAATTGTGTGCCATGAAAGGCAACCAACAAAGGGACGTGAGAGAGGATTATTGTGGAGATGCTGGAGGTGTTCAAAGCACACTCTGCACGGCAAGGGGCTGCTCCAACCCCCCAGTCCCCAGGACCCACAGGGCCCTTTTGCAAGACAAAAATGAATTCAAGGGCCAGTGCAGCAAACGAGCCTGAAGCAAAACTCCCCCTCTGGAGGAACCTGCCCAGGCTGGTCTGATCTGAGGCGCTGGATGAGGGGTGGACGTGGAGGGGCCAACCTTGCAGTGGGCTGGGGACAGGCAGTGGGCACGTGCCGTGGCACTCAGCAGCACAGGCCGTACCTGCCAGCCTGCCCTGGGGAGCAGAGAGCGCCTGGCGAGCTGGCGTGTGTGTAGATTATTTGTTGTTTGATATTTTCCCTTTAATGCTTTTGTGCTAAAACAAATACACCAAAGTTCAGGGCCCTGCAGGTTGTGTCTGCTAGGGATGGTGGAGTCAGGGATTGCTTTGGAGAGATCTGTGCTGTTTGTTTACCAGGATGGGCAAAGTCTGCTCTCGCTGCCTGCTCCCAGTTCCTCAGGAAGCTGCCTCAAAGCTGCCTCACCCCCTTCCCGCTCAGCCCTGCCACCCTTCCCTGCCTCCACGGCCTTCCTGCTCCGGGCAGGGCACGCTGGCCTGCCTGGCACCCAGCAAAGCTGCTGTCTCTGGGGACAGAAGGACTTTGTCTCTCAGAGGGAGTGAAGGTCCATGCTGGGTGCCAGCCTGGGCTGGTGATGCTCAGGCACAGGGGGAAGGAAGCAGGATGCGCTGGGAGCTCCGTGCCAGCACCCTGGCACCTGGGCAAAGCTGGGAGTGATGTCCCATCCCCACCATTCCACCCACTGCATCCCAGGGCCAGCACTGGCACTGTGCCACATCCACCATCCTCGGTGTGCCCCAACCCCAAGGGAAGATCCCTACAAGGATCCCCCACTCCAGACCTCCAGTCACCCCGCTGAGGCTCATCCCCTCCCTCGGGATGTGCTCTATCTGATCTTGGCTGGCCTTTCCCGCAGATCCCAGCTTGTCTGCCGCTTGTTTAGCCCTGCATTCCCCTCGGAATCTCACTCCAGCGCCTCTGGATTTTGCCCCGGAAAGTGCCGGCTCCAGGATATTGCAGAGCAAACACAGCGGAGATAAAGGGGCACCATCACCCCTCGGAGCAAACACAACCCCAGCCCGGCAAAGGTCACTCGGGTCCATCACTGCCACCACCACTTCCCACCCCAGCCCCTCGCTGGCCCCGTGCTCCTGCCACGTGCCAGCTCTGGAGGGACAATGACCTCTCCCCGGAGCCTGCCCTCAGTGCATTCCCATTCCCAGCCCGTGCTGCCCTGCTCTGCCCCATCCCAGTGCCAGGCCTGCCTGTTCCTGCCCTCCACGCCCACAGGGGTCTGCTCCTGCCCTGCTGGAGCTCATGGCACCCTGGGTCCCTGTCCCCCAGCTCCCTTCTCCTCTGCTGTGCCCACGCACCAACCCTGCCCTCAGACTGGCCCTGCTATCTCCTGCCAAATCCACGCTGACCCTGAGCTCTCCACCCTCTGGTGCCCACCTCCATGGTCTGGCTGTCCCCACCCCGGTCCCTGACCCGCTGTTGTCACCCAGAACTCTCCCTGCCATGGTCCCTGCCTGTCCCTGAACCCTGCAGATCTCCGCTGGCCGTGGGTCCCAAGTCCCTCCTCGCCAGGAGCAGGGATGAGGAATGTGCCTCTCCCTCTCTCCATGCCCAGAGCAGCTCCTCTCATGCCCAGCCCAGTCTCTGTGGGCAAGTCCCAGCTTGAGCCGAGGTTTCTGTGTGTCCCAGCCCCGTGCCAGTCACGAGCAGGGCAGGTCTGATCTGGTCTTCTCTCCCTAAGTCTCCTCCTGCTCCCTTGGACCGCAGGATCCTGAGCAGGGAGGTCATGGCTCCCCGACAGCTCCTGTTGGGAGGATGTGGAACCCTCCCTTCCCTGCTGCCCGCTCGCCTGTCTCCAGGGCTGGACCATCTCCCAGCAGCAGCTGGAGGTGGCATTTCAGGCAGGAGACCGTTGGACCCTAACAAAAGCAGGAAATGGGTGTAATTCTCCCTCGGAGGAGGAATGAATAGCAGATCCCCGGAGGAGGCGAGGCCAGCTCAGAGAGCGGCAGCGATGTGAGAGACTCGGCTCATTCCTTGCGAGGCTGTGCTTCCTGAGAGCTTCCCCCTTCCTGCTGCTCTCCAGCCTCTCCCCAGCTCTGCCAGACCCTCAGCAGCTCCGGCAGCAGCAGGACAGGACCCACCAGTGGCGTCCTGCTGGTCCCAAACCTGCTCCTGCCAGGTCATGGGGAGCCCGGGCTGGGGACAGCCAAAGGGGTCAGGGGACTTCAGGGATGTGATTTAGTGGGTGACATCCCAGCTTTGGGATGAGATGAGCTTCAGTGCCACTTCCAATCCAAACCATGCTGGGATTCCACGACTCTGACCCCACACCTCATGCACAGCACCGCTCACTCCTTCCTTATACCCAATCTGAGTATTTTGGGAATTAAGAGAGTGCCAGAGGCGGGGGATGGGAGGGAGGCCACCACAGCTCAAACCTCTGGCATGGACACGGTGCTGGGAACAGCAGGAGCTGCCCCTTGGGGGTGGCTCCCAGCCTGGAGAAGCTGTTGGAGCATCCCACGGGCTTCCACCAGCTGGGAGTGCCAGGGAAGCTCCTCTCCAGTCTGAATTCCAGGACGTGCTCAGGCACTGAGCTCCAAAGCTCAGTCAGCCACCAAGGTTTCATTCTGGGGCTCTGCTGCTTCTTCTTGAAGGGATCTCTGGTGCCGCAGAGGATGGGTGGGGATTGGAGAAACCTTTCTGACCCCTGGAGCGGGAGATTGATTAATCAGTGCTCGAATAATTGCAGGGCACTGCAGACATTCTGTTCCCAGCAGCCTGTGCAGGGAAGGGATGAGGTGGAGGATCGGGCCAAGGAGGTCACTCACCCCAGCCTGTCCTCGCCTCGGCCTCAGAGCTGCTCCCAGGATTAAATGGTTTCTTTTTTAAAGCGAGATCTAATCTGGTGACAAAAGCTGCAGCAGCGCTGTGAGCCCATCATCTCCCTGAGAAAAGCTCCTGCAGCCTTCAAATGCTTTCACCACTCAGATGCTGGATTTCAATCCAAGGCTGAATCTGCCTCTCTTCAGCTCCAGCCCTGCTCTTGTCACTCCCCGCTGTGGGATTTCAGGGTTTCCTGCTCTGTTTTCCATGTGGGAGGACACAGGCCAGGTGCTCAGATCACCTGATAACAGAGTTTTAGCGGCATCACACCCCTAGGCCTGGCTTTTCCCCCTGTGGTTGGGTCTGTGGTGCTCCTTCCAGCTTTCCTGGTATTCCCTCGACATCCCTGAGGGTGGGTGCCAGACAAAGAGCTCCAGCAGGGCGCTATCCACTGATTTGCAGCCCCTGAAGCAGGGCACACCAGTACACAATGATCCCTAATTACTCTTCCAAATCTGCATCCCTGGACGAGGCAGATATTCCTGGGAGGCCTTCAAGGAGCTCCTTTGGTTGCTGGTTAAAAGCCAGGGCTCCTCTCCCCAGCCTGTCTGGGCATGTCCAGAGTCGCTGCTTTCCAAGATCCAGCCTGAGGGCTTCACATCCAAACTTCAGTGCCACAGATATTCCGGATATCTGCAGTCAAATACTCCCCTGAGCATTCAGCCAGGTAAAAACATCCTCTTCCCTCTCTGTCTCCTTGCTCCGGGTGTCGTTTTCCAGCTTTCCCAGCAAAGATTTCATCTCTTCATCTCCACCATTGATAAAAACCTTTCACAGCAGCGGACGGAGCGCGGGGCCCCAGGGGAAGGAGGTGGGAATAATGCTCCTTTCTGCTCTCTCCCCATTAGCAGCCCCCTCGGAGCTCTGCCAGGGAAGCAGTTTGAATCCATCTCATCTGTGCCCCGTTAATTCCTTCTAATGCAAGTTTTAATCAAAATGTCAGGTGGAAGGAATTCAAACGCCTCGGAGAGATCCCAGCGTGCTCTATCAACACGAGCGCCTCTCTCCCCCCAGCCCCGTGATCCTGTCACACACAGCCAACAGGTCTGGGTGACAACCCTGCTGGCCCTGCCGCCAACGCTGGCTGCAGCTCCCGAGTCTGGGGACATCACATCACCAGGTGGGACTTGTCCCAGGGATCCACGTGTGGATGAAAACCCAGTGGAGAGCAGCAACGCCCCGCCGAGCAATGCCCTCAGCACCTTCTCCCCACCTAGACCCACGTTTCCTCCTCGTTATCCAGGGAATGGCGCTCCCTGAGGAAGGGGAGGAGCTTTCTGCGATGCTCATCCTCAATGTCCACCCCAGGAGGAGCTTCCTGCATGGCAATGGTGGAGCTCATGTGGCCTTGAGGGACAGGAGACAGTGGCCCTGAGGAAGGGGAAGAGCTTTCAAGAGTAGACAAGAAGGTCTCAAATGCTCATCCCCAAGGACCATCCCAGGAGGAGCTTCCAGTGTGACACAGGTGGAGCTCGTGTGGCCCTGAGGGACAAGGGACAACGGTCCCTGAGGAGAGGTCGCTGAGGAAACGTCCCTGAGGAAGGGGATGAGCTTTCAAGGCTGGATGAGGCGATTTGGGATGCTCAGCCCCAATGCCCATCCCAGAAGGATCTTCCAGAGTGGCAATGGTGGAGCTCATGTGGCCTCGAGGGACAAGGGACAGTGGTCCTGAGGATGGGGAAGAGCTTTCAAGGCTGGGTGAGGAAACTGGAGATGCTCAGCCCCAATGTCCGCCGCAGGAGGAGCTCCCAGCCGGGCAGCCTGCGTGCCCTGCGGTGTGGGGTGGGCTGTGGGAGGACCAGGGCTCAGGGGCTTCCCTGGCTTGCAGGATCTTTCATCCTCCGTCACCACAAAGCCAGGCCAGATCTGCATTTGCAGCAGCCCACAGAAGCTGCCTCTGTTGTCTTATTTTTGTTATTTTTGAGAGGATATTTTAGCGCTGAGCACATTCCCTCCTGTTGCCATGGCAGCCGTGACAGGGGTTATATACCGTGAGAAAAATACCAAAATTAATGAGTGAGTGAAAGAGCAGCCAAGAGAAAAACAAGGTTAAAAAAAGAGTTAAAACAGTAATAAAAACAATCTCCCAATAATTTGGCAGCGAGCATCCCACAGGCAAGACAGGCGGCGAACATCCGAGCCCTCCGGCTCCTCCGTGGATCCTGACTGGTGTCGCTGCCCGCATCCCGTGGCCAGAGCATCGCAGTGGTCCAAGGGCTGCGCTGCTCCCGCATCATCCCACCGACGCTCCGGATGGGGCTGCACCCACCCAGCTCCTTCCCCCGCAAACCTGCAGCCCTCGGTGATGCGGGAGGCGAGCGGAGGAGAAGTTCTTTAATGTGCTCATTTCCTCGCATTTGGGTTTTGAGGATCTTTTTGTTTTTAATTGTAGAAACAAGCGGATTGTCAGAACATCTGTGTTATTAGCATTTGCTGCCCAAATCCGAGCTGCTGCTTCTCCTGCAGAGCCCAGAGCTGATGAGAGAGAGAACAGAGGAGCCTTTGAACTCCTTGCAGCAGACGGCAGCCAGGTTGCTGCGTGTGTGCGTTGGGGAGGGGGTATTTATTCTCTTGTAAGGTTCATTTGCTCTCCGTGTTTCCCTTTCTTCTCGCTTTCCCAGAGATTTAGCTGGATGCTCTTCCCTCACAGGCTTTGTTCTTCTGACAAGGCCCCACCGGCACCACGAAGCAGCTGCCTCTGCGTGATGCCAGAGCAGCCCAGCACGGGGTACCTGGAGCAGCCCAGCACGGGGGACCCGGAGCTCGGGGCAAACCAGAGCCTCCAGCAGCAGCTCCGGGGGCGGTGGCACTGCCAGCACCGGGGCAGGTGGGCGGGAAGCACCTGGAGGGTCTCATGGAATAATGCTGCAGACAGAGCTGCAGCCTGAGGGTTTCTGGTTGCTCAGACTGGCTCTGCTTTCTGGGAATGGTGAAGACAAGGTGAGAGTGGGTGACTCATCTGGAGCTGGTATATCTCTGGATGAAATTCTTCCCTGTGAGGGTGGTGAGACACAGGGCGCCCAGAGAAGCTGTGGATGCTCCATCCCTGGAAGTGTTCAGGGCCGGGCTGGATGAGGCTTGGAGCAGCCTGGGATAGTGCAAGGTGTCCCTGCCAGATAAGGGTGGAATGAGATGGCCTTTGAGGTCCTTTCTAACCCAAACCATTCCAGGATTCTACAATAACGCCCAGGAGAAGGAAGTACAGGGAATGGCAAAGCTTCCTGTGCTGTCAGAGGGCAAGGAGCACTCTGGGAGGGGCTTTCAAAGGCAGTGGGGTGGAGGAGGAAGGTAGAGATGGACGAGGCAGCCCTGGGATCCAGGTCACCAGTGACCTGGACACGGTTTCCCCCCAGCTCCCCAGGCCATGGGTGCTGCTGGCACTGCGGAGTGCTCTGCCAGGCAGCTCCTCTGGCCTGCACAGAGGTGATTCCTGATGCCAGGACACTTTTTCCCTGCATTCCTAGAGCCTGGACCTGTCCCTCAGAAACGTGTCTGAGCAGAGGCTGAGGTGACAGTCACCAGTGTCCCAGAAATCAGCGGCATCCAGTGATCTACGTACATGCCCAGCTCCCCGGCACTCCCTGTGCAGCTGCCGATCGACTGCCCCGTGACTCTTGTGAAACGCAAACCTTTGGTCCCCAGCAATCTCTAAAGTTTGCTGTCCCTGCTCCACGGGCAGCCTTGGATCCACGGGGTCACTCCCTCGGTTTCTCCCTTTGCTCCAGCTCTCCGTCCCTCCAAGGAGGGCTGCCAGTTACTGATCCATCAAATCTCCCCTTATCTCCAGAGAATTCCGCTCCCTCTCCCTGCCCAGCTCATTCTGGATCAGCAGGGCACAGCCTGACAAACCCCACAGCTCCTCTCCCTGCCCCAAAGGTGGGCTTTGACCTTCCCTGCCTTCTCACTTCTCATCTTCTGCTAAATTGGCTTCATGTGAATTGACACTCAGAAAAAAAAACCCGCACACGGACGCGGAGGAGCTGACATCTCTGCAGGAGCAGAAGGTCTGGAAGGAGAGCTGGGCTTTCCAGCCTGAGGTTTGACTGTCCAGCCCCCTTTTCCTGCCTGGCAGGATGCAGCCCTGCCAGGGGCTGAGCCCGCTTGTTGCCGCGGAGAAGCGGGGAGATCTGGGAGAAGAGCAGGACAATTTTGGGGGGAAAACGGGGTGATTTAGGGGGTGAGATGGAGCCGGGCTGCTCCGAGCAGGCAGGCGCAGCCTCTAGATGGTGCAGTCATGCAGCCGAGCTGAGCATGTGTGCGGCGAAGGGCGCTGCGCAACAGGTTGGCGTAGCTCAGCGGGGAGACGCGCTCCCATCCTCGCTGCGGCGGAGCGGGAAGGACTTTCCAGCATCCTGGCGAGAAATCCACGCCGCAACCGGCCCGGGAGGTGGGTGAGGGGCAGCGCCACGGGCTGCGCGACCCTCGGAGGGTGCTGAGGGTTTTGGCAGGGCCGGGCTGCAGCTCCAGCCCCTGGCAGGGAGCGCGGCCGCTCCTTGCAGGAGCACGGAGGCGGTGGAGGCAGCAAGGGAAGGGGCAGCCCCGGAACACGCTGTCCCCAGGCCCTCGGGGACTTTGCATGGCCAGCCGAGGTGCCGGCGTGAGGAGCCAGCTGAGGGAGAACAGCCTGTGAAGGCATCACAAGGGCGCTGGGAGCTCGCGGGTGCTTTTGGGAGCCGCAGGTGCTCCGTGCTGCTGCTGCTGCTGCCGCTGCTGCGCCCCGACACCCCGCAATCAATAAAGCCGTGATTCACCGAGGTGTGACGGCAGGGCACGGCCGCCGCTCCAGCCCCACCACCGCAGCCAGCTGGGGAGCTTCGCAGCCCTGCTGGGCTGGGGGCCGGGGAGGGGTGGGCACAGCCCCCGCTGAGCTCGGTCCTAAGGAGGGACCCTCCCGGGTGCGCTGCCGCGGGTCCCCGGCCCTGCGCGGGGGGGTTGTGGGGCTGTGAAGCGTCGGCTGGAAGAATAAATGAGTGAATGAATTATTGAGAGCACCGAGAGGGGAGTGAAAGGGGAGACCCGAGCCACACGTGCGCGGGCGCGGAGCGGACCTCGGGGTGAGGGGGTCCGGGGGACCGTGAGGACCCCCGTTGTCCACGGGCACGGCGCTGGGCGCGGTGCCGGCAGCCCGGAGACGGGCGGCTCTGCCCGGCAGCACTGCTCGCTCGTCCCGGCAGCCCGGCCGGGCTCGGGATCTGATAAGGAGCCGGAGCTCCACCTCCCCGTGGTGGTGGTGGAGGCGAGAGGCGGAGGCAGCGGCGGGCGGGGGGGGGAAAGGGCCGTGCCTGCGCTGCGCTTCCCCTCCACATCCTCACACACACCGAGGGACGGAGGCGGGCACGGACCGAGCTGCCCACCGGGGCTGCCTCCAGCCTGAGCCGCCGCTCCGCCGGAGGAGCCGCAGCCCCGGCCCGGGGAGGGGGGCGGTTCCCACGGGATATTTATATATTTTTTTGCCCCCCCCTCTTTTTTTTTTTCTTTTTTTTTTTTCTTTTTTTAAATATTTTTTTCCCCCTTTGGTTTTCCTACCGTGATAACCCCCGGGGGGGGGCGGGGGGGGTGGGGGGAGCCCGGTCCCGGCGGGAAGGAGGCGATGGAGACGCCGCGGGACCAGCGCGCAGGGGCTCGGCACGGAGCGCAGCGCCGGCACCATCCAAGTAAGAGCTGCGGCGGGGCCGGGACCCCCGCCCGCGGCCAGGCAGAGCTGCGGGGGGGGTGCGGGGGGGTGCGGGATGCCCCACGCCGGAGCCCGGCGCTGTGCAGGAACGCGGGGCCGGGCGGCGGCGGGAGCGGCGCTGGCGAGCATCCCGCTCCCGAGCATCCCGCATCCCTCCGCTCCCCTCCGCGCCGGGCTGCGCGGGGCTCCGCGGCCAGCGGGGCGGCTCCCGCTTGTCCCCGGTCCCGCCCGGCGCTGCCACTTGTTGTGCGGAGCGGAGCGGAGCGGAGCGCGGCCAGCCCCGCGCAGCGCAGCGCAGGGCGGGCGGTGGTTGCGGGAGGGCGGCTGTGGCGGGGGGTGCGCGCGTGTTTCGGGGTGTTTATTTTTCCGCGTGGGGCGGCTCTGGGTGTGTGTCCCCCGTCCAGCCCTGGGTGTGTGTCCCCCGTCCAGCCCTGGGTGTGTGCGCCCGCGGGGTGCGCGGCTGCGTGGGAGCCGCAGAAGTTGCGGGTGAGCCGGGAGCCGGCTAGGAGCGGGGCTGTGCGTGTGCCGGAGCGGCGGGGCGCGGGGGGCTGGCGGGGGCCGTGCGGGGTGTCCGCGTGGGGTGCGTGTGACAGCGGGGTGCGGGGACGCGAGTGGGGTGCGCGTGTCTGTGTGCGGAGCTGTGTGTGTGTGACGGGGTGTGCGTGCGGGTGAGTGTGTCAGCGGGCTCTGTGCGTGCGGGTGAGTGTGTCAGCCGGCTCCGAGTGTGCGTGTGTGTCAGCGGGCTGTGCGTGTGCGGGTGAGTGTGTCAGCGGGCTCTGTGTGTGTGTGTGTGCATATGAGTGTGTCAGCGGGCTGTGTGCGTGCGGGTGAGTGTGTCAGCCGGCTCTGAGTGTGTCAGCGGGCTGTGCGTGCCTGCGCCGCGGAGGATCCCTGTTTCCCGATACGCGAGGCTGAGCGCGAAGCCGGTGCCGGCAGAGCGGCTCCCGTGGTTTTTCCACGGGTGTCTGCGTGTGTGTGTCCGTGCGTGTGTCCGTGCGTGTGCGCGGGGCTGGCGGAGGCGCCCGGGGGAGCGGGGGCTCCGCTCCCCTCCGTGCCCGCAGCCGGAGCCGGCGGCAGCCGGAGCCTCAGCCCGGGCAGCGCCGCGGGGACCGGGGAGCTTCGGCCGCGGCGGCCGGCAGCGGAGCCCGGCCTCCATCCTCCCTCCCAGCCGCCGGAGCCGGCAGCAGCCGCTCCCCGGGCGCGCTGCGAGGCCAGAGGAGGACCTTATCCTCCATCCCCAAGGTCCCCCCAACCCTCCCGGCTGCATCCCCGGAGCAGAGCCGCTCCCGCTGTGCCCAGCTCCCAGCGGCCCTGCCGGGGTGTTTCAGGCCCGCGACATTTTTGTTGTCCCCGTGGGCCCCTCTCCAGCCGGGGTGGAGGGTGAGATGGTGGCGGGAGGGGACAGGAGCCAGGAGTGGCTGTGGGGGACCCACGGGTGGGAGGATGGGGGCTGCCACTCCAGGGAGGCTCTGACAGGTCTCTGCCTCGCTGGCTGCCAGAGTTGGAAGGGATGTGGAGAAGGCAGCAAGAAGAGGGAGGGCCCTGGGCTTTGCCGGGTTTTCATCACTGCCCAGCTTCTCAGGGATGATTTTGGGGTGACGCTGTTGCCAAGCCAGTGGGGTTCCTCCTCGTGGGGTGCTCTGGCTCTGTTCGCTCGGGCCCAGCCTGCAGAAACGCCGAGCAGCCGCAGTGGCAGCCGGAGCTGGAGCAAATCCTGGGACGTGCTACGGAATACCCAGGATTCAGCCCATCCGTGCCTTCGGCGCAGGACTGACCATCAGCGGCCGTCTTCTCGGCTAACGCGATCCCTGATCTCCGAGCGGAGCTGGGATGAGCTGTTTGCTGCTCGCTGGGATGTTGCTCCAGCTCCGAGTGCTGGAGCCGGGCTGGGGGGAGTGTGGGGGGGATTAGCACTTGTGTGCTCAGTGCAGGCTTTGGACAGACTTGTAAGCAGTGTCTCCGAGCCACGCAATCAGCCGTTGGGAGCAAGGAGAGGCTGGACTTCGGTGCCCATTCCTGAAGCGGTGCTGCCTCCCGTGGAACGGGGCCAGGAGGCTGTGGGAATCACAGGGAGCACAGGCTTGTTCAAGCAGTTGCTTAAATTCGCGGCGCTTTATAACCTCTCTCTCATTAAGGCTTGTTTTCTTTTTTTTTGGTGGGGATGGCTGAATTCTGTCGGATTTTGCATGCCACTGTCCTCCGAGAGCTTCCCAGTCATGCATTAAGCAGCGTGACTAACGCCTCTCTCATGTGGTTCAGTCTCTCTCACACTCTCCCCGTAGGGAGAATTGTGTGTGCGGAGGAATAGTTGTTTTGGGAGGGGTTTTTATTTTTAAGTGCTCTGTGCTCTGCCAGCAGGTTGGAAAAAGGTGCCTGGCACCCGAGAAGAAAGTGTGGGATGGTCCTTAGATCCCATGGGAAAATAGCCTGGTGCCTTGGACTGGCCCCTGGGAAGCCTGTGTCTCCTGCACAGACGTGCTTGTGGAGGCTTCCTCCCCCTCCTCCTCCTCCTCCTCCTCCCCGTCCTCCTCCTCCTCCTCCTCTTCACACCCAGCTCTGGGCTCTCACGTCTGCGCTGTGTCATTCGCACCCCTGGGTGCCAAGCAGGATTCCTGACCCTGCTGATTCCTTATCCTGCCGAGCCCAGGGCCCCTCAGGTTCCCAGCCCCTCCTCTCCTCCAGCCGCCCTGCTCTGGAGGGTTCCTTCCTTCACCTGCAGGAATGGGACTTGGGTTCAGACTCCAGCCCTGTTTTTGGAGCAGAAATCCTGGGTGCTGGGCACCTTTGGGTGACGCCCTTCCTCCTCCAGGCTGGCACAGGGCTCCTGGCATTTCCAGCTGCTGGGCCCTCCCTCAGCCATGTGAGGCATCAGCACTGCCTTGAGACTTTCCCCTTTCCCTGTGCTCTTTCACCTCGCACCAGGGCTTAGTCAGGATATGGCTACGTCACCAGCACCAGGGCCCAGCCCAGTGCAAACAGCCCAGTGCAAACAGCCCAGCAGCGGGCACAGCGCCTCTCCCAGCCCGGGCATCCTCCAGGAGCCCCTTCCCAACAGCTGGAGCTGCCCATCTTCCTGTCCTCACTCACAGCCGTTCCCAACACAGGGGTGCTGGAGCTCGGGGCAGCTTCACCTCATGGAGGCAGCTGGATGTGGGGGGTCTGGTGTGAGCGCACACCGGGGGTGTGGCAGACACGAGTGTGACCCAGGTGCCAGTGCCCCCGCACGGGTGACATCACACACGTGCACAGGCGGCGGCGCCAGGGCATGCGCACACGCAGGCACACGCGTTGTGTGGGGCACGCACACGTGCAGGAGCTCGAGCTCACACCTGGGGTAAGGATGTGCTCCTTGTCCTGTGTGACACACCTGCACACCCTGCCAGGGCACAGCTGTGCTCTGTGTGTGTGTGTGT
>NW_024580663.1:1849593-1868103 GCF_017639235.1 Corvus kubaryi | reverse complement strand
TGTGTGTGTGTGACACGCCTGCACACCCTGCCAGGGCACAGCTGTGCCCTTTCCTACGGACACACGGCCGTGCTCCGGGCAGGTGCACACCCCCGGAATGCTCACAGTGCACACCCAGCACAGACACACGCGTGTGTGCACACACTCCCTGTGTTGATGCAGAGATCTGTTGTGTTTCTGCTTGGCTCCTGAGCTCCTCCATCCTCAGCTTGGTCCAGGGATGGAAGAGGTCTTGCTCTCCTCATGCCTTCCTCCCTGAGTCACACATCCCAGCGCCGGTGAGGGCAGTTCTGCACGGCCTCAGCCAGCTGGGAATGGCTCTGCTCTGCAGAAAGGAAGTGGCAGGACAAGGGAGCAGAGGCGAGCTTGGCTTCAGGGCCACCGTTTCCTCTCCAGACCCGGAGATGTATTTTCACTGTGGAGGCAGAGCTCATCTCTTCCATGTCCCCACATCCATGGGCAAGCAGAGAGGTGGAAGGACCGGGAGCTGTTGGCTTGTGGGAAGTACCGAGGAGGACAGTGCAGGGTGCTCCACTTGCTGATGATCCATACAATGCCAGGCTAACCAGGAGCTGGGCACTTGCTGCGTGGCACCACTGAGGGGGATGGGGATGGAGCGCTTGCCCATGGAGCGTTTGCTTACCCTTGGGTGCAGAGTATGGACAGAGGGAGCGATGGGAGCGGCGAGAGGAGGGTGATGCTGCGGGGCCTTGGCAGATGTTTGTGGGTGTTAATTTTAGGGCACCCAGTCCCTGGGTTTTTGGGTGCCGGCGAGCTGTGTTGAACCCCTTTACGCTCACAGCTCAGCAGAAGCTGCGTGGGTGCTCCTGGACCCTGGAGGAGGAAAATGTGTTCCCAGAACGGAAACCAGGGGACGGGAAAGCTGGTGGCCAAGCCCAGCAGCTATCAGGGGCTTGGTGGCAAGGCATGTGGCTTGGCACAGGAGGGGACAGTCTGTGGGGCTGGCGGTATGCCTGGCACGGCCTGGGCAGTGTGTGGGCATGGGGAGGAGGTGCCAGTGGCAGGGGCAGCGGTGCAGGGGTGTCTCTGCAATGCAGGGGGGCAGTGCTCCTGGCACCGCCGCTGCAGCAGCGGGGTGGGCACTGGCACGGGGTGGGCACCCAGTGTGTGCCATGTCCCAGACTGGAGTGGGAGGGAATGGGAAGGAACAGTGTGTCTGCAGTGAGGAAGGGAACAGGAGCCGCTGGCGCAGGGTGTGGGGTTGCCTAGTGACTGTGCAGCGAGGGGGCTGCTGCGCTGCCGTTGCAGTGCGCCGGGGCTGGGCACTGCCAGGGGCTGCCCGGGGGGTTCCTGCACTGCAGCGCAGCCTGGGCAGGGACCCGGTGTCCCTCGGAGTGCCAGGGGCACCGGGGGCGGCAGTGCTCCACAGGCAGTGCAGGAGGGATGAGGCACAGGGCCCCTGCATCCCTGCAGTGCCGCGTGGGTGGTGCCTCTGTACCTCGCAGTGCGAGGCTGGCAGTGCCACTGTGCTGGCAGTGCGGCGAGGGCAGTGCTGCTTTGTCCCTGCCACAGCGGTGCCCCACGGCCCTGCAGTGCTGAGGGGTGGCAGCCCTGCATCCCCGCAGCATCCCGTGGCCCTGCAGTGGTGGAGGGGTGCAGTTCCTGCAGTGCGGGCAGTGCCCTGCAGCCCTGCAGTGCTGGGTGGGCGACAGTGCTGTGTTCCTGCAGTGTCCTGTGTCCCCAGAGTGATGGCTGCTGCGGGTCCTGCCGGGCAGGCAGTGATGGATGGGAGGGAGCTGTATGCTGCCAGTGCCCCGTGTCCCTGCAGTGCTGGGGGCATGGCAGCCCTGCATCCCTGCGGTGCCCCGTGTCCCTGGGTGGGTGTCAGCCCTGTGTCCCTTCAGTGTCTCATGTCCCCGCAGTGCCAGATGGGTGTCAGCCCCACAACCCCGCAGTGCCAGATGGGTGTCAGCCCCACATCCCCGCGGAGCAGGCAGAGCTCCCCGTTTGGTGCTCCCGTTTCTGCAGTCCTGGCAGCTGCGTGCAGTGCCTGTGTGTCCCTGCCGTGCGTGGCAGGCAGTGCCCCTGCACTGGTGGCACACAATGCTCCTGTGTTTGGGTGGTGAGAAGCTGTCTCGGAGCCTGGCCGGCTCCCATCGGGTTGTTGGCAGCAGGCTGCCTGCAGTCCACCCTGTTAGTGTGCCTCGTTGGGTCTAATTACAGTTGGTGTGGTGACGAAGAGGGTGGACAGTGGCAGGAGTGGCTTCCTGCAAGTGACAGGGCTGAGGTTTCAATGATGGGGTTACTCACTCCAGCAGGGCGTTGCAGGAACTTTGCAAGCCGAGACGGGTCTTTCAGGGCACTGGAGGCTGCCAGGAGCCCTCGGCTGGGCCAGCCCCAGCAGCCCCTTCCCTTTGGGAGCCGTGCCAGGACCATGTGCAGCCCCACATGGTAGAGTGGGATAAGCCAGGGAAGTGGGCTGGTCCCTAACCTCCAGTGTCTGTGTCTTCTCCAGCTCCCCTGCAGCGCAGGATGAACTCGCTGGCATCCTGCCTGGGCCTGTGGCTCCTCTGCCAGCTCCCTGCCCTGGCCTCGGGGACACGTGCGGTCTACAAAGTGCAGGAGGAACAACCCCCCAACAGCCTCATAGGGAGCCTGGCCTCTGACTACGGCTTACCGGACATGGGGCACCTCTACAAGCTGGAAGTGGGGGCCCCGTACCTCCGTGTGGATGGCAAGACTGGGGACATCTACACCACAGAGACCTCCATCGACCGGGAGAACCTGCGGGAGTGCCAGCACCTCCTGCCCGGAGAGCCCTGCTTCCTGGAGTTCGAGGTGTCCATCACTAACCTGAACGCCAACAGCAGCCCGCGCCTGCTCGAGGGGCAGATCGAGGTGCTGGATATCAATGACAACACCCCCAATTTCGCCTCGCCCGTCCTCACCCTCTCCATCCCCGAAAACACCAACATCGGGACGCTCTTCCCCATCCCCCTGGCCATGGACCGGGACTCAGGCCCCAACGGTGTTGCCTCCTACGAGCTGATGGCTGGTCCGGAGGCGCAGGAGCTCTTTGGGCTGCAGGTGGCCGAGGACCAGGACGAGAAGCAGCCGCAGCTGATCGTCATGGGGAACCTGGACCGGGAGCAGTGGGACTCCTACGATCTGACCATCAAGGTGCAGGACGGGGGGAACCCCCCACGGGCGAGCAGTGCCCTGCTCCGCATCACCATCCTGGACATGAACGACAACGCGCCCAAGTTCGAGAAGGCCCTGTACGAGGCAGAGCTCTCCGAAAACAGCCCTGTGGGGCACTCTGTCCTCCAGGTGAGTGGGGGGGATGCTTCTCCTTCCTGCTTCCCCTTCTGCCTGGCTGCAGGGACAACCCAGAAGCATCGGCACAGCCGTGGTTCCTCCAGGGAGGAGGGAGGGTTGGATGGAGGAACCCACCGTGTCACCCAGGGCCAGTAGGCAGGCAGGTCCCCGGGATGTCACATCTGCTCAAGCGAGGTTGGAGAGGATGTGCAGGAAGGCGCAGCCAGAGCGGGGCCGCAGGACGCAGCTGAGGGGCAGCAGCAGGGCTGCAGGGAGCAGGGTTCTGGGTTACTGGGAGGGCTGGGACCTGAGGGCCACCGGGAGTCTGGCTTGCAGCCAGTGCGGTCTCAGTGCTGCCCGCAGACAAGACACAGACCCTTTCATAAGTTGCATTCCCTTGGCCGCTCCATGGAAACTCAGGAGGTAGGGACAGGGAGCATCCCTGCTGCCCGTGTGCGGGCTGGCCGTGGCTCCAGAGCTGCCCTGCTGTCTGCAGGGAGCCGGGGCTCTGCCCCATCTTGGGCAGCGCTGAAAACTGGCCCAGAGAGCCCAGGGGGCTGGATCTTGGTGGATTTGGCTTGGAGGGGGCATTGAGATGATAGTAGTTGACATCTGTTTATCTGCAGCTGCCATCTTAATAAGCGGAGCGCGGCCAGCTCTCATCTGCCTGCTAATTCTGATGTGAATTTTTTAAGAATTCATTTTTCACTGTTAAGAGAATGGGAGTTGGAAGCAGATAAGGGAGCTGCATGGCCGGGAGGAGAATGGGCTGAGACGCCGCTGCTGCCATTGCTCAGCTTTTATCTTTCAGGGGGAAAATGACTTCCGCCTGTTTTGTGAGTGGAGGTAAAAGGTGGAATTTACATTTAACAACTTTCGTTCTCCATCCAAATCTGCTGAGCAAGATAACGGCGGAGCAGCAAATGGTGCAGAGAAGAGGCTGCTCAGAGAGCCGATTAGGGAGGCAAATGTTAGACAAACCTCATCTTCTTTAGAAAGCAAATAATAGGCGTAGAGGCAGGTTTATGGGGATGCAGGGCTCCTGGCGGGCGGGCAGGGATGGACGGGGCTGTGCAGGGCTTAGGCAGCCCCAATCCCTGCTTGGCTGCACCCCTGGATGCCGCGATGGAGCTGCTGCAGCTCCGCACATCGTTGCCTCCCTCCTCAACCTCACCTGAGCCAGGCAGCTGCTCCAGCCCCTCCTCGGGGGCACAGCTGGAGCTGTCCCTCCCTGCTGCTGGCTGGGTCTCAGCAGCACGGTTCCATGGCTCCAGAGGATTCCCTGCGTGCCGGAGCCGGCCGGGAGGGGAGCGCAGCCAACCGGCCCAGCCGGTTTCTCTGGAAGAGTGAGGCAAAGCCTCCGTGCCCGAGGGCGGCTCCCAGCTGCTCTGCCGGTCCCAGGCTCTTTGCCCCACAGTCCTTGGCCCCAGAAGAGGAAATCCTGGTTTTTCCCCCCGGCTGTCCCCAGGGAAGGCCACAGCGGTTTGTGGAGGGGCTCACTCCGCCGTTCCCTCGTCCTGCTCACCGATTGTCCCTCTGTCCCCCAGGTGAAAGCCAACGACTCGGACCAGGGTTCCAACGCCGAGATCGACTACTCCTTCCACCAGGCCTCTGACATGGTGCGGCGGCTGCTGCGCCTGGACCGCGCCACGGGGCTCATCACCGTGCAGGGCCCCATCGACCGCGAGGACATCGGCACCCTCAAGTTCTCCGTCATGGCCAAGGACAAGGGTGCCAACCCCAAGAGCGCCCGCACTCAGGTGGTGGTCACCATCAAGGACATGAATGACAACGCACCCTCCATAGAGATCCGGGGCATAGGGTTGGTCACTCACCAGGATGGCATGGCCAACATCTCGGAGGACGTGCCAGTAGAGACAGCAGTGGCTCTGGTGCAGGTGTCCGACCGAGATGAGGGTGAAAACGCTGTGGTGACCTGCGTGGTGGCCGGTGATGTCCCATTCCAGCTGCGCCAGGCCAGTGAGACAGGGAGTGACAGCAAGAAGAAATACTTCCTGCAGACCACCACGCCGCTGGACTACGAGTCGGTGAAGGAGTACACGATTGAGATCGTGGCTGTGGATTCGGGCAACCCGCCCCTCTCCAGTACCAACTCCTTGAAGGTGCAGGTGATGGACGTCAATGACAATGCCCCTGTCTTCAGCCAGAGCTTCACTGAGGTGGCCTTCCCCGAGAACAACGAGCCTGATGACCTGGTGATGGAGGTGAGTGCCACTGACGCTGACAGCGGCTCCAATGCCAAGCTGGTTTATTCCCTGGTGACAGACCCCGCCTCCAAGGGCTCCTTCACCATTGACCCTGACTCTGGGGAGATCCGAGTGAAGGCGGTGCTGGACCGAGAGCAACGGGAACGCTACGAGTTCTTGGTGGTGGCAGAAGATAAGGGCAGCCCCAGCAAGCAGGGCACAGCGTCTGTGGCCATCAATGTCATGGACAGGAATGACAACGACCCCAAGTTCATGCTGAGTGGCTACAACTTCTCAGTGATGGAGAACATGCCACCCCTCAGCCCTGTGGGCATGGTGACGGTCATCGATGCTGACAAAGGAGAAAATGCCCGGATCCAGCTATCAGTGGAGCAAGACAACGGGGATTTTGTCATCCAAAATGGCACTGGCACCATCCTCTCCAGCATCTCTTTTGACCGGGAGCAGCAGAGCACCTACACCTTCCGACTCAAGGCGGTGGATGGTGGGGATCCCCCCAGGTCTGCCTACGTGGGCGTGACCATTAACGTCTTGGATGAGAATGACAATGCCCCCTTCATCACCTCCCCCTCCAACGCCACCTACAAGCACATCCTGCCCCACACCAGCCCAGGCCAGCAGGTGAGCAAGGTCAAGGCAGAGGACATCGACTCGGGCATCAATGCCGAGCTGATCTACAGCATCACGGGAGGCAACCCCTTCGAGCTCTTCCAGATCTCCCCGCAGAGCGGAGACATCACCCTGGAGAAGGAGATCCTGCGCAAGCACCATGGCCTGCACCGCCTGGTCGTGCGCGTCAATGACAAGGGCAAGCCCTCGCGGCACGGCACGGCCCTGGTGCACTTCTACGTCAACGAGACGCTGGCCAACCGCACGCTGCTGGACACGCTGGTGGGGCACAGCCTGGACACTCCGCTGGACATCGACATCGCCGGTGACCCCGAGTATGAGCGCAGCAAGCAGCGGAGCAACATCCTCTTTGGGGTCATCGCCGGCATCGTGGCTGTCACCCTGGTCATCGTGCTGGTGGTCCTGGTGCGCTACTGCCGGCAGCGCGAGGCCAAGAGCGGCTACCAGGCGGGCAAGAAGGAGACCAAGGACCTTTACGCACCCAAGCAGGCCAGCAAGAGCGGGAAGAGCAAGAGCAAGGTGAAGAAGAGCAAGTCTCCCAAGCCGCCCAAGCCCACGGAGGATGAGGAGGAGACGGGGCTGCAGAAATCGCTAAAGTTCAACCTCATGAACGACTCTGTCAGCGACAGCCCCCGGATCCACCTGCCCCTGAACTACCCTCCGGGCAGCCCGGACCTGGGCCGCCACTACCGCTCCAACTCGCCTCTGCCATCCATCCAGCTGCAGCCTCAGTCACCCTCCGCCTCCAAGAAGCACCAAGTGGTGCAGGACCTGCCGGCCACCAACACCTTTGTTGGCACCGGGGACAACAACTCGACGGGCTCCGAGCAGTACTCGGACTACAGCTACCGCACCAACCCCCAGAAATACACCAACAAGCAGGTAGGAGAGCTCATCCTGAGGCCGGCAGCGGCGCCCCCGCTGCACCGGGGAGCCATCTGGACAGAGGTGTGGGAGTGAACGTGGACTGGCCCCCAGCCCTGCATGTGTGGCCCGGGGGGATGGCGTTGGACTACCCCGGAGCTGAGGCACAGAGCCTGGGCGTGGTGCAGGGAGGGGATGGGGACGGTGTGGGGGAGGCCAACAACTGTCTGAGCCCTTGTCAGAGCACCCGGGGCTGGGTCCTGGTGGCGCTGCCTGGGTGACGGTGATGCGAAGGGCGCTGCATGTGTGTGGCTCTGCATGTGGGGCTCTGGGCAGGAAATGCCACCCGCCTGCGTCCCCTTTGGGGACGGCTCTAAGAGCACCGAGGAGGGTGATGCACACCCTCCCATCCCTCCCTCCGCTTAGGCTGGCTCTTGGGGAGGAGGGACTGGTCCTGCTCCTGCCACAGCTGGGTTCCAGCCCTGCCCTGCTCCAGGGAGCAGTTGGGAAGGCTCTGGCCTCGCTGTTGCCAGCCCGGCTCTGCTGGTGCGGCTGAACCTGCCATCAGCTCTGCGCCAGGGCGCCTCAAAGGAAGCTCTGTGCCCGCTGCGGCTGCCCGGGCAGGTGGGGCTGGGTGGAGGAGCAAAGTTCTGCCTTTTTCCCAGGCTCAGGCTCCGGCTTCCCCCAGGCTCGGGCCCTCTGCCACAGCCAGTGCGGTGAAATCTGCGCTTCCCTTAGTGCCGGAGCCGGGCCAGGAGCTGTGGCTCTGCGGGAGAGGGCCCACAGATCCTGGGGCACGCGAATGGCCCGTCCGTGTGGCGGGGCTGGGGCTGTGCTGGGGGCCGGGGGAGAGGGGCACTGGGGTCTCTGCTGTGGTCGGGTCACTGCTCTTGGTGTCGCCGGGGGGGTCTCTGCGTGCGGGGCAGGGCGGAGGCAGGTCTTGGCTGCTCGCTGGTGTGCACTGGAGCTTGGAGCTGAGCCACGAGGTCGTGGGCTGAGCGCGGAGCTTGCAGGACCCTCTTTCTCGGGCTGTCTGGCCACTTAGGAGCTTGCACCACGTTTCTGCTTTGGCACCTCTGTCCTTAACCAGCCAGGGAGGGAGAGAGGGAGCGAGTGCCTGTGGCTTTGCCTTCTTCCTGGGGCCCCGTGGGTGAGGACCACCCACTCCCCCCCATGCTGTACCCCCTGTGCCCCATGAGACCCCTGCCCCCTTCTTTGTACCCCAGTGAGCGGCAGGCTGGGCTCCTGCCGTGGGGCTGAGCTCAGCTGCCCTGTTGGATTTGACTTCAATAAAGTTTTCTATTTTTGACCGGTTGTGCCTTATTTTCCCTGCTGCCCCTGAAGAGGCTCTTGCTCCCAGCAATTTCCCGGGCATATTTTCCATGTCCTTGGCCGCTGGAGCACTCAGGCCCTGCGGAGGCCAGAAGTGATGCTCACGTGGGCCGGCCATCTCCACAAACCCTCCACCACACCCCAGTGTGGTCAGTCCAGAGGCCTCATGGTGCTGACACTTCATCCCCAGGTTGACATCTCCCATGTCCAGTCACTACCTGGCCTTCTAAGGATGTTCCTCCAGAACAGGGCTCCCACCACCTGCACACACACACGCACACACACACACATGAGGATGTGGACGCAGTCCGAGCCGTGGCCCAGCCCGCCTGGCTTTCTTCCACCCCAACATCCTCCCTCAAAGCTTCTCCTGGTTGATCCCCACGTCCTCTTGAGCCACACCCACATCCCACAGCCAGAGCGTGGCGGAGCAGATCCCTGTGCCTGGCTAGCCTGACCCAAATCCCGCCGGCGCGGGCTGGCAGCCGCCGGCTCCCGCCCGCCGCAGTGCTGCAATGAGGGCGCACGTGGTTGCAGATGGAGCCTTGGCATGTCAGCAGCACCCGGATCCCGGAGCTCCCGCACCCCGAGAGGTGATGGGAAGGAGAGATCCTCCCAGGAAGGCTTGCTGGAGCCGGGTGGTCCTCTCCCTCTCCCTGTATGGGATCTCCTGGCGGGATGGATGGGGGTGATGCCAATGCCGTGGGGCTTGCTCAGCTCCAGCTGTTTGGAGAAAAGATGGATCCTGGTAGGCAGGAACAGTCCAACACCCCCCCTCCCACCATCCAACCATCCCACCTCAGGGACCCCCTCCCTGGCCACCCATTCCTGTTTCTCCTGATTTTTCTTCCAAAGTGGGGCACCCATCCCTGGTCCTGTCACACCAGTTCACCTCTTCCCCAGGGCCTCCAGTGGCCGCACCAGGCTGCTGGGCCAGAGGGGCTCTGGCGCTGGGAGAGATTAGATCAGCCAGGGAAACAAGTGGTTCTGGCTTCGGTGTTTTGAGCCCTGTGCCAGCCTTGGCTCTCACAGCCTCCTCGTTTGTTTTGCTAACAGCATAAGGTTTTATCTTGAACCATCCAGGAAGTGTCTGGGCCTCCTGGGCAGGCAGGGCTGGGACCCGCAGGGAGATGCGATGGCTGCAGAGGAGGAAAGGAGACACCAGCAACCACCTCAATAAGTGCTCCCCGCAGGGCTGGGCAGGGCAGTCTTGGGGCTTGGCTCAGCCCTGCTATCTGCTTCCCTTTGGGAACTTTCTGAGAGAAGTTTCCCTTCCTTCCTTGTCCTCAGCAGCTCTTTGATGAACCTGGGATGAGAACTCAGGCGCTGGCATGGGGAGTGGCTCTTTCTTCTGCCTGGCTCCCAGGCTCCATCCTTTTTTACCGGGAGGGGATATTCTACATCCTTTCCCAAGACTGCCCCGGGTCCTTACAGCCCCCCACCACCTGGGCTGGAGTGATGTGAACTCGAGTGAGCGCAGCAGAGCTTCCTGCACCTGCCCGTGGGCTCGGAGCACGGTGCAGCATTAATTACTCTCTGCGGGAGGGGAGGAGAGGAATATTGTAGCTGTAATGGACAGAAATGAAATCGTTTTGTTTCAGAATTTAGCTCAGAGTCTCCATAAATTGCAGGTTTAGGTGCTGGCAGATGTCTGGGAAAGTCTCCCACTGTCCTGGGTCAGTGGGTTTTCTCAAGGTCGTTCACGTGGAATGAGCTGATAAATGGATCCAGCAAGGAGCTGCAGATGGAGCTGAGGTTCATGGGGGACCTGCCCTGCTTTTCCCCAGTTTCAGAGACACGCTGTGCTGGGAGCAGCTCCTCCGCACTGTGAATCAGCTCCTGCTCCTGGGATCAGCTGGGCTTGGGTCAGATTTGGCTTTGCCAGGCCGAGATCGAATGAGGGAGATGCCGTTGAGGGGTTGCAGATCCCTGGATCTGCTGGGAAGAGTGGCTGTGTCAAAGCACAGCAGCTTTGTGAGCCTCACTGGGGTGCCTGGGGGAGCACAGGATGGGGTGGGGAGTGGTTCGTTCTCTGTGCTGGGGCATTGGTGGGGATGCCAAGGGCACCACGGGCAAGGCAGGAAGGTGCGGTGGCTCCTGGCACGTCTGCGCTGGGGACTTCGGTTGATGGCAGGGATTGGGAGCACTGTGGGGTGTTTGGGGCCTCAGAATGAGGAGCTGCAGCCACGGGAGATGAGCAGCCCTGTGGTACAGGCAGAGCCAGCGTGGGTGTGCGCAGGCTGTGCTGCGGGGGAGGTTACGGCGGGGTGTACCCAGCCTGCTCCCCGTGCGTGGTGGGTGACAGCGGGCTGCTCACTGCCAGCACCCCACGGAGGTGGCAGGGAGGGGAGCACGGTCTCTGTGACAAGGGCTGGCAGGGACACACATACAGGCCGTGTAGGGGATGCAGGGGGGCAGCCAGAGTCTCCCCTGGGAGAAGGCGGCACGGGGCAGGGTACAACCCCTGTCCCCAGGGAGGTGGCAGTGGGGGCTGTGCAGCCTGCACCATGGTGAGAGGTGGCACAGGGGGTGCACAGCCCCAGGGAGAGTGGCACAGGGCTGTGCACAAGCTGTGCTGTGGGGAGGGTGGCAGTGGGGTGGACACAGTGACAGCAGGTGACAGCAGGATGGGCAGCCTTGGGCAGGTGACAACTCCGTAGGCAGTGTCTGCAAGGAGGCAGTGGCACTTGCTGTCCCTAAGCCATCAAGGAGCTCACTGGGTCTCTCCTGCCTGGCTGTCGCTGGCCCCACCAGCGCTGGGGACCTCGTCCTTTCTCCCATGAAGGCACCCAGCCTGTGCTCCCTGCCTGGGGCTCCCCACTCGAGGCTGGGTGACAGCACTGCCCAGTTCCCCTCCTGCCATTCCTCTCTGCTTCTCACTCCCCCCTGCCCTCCTCTTCCTCTCCCTTCTCACAGCCTCAGCCTCTCCGCTGCCTGGTGCCCTTGGAGCCAGCGTTGGCCTTTCCTAGCTTGGATCTGGGGAACTCCTCCTTTTTCCTCCCCAATCTTCCCTCTTCTTTCACAACTGTGTCTGCTCCTCTCCACCCTCTCTCCTGATCTCTCCCTTTGCCCTGGCTTTCCCCAGTCTCTCCTGACTGTGCTGGCCCCAGTACAGAAGGATGCTGAGCCCTCCCAGCGCGGGGCTGAGCCCCTGGTTGGCTCTGCCGGCCGAGCTGTGGATCCTGGGGGATGAAAGCCCTGGCTGTGTGTGCGGCCGCCCGCTCCAAGCCTCCCTGATTGATATTCCCAGCACTGCTCTGCCTGCTCGGCCGGGCTCTCAGCTGCAGTGCTGTTCTCTGGAGCAGGGCCCAGCCCTGCAGGCTGCTTCACCCGGCACCCAAATCCTGGGGCAGAACCCGGGGCTGTGACAGCGTGTGTCCCCATGGTCCCCGGGTGTCCCCGTGGTCCCTGGGTGTCCCCATGGTCCCTGGGTGTCCCCGTGGTCCCTGTGTGTCCCCATGGTCCCTGGGTGTCCCCGTGGTCCCTGGGTGTCCCCATGGTCCCTGGGTGTCCCCGTGGTCCCTGGGTGTCCCTGTGGTCCCTGTGTGTCCCCATGGTCCCTGGGTGTCCCCGTGGTCCCTGGGTGTCCCCGTGGTCCCTGGGTGTCCCCATGGTCCCTGGGTGTCCCCATGGTCCCTGTGTGTCCCCGTGATCCCTGGGTGTCCCTGTGGTCCCCATGTGTCCCCGTGGTCCCTGGGTGTCCCTGTGGTCCCTGGGTGTCCCCGTGGTCCCTGTGTGTCCCCGTGGTCCCCATGTGTCCCTGTGGTCCCTGGGTGTCCCTGTGGTCCCCGGGTGTCCCCGTGGTCCCTGGGTGTCCCTGTGGTCCCCGGGTGTCCCCAGGCACTCGATGGCCCCTGCGTGTCCCTGGGCACTCAGCCCAGAGAGCATCCAGAGGCTGTGGATGGGGTGAAGCACAGAGGGTGGGATGCAGCTGGAGGGGGTGGAGGGTGGGGTGTTCCCGGGTGAGGACAGAGCTGGGATGTTCTGGGATGTTCTGGGATGGGATGGAAAGAGGCTGGAGTAATGAGAGGGTGCGGGATGTAGGACAGGCCAGGGAGGGTGTTGTGGAGGGAACAAGGGCTGAGGAATGCCTGGAGCAAAGGGCACGGAGTGGCTGGAACTGTCAGGGTGGGGAGGGCAGCCCTGGGAGCCATGGGACAACAGCAAAGGGGTGGCTGCTCTGCTCTGGTGTCCCTGAGCTGGTGGCCAGCCAGGACCCCCCAGAGTGAATCCCCTCATGTGGGGCTGTGCCAGGGCAGGTCCCAAAGAGCCCTTTGTGGTTTTTGGGGTGTTGGACACCCAGCCCCGGTGGTGCAAATCTCCTACTGGTTGGCACATCCTTTGGAATGCTGAGTGCTGTGCCAGGCCCAAATCACCTTCGTGGCCCTCCGCCCTCATCCCCACACACCCCAGTCCTGTGAGAGCACCTGCCAGGAACCCTGGGCACGGCCCATCCCCAGGGCACGGCTCATCCCCAGGGCACAGCCATGCCACCATTGCACAACCCAGCTCTGCTCCTGGGAGAAACCAATATGGTCAGTGGAGGTTGTTCCAAAAGAGGCTCTCCCTGCAGTGCCCTGATCCTTCAGTGCCCCAGAAAGCACAGCTTGGCTGAGGATTGAACAGGGGTGAGGAGGTCACCCCTGGCATTTTGGTGCCCACAGTCACCTCTGACTGTGGCTGCAGCATCCACCAGGGCAAGCTGGATGAAGCTCAGCCTTGGCTTCACTTCTGGAGTCAGATCTGCAACTCAGAGTCACTCAGCTTCCCCCTAACAGGCCCTTCATTGACCTTGTCTTTTGTATTGACCCTTTTCTGTACTTCAAGGAGAGCCACAAAAAAGGTGGAGAGAGATTTTACACAGGCAGAGAGTGATCGGACAAGGGGAACTCTTTTAAACTAAAAGAGGAGAGGTTTAGATGGGATGTTGGGAAGGAATTGTTCCCTGGGAGGGTGGGCAGGCCCTGGCACAGGGTGCCCAGAGCAGCTGGGGCTGCCCCTGGATCCCTGGCAGTGTCCAAGGCCAGGTTGGACATTGGGGCTTGGAGCAGCCTGGGACAGTGGGAGGTGTCCTGCCATGGCAGGGGGTGGGATGGGATGAGCTTTAAGGTTCCTTCCAACTCAAACCATTCCATGATGCTATTCCCTGACTTTCTGAACTTTTCTGGAGGTCTCTGCACCCTTGAGGATCTGCTTTCCCTGTAGTAAAGGCTTCTTTCCCGAGTGCGATTCCCAACCCAACCCTCTCGAGAGGAAGAGGAGGTCAGGCAGAGGACCAGAAAGAAAACAACTCCCCCAGATCCCTTGGAAAACATTCCTGGCTGTTTTGCATCAATGCCTGGTGTGGTGGAGGCTGTTTACTGCCTCAGCCCTTCAGCTGCTTGCAGGGAAGCGTGGGTGGGTTTGTGGTGGGAGCATGGGCTGTGACCTGCCAGCAGAGCAGCAGGAAGCTCCACCACCTCATCATTTCCACCCTTCTGGCACCCACAGCCAGGCCTTGTGGGTCCTGCCCAGAGATCCCTGAAGATGCCCCTTTCCCGGGATGTAAACATCCTTCTGAGCTCCTCGTGGCTTGCAAAACACCCGCTCTGATCTCCTATCTGCACATGGCACCGGCATCCTCGCACATTCCATCAAAGCTCGGGGCCGTCCTTTGGGGAGGGCAGCGATTCCCCACCTCTCTCCCTGGGAACTGATCCTGCTCCGGAGCTGTCGGAGCAGCGTGCCCTGATTCAGCTCTTCAGAGACATCTTGAAAGGCCTGAGCAACCTGAAAGCCTGCAGCTATTTTGCTCCCACATGGCCTGGTTTTCACATCCTCCCAACTCCTCGGTGCTCGGGAGCAGCTGCCAGGGAGGCTCTGCCAGAGATCCGGCCCTGCTGCTGGAGCACCTCTTGGCTGAGCTCTGGACTGAGATGCTGCTGGAAGTGTCCTGCTGGAGCGATGTGTGATGTTCCTCTCACACTCATCCATTCATCCTCCTGCTTGTGCCTCAAAAGCACTCGAGCTGCGTGGAAAGCAAAACGCGCGCTTCAGGCGTTTGAAGAGCCCTTCATTTTCATTCAGGCTGGGCAAGACCTTCTGGGGTGTTGTGATTCCAGGCTCTTCAAACGCCTGCAGGAGCTTGGGTGGTTTTTTTTCCCAAGGATTTCAAGTGGATCACTATTTATTAAGGTCTATCAGGGCATCTCTTGCCCGGAGAGCTCAGAAACCTTTGCTAACATGCAGGAAATTTGTCTGGAGCCACGATCTGGTTTGGCCAAGGATGTGACAGCAATGCTGGGATTTGAGGAACTCATCCATCCTAGGGGTCCTGTGCCGGTGGGAATGGGAGTTGGAGCAGTGCACACAAGATAAGTGGCCCTAAGAAGCCTTCCTATGACTTGTCCTACCTGTTTGATGTCTCCAAAGGGAGATTTGTCTCACCTGGTATCTCCATTCATCAGGAGGTGCAGACCACTGAGGTGAGGGCTCTGCCCTTCTCTGCAGCGTGTGGGTGCCCAGACCTCAGGAACAGGCATGATTCCTTGGGCAAACAGGAAAAGCTGCTGTCCTTTGCCTGTGGAAATGGAGCTGGTTGCAGAACAGGTCTGCCCTCAGAGGAAAATTTTCAATTTGAAAGCAAATCAGGAAGAATTGACAGTTTTCCCCCTCTATTTCCCAAGTCAATCAGAATATATATGATATACAAATATCTTTTTTTCCTAGTAATTTCTAAAGGCATGATTCTGACTGACCTTTTTGGGTTGAGCTCTGTAATTAATACTTGGCTGGATTCCTGAAGTGAAAAGTTCCTTTGCAAGAGCATCATTTTTTCATTTTCACGTGTCAGCAAAGATCTCCCCCCCCGCCCCAACCCTGAGACAAGGAGCTCTCTTGAATAATGATCTGATTTCAGCAATTTGACAGGTTTTCCGTGGACAGGCTTCCATGGAAGCATTCCTGGTTATCTCCATTTTTTTTTTATAGAGTCCTGAGCCTCCAGCTTCGGACCCCCTGGTCTCCCCAGAGCCTTCAACACTCCCTGTCAGCTCCGCTGGGTGCAACTGGGAGCCAGATTAGCTCATTATTTTCCCAGCATTATTTTCCCACTCCGCAGCTGTTGGATTCCTCGAGGGTTTTATTCGAGTGTTGCTCCCAGTCCCGGAAGCTTTTTCTCCCTGGGATCTTCAGATGGTTTTAACATGATTATGAGACCTCCTGCTGCGGCCAGGGCAATTTCCACTCCACACCAACCATCTCCAGAATAGCTCCATTATCAGTGGGATGGTGACAGGCATTCCAGGGCAGCACGGCCGGGCCAATTTAGACATCATTCCGTAAAGATTATGACCCCTTTCCGTTTTCCCGTTCGCCCTTCCGATGATTTATTTCCACATTTTCCTTGCCCATCTTCATTTCACCCAAAGAAAAGCCAAATGGCACCTCCTGGATGGGCTGGGAGCTGGGATAGGCTGAGGGTTAGGCAGGCTCTGTCCCCAGGCTGCCTAAATGGGTTTCTAATTGCGTTAGATCTTGCTCTGAGTTAGATAAATTCGATCTGACCAGGCAGGTTGGCACCGGGCTTTGGCGGCTTCTTTGAGCATCATGCAAATTTCAGGAGGCTTCAGGGCACCTATGTGGAGTCAGCCCGCATTTTCCCTGGATTTATTCATTAAATAGTGCCTCGGGAGCTGATGTCCATTTGAGGCTGGCTGCTCTGCTATCATTATTTCGGCAGGACTTGGAGACTGGCTCTGCTGACTGCAAGGTCAGCACTCGCTAATTGTCAGCTGAGCAGCCACTCAGGAGGGGGAGCAGGTGCTTTTTGGGATAACACCTGGCTCTGGGATTCCATGGATTCCTGCCTGTCGTTTCTCTGGTCGCGGATTCCTTCTCTGGTTTGTCAGCAGTGAAAGAGCTGGGGGGTTGTTGGGAACTGGGGGTGGGCACAGGGATTTGGGGGCAGGCACAGCCACCACACGAGGCCTCGTGAGCAGCACGGACCAGAGCTGTCACCCCACGGCCGATGTGCCCTGTGGGACCCCCGTGGCTGTGGTGGAGGTGGCCCCAGTAAAGTCAGGCTGGCAGATGACAGAGCTGGGCCTTTAACTGTGCTGGCGCTCCTGCCCAGAACTGTCAGGGTCCTTTGGGGGACATCACCTTCAGGGACGAAATTTTGGGAGGGCCTGAACGAGTGTTTTGAACAAAGGAGGGGTCTCACAGGTGTGCACAGGCCACACCTTTGCTTAGAGGTGGATCCATCCATCTCCCTCCCTTGTCCAAAGCAGGCAGAGCCCCTGGGACCTGATCCCGTGCTCGGCACCAGCTCTTCCCTCAATTCCTTCGTGTTGTGCAAACACGGAGCAATGCTGGGAATGCAGTTGGGTCTGCTTAAGCACCTGGACACCTGGAGATGCTGTGGCAGGGCAGGGAGGGACCCCCGGGCAGACAGGACCCCCAGGCCACCAAGGGGAGGAGCAGAGCAGAGGGGAACTGTAGGTGCCAGGAGGTGACACCAAGCCAGGGCAGGGCTTGCCTTGTCCCTGTCCCTCAGGGTGCTGCTGTGCCCGGAAACGCCCTGAGCTCTTCCCATCACCTGCAGGGTGGGTGCAGAACGAGCAGGGAGGGCTCCTGGGGGGCTTCTCCTCCAAAAATCAGTGCAGCACAGTGTTCTGCGAGGGGGGCCATGGAAAAGGATGGGAAGAGCTGTCACAGCTCCATCCTCGCCCCAGCACAGCAGCAGAAGCACCGGTGGCTCAGACAAGCGGTAAAATGGTCAGCTCAGGGACGAGCTGAGCCCATGTCCTGTTTCCTGGAGCTTGAGCGTTGCCCTGGGTCATTTTGGCAATTCAGCTCCAGCTTTCCTCGAAGCTTGCCCTGGTTTCCATGGCCATAATATTCCCCTCAGCCTCCTGCTCCGAAGGCTGCGCTGCGCTGGAGCCCTGCTCCTCTGCAGGCAAAGCAAATCATTCCCAAGCCTCCACCCACGGAAAGCTGGCTCTGGGGCGTTCAGAGTACGGTCCCTGGGCTTCTCTTTCTTTCCCTCCGTACCCAGGGATGTTGCAGCGCTCCAGGTCGGTTTGTGAAGGAGAGGGGTTCATGAATCCATGTGGAGTTGAGTAACTCGGGTGCCACAATGGCTCCCTTGTCACTTATTTTGATATTCCGGGCGCTGGCTCTGACATTGCCTTTCACTCCCGGCCCTGTGAGTTGCTGCATTGTGGCGGCTGTTGGGGAAGCAGCTCCTTTGGCAGCTGCCTGAGAGGAGGCTCCTGGCGTGTGGGGAGGCGCAGGAACCTTTGGAAGCTGCCAGAGGAGACCGGGAGACACAGATCCCGCTTTGGGATCAGCAGCGAGCCGGTTAACAAGGGCTGGATTTCCCCCACTGCGCTCGGGGAGGGCGAGCAGGGTGGCTCCCTCCGTCGTCCCTGCCAGCAGGAAAAGGGTGCCCGGGGCGGATTTTACGGTTTCCTTTGTGAACAATGGAATTTCTCCCGCTGCTCGGTCCCTGCCCTCTGCACACGGGGTAATGTTGTGGGTTTGTGGGGACACGGTGGCATCCCAAATTCCTCTTCCCTCCTAGCACTGCTCTTGTTTGGGCTGAGTTTGTTTTCCCTGGGTTTAGCAAGGAGAATCTGCCTGGTGCAGGTCCTGATGGATCTGGAGATGTTTGAATGAGGGAAGGAAGAGGCAGGAGGGAGCAGAGGGGCTGAGGAGTGCGGGGTCCCCTTAGCCCCATCCAGCATCCGTGAGTGGGAATCCTCACAGAGCCATCAAGGTTGGAAAAGACCTCCACGGTCATCAAGATTTGCTGTCACCCAGCCCAGAGCACTGAGTGCCACCTCCAGTTGTTCCTTGAATACCTCCAGGGATGGTGATTCCACCACCCTCCTTCCAATGCCACCCTTGCCATGAAGAAATTTATCCCAATACAATTTTTCCTAACGTGCCCTCATGGCAGAGGGAATCAGCACAGGCAGGGATTGGTGTTGGGGTGTTTGGGATGCGTAGCCAGGACCACGCAGGTCAGGGACAGCCCATGAAAATTCATCACCAAAACAAATCCCTGCTACTGCCAGATGAGCCCCAAAACTGGAGCTGTGGGTTTGGGTCTGGCTTCCCCGTGGCTGGAAGGCTGGGACAGGGCGGGATGGAGCACAGGGAAGGGCAGCAGGGCTGGAAGGAGCACAGGGAA
>NW_024580663.1:1812572-1849583 GCF_017639235.1 Corvus kubaryi | reverse complement strand
AAGGGCAGAAGGGTGGGATGGAGCAGAGGGAAGGGCAGCAGGGCTGGCCAGACCTGCCCGGTGTCTGCAGGAGGACCTGGCAGAGCAGGATGCCGCCCGGATTTGTGGAATTGGAAAGGGGCAGAGTGAGGAGCAATTACTGCTGTTTCCTCACAACCCTGCAGGTAGGAGAAGTTCAAGGCAAAATGAGCAGGCAGCAGAGGCAGCAGCAAAGGGAAGAGCTTTTCCAGAGAGCACATGGGCCGGGAGTTCATTGCTGCTGTAATCCGTGGAGGCCAGAGCAGGCACAGGCTCAAAAAGGCAGGAGAGCACTTCACAGAGGATGGGGGTCATCGGAGGGAGAGCTGCCAGCGATTCCTCCTCGAGAAAAATCCCTGAGCTGCGGCAGCACAGAACGTGCAGGATTTTCCTGGGGATGAACATCCCCGTCAGAGCATCCCCGCGGGAAGAGGGGGACGGGGGCTCTGTTTGTCCCTCAGATGTGGAGCTGGCACAGATGTTCCCATCAGGAATATCACAGCGAGCGCTGGAAAGCCCTGAAAATGAGGTTTTTTTATCCAAAGCCACCATTTCTCAGCAGAGGAAATAGACAGCTCTGCCCCAAATCCCATTCCAGCACAGTGGCAGCAGTTGGAAATAGGAAACCAATAAATAGTGGGGGTAAAAGGAGGGAGTTACAGCAATTAGGAGAAATGAGTCGTTCTGGAGTGTAGAAAATTAACAAGCAAAGCCAAAGACATTGGGGGAAAATCAATTATTACAAAGTCACCACAATGAGTGCTTTAAAAAATGCGCCGGGAAGAGGCGGAATCCAGGAACTGTCAATCCCAAGTGGAGATTGCAAAATTGTTAATTATGGAGAAAAATGCAAAAGTATTCAATAAATAGTTGGCGTCATCTGGGCTGAGACATAACAACGTAGGATGTGGGACCTGCCCATGCTCTGGGAGCCAGCAAAGGCGTTCAAAAGACACATATTTGACATGTTTGGATGGAATAATTTATGCCAAGAAGTGGGATCGCTCTGCTCTGAGGTGTCCATGGAGCTGGGGAACCCGGGACGGGCAGGACTGGGAGGGCAGCGATGCCACGAGCAGCTGGATGAGCTGGCTGGGGCTGTGCAGTGCTCGCTGTCCTCGGCAGCCCCAGGGAACAACTGGATTAATGGCTAAGGCAGGGAATGGCTGATGGAAATAGCACTGACGTCAGTCACTGTGCCTGATGGCAGGGGACACTGGGCACTGGTGTTACGTGACAGGTCCGGCTTTGAAACCTTTCCTTAGGCATGGTCCTGGCCTCCGTGAGGAACAAGGTCTGCTCCAGGCGTTCCTGCGGGGCTGGAGAGGTAGAGCTGGTTTGTGTTGGGTACAGAGCAGCTGGAGACTGATGGGTGTGCCTGCTGATAATGGGGACTTTATCATTACTATTATCATTATTATTATTATCATTATTATTATTAATTCTTTTGCATGGACGCAACTCTCAGGTTGGACATCAGCAGGAATTTCCTCCATGGAAAGGGTGCTCAGGCCTTGGCAGGGGCTGCCCAGGGAGGTTTGGAGTGCCCATCCCTGGAGGTGTCCAAGGAACACCTGGATGTGGCACTCAGTGTGCTCTGGGCTGGTGATCAGGCACAGCTTGGACTCGATGCCCTTGGAGGCCTTTTCCGAGCTGGGATTCTGGGATTCTCAGCACGGCATTGTGAGGCAGATCTGGTTTATCCAGAGCTTAGAGAAGGAAAGCTCGGCTGGGATTCCTCGTGGAGCGAGGTTCTCCTGGAGCGGCTCCTTGGCGCTGGTGCTGTGCTCGCTGCCATTCAGCGCCTCAATCAACGGTCTGGAAGGAAATCTAAAATCACTGCTGATAAACCTGAGGCTGCCACGGAGATTGGCGGAGTGGGAGATGGTGCTGAGGATGGAGCAGTCATGCAGAGCAATCCAGATTGCTTGGTAAACTGGGCCCGTTTAAACAAAGTGCATTTTAAGCCGGCCCAGCGCGAAGCTGCGCGCGGAGGAACGGGGAATGCTGGCTGGTATCCTGGGAAGCGCTGACTTGAAAATGGATTCGGGGTGATGAAAATGGATTACTCTGCGTGAGTCGCTCAGGGTTAAGAGGCTGGCACAGACCTCAGGTGGAAAAAGCCGCGAGGCTGGAGGGGCAGAAAGGCGCTGGAGGAGGCCCTGTTGAGATGGCAGCTGCAAGGGTCACCTCTGATGAGGAATGGGGAGAAACTGGGGCGAGGAAAGATGAGGGCCCCAAACCAGATTTGCTGTTTGCAGGTTGGGACTTGGCCCTGCTGTGTTTGGCTCCTCGAACAGAAGCTCAGGCCTGTCCTGACTGCACCGCACAAGCGGCTCCTTGTGCAGAGGCCGCTGCCGGCTCAAAGGCTCTTTAACCTCCCGCAGAAAGGTCACACCAAACCCAGCTTCTGCGAGCCAGAGCCAGGCAAATTGATTCCGTGCCTTTCCATGACTCCAGAGCGGGTGGAGAGCACCCGCTGGTGGGGCTGGGCACAGCGGGAGGGGGACGCTCCCTGTGCCAGTGCCACGCTGCCCTGTGGGGCTGCAGGGGACAGGGCTTGGGAGCCCTGCAGTGAGAGGAGCCCTTTCGAGGGCTGCCTGGCACGAGGTGACATTTAAAGGAGGTGTTTTTCAGGTGAAAGCGCTGCTGTTTGATGGAGCCCCCAGGGGAGGCATCGTGGCTGTCACAGGCGGGCTCTGGGAGGTTGTTTGTTTGTGTTACGGAGCCCGGCTCGTCTGGCTGGGCTGGGACGAGCACGGAAGGAAAGCAGGAGCCCGGAGCTCGGGATGAGCCGTGGCCAGACAGGGAATTGGTGTCAGCCGGGCAGGCAGGGTGCAAGGGGAGGCTGGGGGAGGGCAGTGCCAGGCTTTACACACTCCCCGTGGGCTAAGAGGGCACTCCGGAGGGTCATCGGCACCTGGGCAGTGCTGCCTTGTCCTCAGCTCCTCCAGAACCCTCCTGAGAGGGGCTCGCCTAGGCCTTAATGACAGGGATTGCACCCTCTGCTCTGGCACCCCATGGGCACAGGGTGCCTGTGCCCCATCCTGGCAGTGTCCCAGGCCAGGCTGGACAGGGCTTGGAGCCACCTGGGATAGTGGGAGGTCCCTGCCCATGGGATGAGCTTTAAGGCCCTTCCAACCCAGCCCATTCCATGATCCTGTGACTGCACTTGGCCAAACCTTGGCCAAACCTACCACTGGGTTGTTTTTACCATAGTGATCAACCTGGTCTTCCCTGCTGCAGGTGGAGGGCACCCCTTCTTATCTGCCAGTGGTCCCAAGCACAGACTTCTCCTTTCCAGCCTTTGCCACCCTCAACCTTCTCTTCCCTGAACCAATTTCTCTCTTTTTAAAAAAAATTTTCTCATGGTTTCTAACAACTGTTTCTCTGTTCTCTGCTGAAGTGGGGCACATCTCCTCCAAAGTGGTGCCCAGCTCAGCCTCCTGACACCCAGCAGAGCTGTCACACCCCGACACTGCTGCATTTTTGGGTGGGAGGTTGGCACCGTGGGTGGATCCCCAGCCCGCGATGTGCAGGGATCCTCAGCCAGCTGCAATTATTCCTTGTGAGGGTGCAGATGTGACAGGTCCATCCCACATCTGTCACGGCAGCAGTTCATGAAAACAGCGCCCAGCAATGGGCTCAGGACACCACCCGGAGATTTAATTTGATCCATGATCCCAGCTGAAAGGGCTCTTTGCAGTAATTCCTTTGGGAATAACACTTCCCAAACGATTTGCACCCACCCCGCACTACGTTACCCAGGCAGGGATGTGCCGTGCTGCACCTCCGCTGTTTGCTTGCATTACTTATGAGAAAAATCAGCTAAAACAGTGTCAAGAAAAACTTCCTCAAGTCGAGCTAGAGCACTGACTGCTCCTCCTCCTTCCACGAGGCCTGCTGTCTTTTCAAAGGAAGGAGTTCAATGGCTTGACATGTTTGTTTGTGACAAACCTACAGTGGCTGTTACTCATTTCCTTGTTATCTTGTAGGTACTTACAAAGAGTTCTTTTATCTGCTTCAGTATTTTTCCAGGAACTGAAATTAAGCTAACTGTTTTATAATTCTCCAGCTCTTCTTTTTTCTCGTCATTAAAGACAGGCGCTATTTTAGCTCGCTCCCAGTCTTCTGGAAGCTCCCTGATTCTCTACAAATTCTTCAGGAAAAAACCAAAAAGAAAAGTCTTGGGAAAAGGGGGAAAAAAAAAAACCAACCCAGCCCTAACAGCTCGGAAGTTACTTAAATCAGGTCTCTAAGCATCTGTGGTGAATTTAATCAGGTCCAACCAACCTTAAAGCAGCTCATCTAAATGCTCCCTCTGTGTTCCTTCCCTCTGTTCGTCTCAATTCCTTCCCCTTCCTGGCCGGTGCTCGCTGTGTGTGGGACGCCTGATTGCCACTGATTTGTAGTAAAGACACCAGCACAAAAAAAGGTATTCAGCCTAAACGATGTGTTGGCTCCTCTCTCTCCTTGTCACCTTCAGATCCCCGTCAAATAATTCCCGTCTTGGGCTTCTTCCCGCGTTTATGGTGGAGAAATACCGTGGTGGCTTTTTCTTGCTCTCGGTGTTTGTGTTTCATTCCCTGCTCTTGCCCCTTGAACTCGTGCTACCCTCTCCACTCCTTGGTAATCACGCCAAAGAAGGATTTGGTGGAAGGATTTGGAGCAGGATAATGATGTGGCTTAATGGCTCTTGGCAGGGAGCTCCTCCCCGAGCGTGAGCAGAGCTGGGGAGGGAAAGTGTGAAGTGGGGTCTTTGAAATGCTGAAGGAGCGCACACGAAAGCAGCGATGGTGGTGACCCTGGGTGGAGAATGCTGAGGATGGGAGCTGGGGTCAGGCCAGGGGCTGGCAGGGCAGGGAGGATGTTGCCGTGGCTCCGTGCTGGGCAGTGATGCCATCAGAGAGGCTTTGGGGTGGCCTTGGCCGCTCAGGGCTTTGGGGTTGGGTGGGGGACCCGCAGGATGGGGACACCCGGTGAAGGGTGGGGACAATGATTCAGGAGACTGTGCCAATGAGGGACCTTTCCAGAGCCGTCCTGCCATGGGAGGGGACATCTGGGTGACAGAAGAGGCTGGGACAGAGCCATGGAGGGAGTGATGGGTTGGGGGAGTCCAGGGACCACGCAAGGTGTGCTCCCTGCATGTGATGGGGGGCTCTTGGCTGGGATGGAGCCTGGTGCTGAGTGTGTCAGGATGGCTCTAGGGGCTGATGATGGGCTCAGGTTGGATGACCCCACCCTTTGCCTGCACCTGCTCGGTGGGTGATGCAACAGCTTCTCTCTTGCCTGCAGTTACCTCATCGCCGAGTGACGTTCTCTGCAGCCAGCCAGGCTCAGGACCTGCAGGACCCCTCCCAGCACAGCTACTACGACAGCGGGCTGGAGGAATCTGAGACCCCCAGCAGCAAATCTTCGTCGGGGCCCCGCATCGGGCCCCTGGCCCTGCCCGAGGACCACTACGAGCGCACCACGCCCGATGGCAGCATCGGGGAGATGGAGCACCCTGAGAACGGTATGTGCCCGCCCCCGTGCCTGTCCCCCCCCCCTGGGACCTGCACCCGAGGCTCCTGGTCCTCCATGATCCATGTCCCCGGTGTGGGTGACATGGAGCTCGGCTGGGACAGGCTGGCCACGCTCGGCTTGGTGGGGATGGGAGGATGGAGAAGAGGTGAGGCTCAAAGCAAGAGAGCAGCAAGGACGTGGTGGGGAGGGGAGAGGTGGGTGAGGAAGGGGAGGTCTGGGCGAGCTGTGGGATGGGAAGAGTCAGGGAGACAGGTGGGTGTGGCAGGGGACAGGTGGGTGTGGCAGGGGACAGGTGGGGCTTGGAACAACACAGAGAGGGGCCCCAACAGGGTGGTCTGAGATGGTAGCACAGGGCTGAGCAGAGCGGCTGTATCCCAGCCTGTGGGGAGCTCGTGTCCACAGTCAGGGGTCCCGTGGGTGCCTGTCCCCACCGCAGGGGGTTTGGGGCGTGCTGGAGCTCCCCACGTGTGTTTGGGGTCACAGCTGCGGGAGTTCCAGGGGGCAGAGGGCAGAGCAGCTTTAGTGGCACAGGCTGGGCTGAGGAGATCTGTGCAGTGGAGGCTCAGCGAGCGTGGTGGTGGTGGTGGCAAACCCCAGAGTGACGTGTCCTGCTGTCACCGTGCCCCTCGGGTCACCTCCCGGTGGGGTCCAGCTTTCCCTGAGAACCCCTGGAGGTGTCTGCGCTGTCACCGCGGGAGAGCCGCTTCCCCCCTGCCCCGGCGCAGCTTCACCGCGGCCGTGCTGCTCGTGCTGCCCCTGTGCTGCCCCGCCTGGCTGCAGCCCACCCCCCCAGCTGCCTGCTCCGGCCAGCTCCCGTCGCTTCCTTGGATTTGGCTCTGGCTGTGCACATAACATCTTGTCTCCCGTACCTGCTGCCTTCTGTGCTCGTGTCCCCAGGGGAGGTGGCTGTGGAGGTGGCAGGGTCAAAGAAACCTCTGGCAGGGAAGAGGAGGAGGTGGCAGAGGGTTCTCCTGAAGTCTCCTCCTGTTTCTGGGAGCATCCTTGATTTTGGGGCAGGTGTGTGTGTGGTGGGAAGCTGGCTGAGCGTGTGTTCAGCTGGTTTTTGGGGAGCTGCAAACCTGCTGGGTCCCTGTGTTATGGAAATGGACAGGTCTAGTGGAATGTCTCTTCCCGATTCCCAGGTTATTCCTGGAGTAAATCTGGAGTTCTCTGTGTTACAACCATTGGAGCAAGGCACAGTGAGGTTCCCAAATCCTTCTGTTGCTCTTGCAATGAGGCACTGCCCTGTCTAGGAATGTTGTGCAGATCACTTTCTTCCCAAAAGTGTTGGTCAGTTGCCTGGGAAGAGCAGTTTGGAGCAATTCCTGGAGCCCTGGCACAGGGTGACAGTGCTGGGCTTCCCAAGTGTCCTTGAGTACCTGGAAGAAGGGTGGTGAGCAAGGAGATGCCATGTGGATGAGCTGAAGGTGAGGCAGTGGTGATGATGGACATGGAAGAGGGAAGGTTGAGACCTGGAATGTGACAGGAAACTCGCAGATGATGAGGGAGGAGAAGGGCTAAAAGTAGAGAGAGGAGCGCCTGGAAGGTGGAGGGCAGAGAGGGCTGTCCTGGGATGTTCCTTGGGATGTTTGTTGTGTGCCCAGTGGGGATGAGCAGAGCTGAGGAAGGCCAAGGCTCACTGCCTGAAGCCCCTGGGAGCAGCTCCCTGCCCACAGCATCACAAACCTGCCCTAAAACCCAGCTCCCTTCTTGGCACAAGGTGCTCTCTGTGTGTCCACCTCCCAGGAGGACGGGAATCACCCCACACCCATCCACCACCAGCTCCATGTGTGGTACGGGCACCGCAGGGGCTCCCAGGGAACAACCACAACCCTGCTCTGCTCTCCATCCCCCAGGATTGGCTCCCTTCCCATGGCAGGGCTTGGGAATCAGGCTCCAGCAGCTGTCCTGACCTGCACTGGGTGCAGAGGCCGTGGCAGGCCAAGGCTCTGGGGAATCCACCAGCATTATCCCGAGCTGGTCCTGGGGCTCCGCAGATAATCTGGCACGGCAATTCAGGAGACCTGAGGAGCTGGGGTCAGGGTGGTGATCCTCTAAGCAGACTGTGAGGGGACCCTGGCACTGGGACAGGTGATTTGGGGATTAGGAGGCGCTGGGAGTGTTGTGTTTGCTCCGTCCCCTGCCCTCTCTTCTTCCAACCACACCTCGTTTGTCCAGAGAAGGGTCATGTCTTGCTTCCTACAGAGAAGGAATGATGCGGGATCACCATGACCTTTTGGGAACTGTCCCACCATGTCCTTGCCTTGGCTTCATCAGCAGCACCAGCCCCTCAAAGGGATCAGATCTTGAGTTTTTGGGAAGCTGGGTAGACTAAGCCGTTCTTGACCTTCTGTTAAACCGCGGAGACGCGCTGGATCCCGCACCCCCATCCCGCGGCACGAGCGCGAGGCTGACACGACTGTGCATTTTCTCAGCTTTCATCTGGTTATAAATATCCAACATAACAGGGCTTCCATTGCTTTCTCCAGGAGATTATCCCTGCAGCCGAACCAATCTGATAAGCAAGTATGCAAGGCTATTTATAGCTTTTCAACTAGAAGACAGATCCATGCCTTTTCTTTGTAGATGGTTCTTCACTTGATTAACACACATCTCAGTGTCCTCCTTTTTTGGACCCTTTCTGCTGTGCAGACTGCAGGAAAATGCTGTATTGCAGGGGCTGAGCCAGGCCCTTTGCAGGAGGAATTACGCCGGTTCTGGTGAAGACTCCTCCAGGAGCTCGGCGCTGCCGTGGCAGCTCCTCAGTCATCCCAGGCGTTTGGCATCGCTGCTATTTCCCCTCGCTGCCCGCTGTTTCCTCCCCAACATTTCCCGGGGCTGCTCCCCACCTCGGTGGGGCACGCTGAGCTGGGAGCAGAGCTCAGTCTCCTGCTTGGCCACCCGCTGCTTTCCCCAAAGGCATCTGTTCCCCCCCAGATCCCAGATTTCCTTGGGTTCGAAGGAGCCTGGCAGTGCTGGTGCTCCGTGGAGGCTCTGCCCTGCCATAACGCACGCGGGGCTTGGGTGGGGACAGTGCCAGCCGCTCTCCATCGGCCGTGGAGGGAATTGAGCAGGATTTCAGGAGCAAATATGAGCAATTTAGGATCTGTTACATGGAGTCTGTTTTCCCTCTGTCCCTGTGCGGTGCGAACGTTTCCGAAATTGTGATTTATTGGATGAGGCATTTCTGATTCGTGTTTTTCCACCCCCAAAATCTGTTTTATGGCTGTTATTTAAAGTGGGGACCCCATGCCATTTTTAATGCATGCAGTTACAAGCCTGCTCGGAGTATGGAATTAACAACCACCTCATGAGCTTTCCCGACGCTCTCCGTGCCGTAGGGTCCGCATTTCCCAGATGTTCACGAGTTTTTCCTCACAGTTCCAGCGAAGAAACTCTGCCATAGGTGGGGAATGAAATAGGAAATTGCAATTTGCACTTTTCGGAGGTGGCTGCTCGCTCTGGGTGACCCTGGATGAGCTGGCAGCTCCTCCCTCTGCCATTTTCGGGATCCTGGTGTTCCAGAGGCACGAGGCAGGAATCCGGCTGCTCCCAGATGCCGCAGCCCAGGCTGCTGCTGACGCCCAAGGTGGGAGCAGAGCTCAGCTTTGGGACTTTGTGGCAGAGCTGGTTTCAAGCCCTCCTGCCTGGTTTTGCCAAGCCCAGCCTTTCCCGGTGCTGTCCCAGCCCCTCCCAACACCTCGGCACAGCTGGAGCGGATGGATGGAGATGCTGCTCAATAAAACCCCGCCAGCCCAGGTTTTCCTTGGTTTCAGGGAAGATTTAGAGGCACGCATTGCAAAGCTGAAAGGAGCAGCTTGTCTTACCCGTGTGCGACACGGCCATGAAATCCCAGCCCGTGATTTCTGCTGGGAGCTTTCCTTTGGGGATTTCCCACTTTGTTAGCACAGAGTGCGAGACCCCAGGGGAGCCGTGCCAGTGGCAGGTCCTCTCTGCCCCTTAGTTTCACCAGTCTACACTTAAATCCTGCTTCAGCTCCTCCCTTCTCTTCCCACGGAGTCCCACAACACCAGAATTGCCTCTCCTGGTGCGTACTCGGAGATCCCATTCAGGCAACTCAACATTTAAAGATCTCTTTGAAAGAAAACTGAGTCAAGTCCCTCCCTGTGAGCAGAGCCAAGGCAAGAGATTTTGGCAGCTGGGTCTCTCTTCCTCTCCTCCCACCCTTCCAAGCGCTCCTCCCAGCCATTGCCATCTGCTCCTGCCACCACCACAGACCTGCAGCCTCCTTCCTGGGCAGCAGCAACATCTGGCACATCTTGGATGTGTGTGGTGCTTTTTGGCAACCCTTGCAGAGGCAGTCTGGGGAGAAGTTTCCCTCCTCCTCTTTCCTCCATTTCTGATTATAGTTCAAGCCTTCCGCTCCTTCCGCTCATTTTCCTCTCTGCATGGTCTCCAATTTGTCCACAAGCTTTTGGTGGGGTGGATGTGTCCAGGTGATGGCCCAGAGCCCCCCAGCAGCATTTGGTGACATGCACAGCAGCTCCAGGTGCAGGGATGATGTGGCTGGGAGTGTTTGTGTTCGCAGCGTGACCGTGGCATGGAAATGGCTGCACCTGGCTGTGCGTGCACCCTGCAGTGCTGTGGGATCATGGAATGGTGTGGCTTGGAAAGGACCTTAAAACCCATCCAGTGCCACCCATGCCACGGCCAGGGACACCTTTCACCATCCCAGGCTGCTCCAGCCTGGCCTTGGGCACTGCCAGGGATGCAGGGGCAGCCCCAGCTGCTCTGGGCACCCTGTGCCAGGAACAATTCCTTCCCAGCATCCCATCCATCCCTGCCCTCTGGCACTGGGAAGCCATTCCCTGTGTCCTGGCCCTCCATGCCTTGTCCCCAGTCCCTCTCCAGCTCTCCTGGAGCCCCTTTAGGGCCTGCAAGGGGCTCTGAGCTCTCCCTGGAATTTTCTCAACGCTGAGCTCCCCCAGCTCTGAGCACCTTGAGAAGGTTGGATGGCTCAGAGGATTCCCAAGCCAACCATCCCTTTTTCCTGCTCACCACGAGGATGGATTTGCAGCCCTGGGCAGTCACTGCCTCCTGCCTCTGCTTTAGTGCCAGTCATGAGCTGCTTTTTAAGGTTCTCACTGCGATTGTTGTTCAATTCCTCGCAGCCAACAGATGGGACAAAAAAATTACATTCTGTCTCCTTCCCTGGCACAGAGGCTCCTCTAGATCTTAAAACCTATTCTCTTTTTCCTACATTATCTCTAAATGTCCCTTTTGTCTTGCAGAAAGAGTTCCAGGCACATTCGCAGTCTGTGGAGTTGGGTTGGTTTTTGTTTTTGCAAATGTACCCTGCAGCACTTCTGCTTTGTTGCAGAGGCTGAGGAATGCCTTTGTCTGGGGTGTGGGATGTGGGATTCCAGCTAGCTCCCGGTCCTTGCAGACTGGGATCCAGCAGGTCACGCATCTGCCCAGCTGAGCTTGGCCCTGGTTGCTGCTTGGACTCCTCTCTAGCTGAGACATTGTGGGTTTGGGGTTTTTCTAACTGATCTTCAGCCCTTTTTAACACTCCAGGGCTGGAATTCCTTTTGTCCTGAGCAGCAGTTCCCAGTCCTGCCCGGGTTTAGGGTGTCCACATTCTTTGTGACCATCTCCTTCTCCTCATCTGCCTCCAGAAATTCTTTCTGGGTCCCTCAGTGATCTTCAGCACCTGCATTTCTCCAGAAGAAATCCGGAGCTTCTCTCCTTTCCACACTTAATGTTGGTTCACCCCCAAAGCCGGCTCCTGATTTGCTTAATCACCGCTGGGAAAAGATTCTTATCAGGAGAGAAAACATCCAGCAGATTGCAAATGGCCCTGCATTGCCCCATCCCGGTTTCAACATTTCTGCCTGAGCTGTAATTCCAGCCCTATTTCCTTCGTTTCCATATTTTCTGGGTAAACTCTGATGCCAGAGCTGCTCAGGGCAGAGCAGCTGTCCTGCCATGCCAGCCAGGTCACCTTCCTTAATTGTCCCCAGGAGCCCGGGGTAAACAGCAGACGGCCGTTCCCCTGCCCCAGGAACGAGCACATCACTCCCAGCTCCTGAGAGTGCCTTTAATCCTCTCAAGACCTTCTAAGAAGGCTGCTCCTCGCTTCCGACGTTGTCCGAAATAGCTGCAATAATTCATCTGCCTCTCTTGCCTCAGCAGGATTATGCGGTAGTGCACACATAAGGCTGTCCTCGAGTTCTCCAAAGATCCTTGGCGGATCCTGGATATCTTTAGAGCAGTTATTTGAAGAACCCACATTTCCCTGTTGGATTTTGGTTGCTTTTTTTCCCCCATTCCTGTCCCTGAGCCCACGTGGTGTGGTTGTGAAAGGTCTGGGCAGTGCAGTCACTCGGCGTCAACGCCCAAGAGACAAAATCTCCATATTTCAGTGGGAAAGTGCCTTCTCTTGGGGAATATCTAGGTCCCCATGGCTCTGTGTGTGCCTGCTGCATTCAGGATTGGATTTTGGGAGTTTTCCGCTGTTCTTTGTCATCCTGGGCTGGGCTGGGATCTCCTCCATTCCCTCTTGCTGGTGGCAAGCCAGTGGAAATCCATGACTGTCCTCTCGCTTGTGTTGTGTCCTTCACATTCCTCCCGCTCTGAATTTACTGGATGGAGAAAACTTCATCATTTCTCCTAATCTTTATTCCTCTTTCCACCTGGAAGCCCTCCCCAGGACGCTGCTGTGCCCGTGCTTGGTGAGTGCACAGCTCAGGGAGGTGACCCTGCCCTCACTGTGCGCATTTTCCGGGCAATCCTGCAGAGACCCCAGGCCTGGGGAACCTGCTGGGAGCTGCTGACCCCAAACTCGCCCCACTCCTTGGGACCACTCTTAGGCTCGGTCAGCTCCATGGCAAGCTTTGAGACTTTCCTTAAGGGAATCAGCTCCAAACAGATGGGAGTTGAGAAGTTTTTAGCTAGGAACTCTACATGAGCTCATCGAAGGAAGGCGACTTCTGCTGTCCCAGGGAAAGGAGGGTTTCCCATCTCCCCAACAAGGGAGGCCAAACTGTCATGGAACAACTCCAGTGCAAGGCAGAAACATTTTCCACCACATTCCACCTCAGCAGGCCTGGGAACAGGTTCTCACCTGGCAGAACACGACCCCAGTGACATTAAAACAGGGAACCCAACCCACACAGGACTTGGCATTTTCTTTTTCCCTGGCAATGGTTGCAAATTCCAATGCAAATGCCCATGCAAATGGTCATGCACAGCTATTCTTATCTCGGGGCCAAATCTTAACATCCCTTCTTTGGTAGAAAGTCGATTTTCCAAAAATAGTTTACGTCAGCCTCCAACTATTCGTGGCTTCAGCTCGAGTTCATTAAACCCAGTTCCAGGAAGAGTTTTCCGAATTAGATCTGCAATGGGAACAGGAGGGTGGGGCCCTTCTTTGCCTGGACCATGTTCCTCTCCAGGAGGACGTTTCCTCGGAGTGAGGGGTTGGGTGAAGCTGCTTCAGGCTCTTCTTTGGTGTTTTCCAGCACATTTTAAAACACTCACCTGAACTGGGGAGCTGCTGTCACTCCTTTGGACAGGTGGGGACAGCCGGGAATGGCAAGGATGATTTCTGTCAAAGAGCCACAACACTGTGGGTGGTTTGGGAGCAGAATAGGTCTGTCCCCTCCTGTCCCTCTTGGCCAGCTCATCCCTGTCCTTGTGCCATCCTGCTGTCCCAGCACAGCTCCATGGCCAGCTGCACAGGGGAGTGACCAGGCTGAGGTGTTGCTGGGTCACTTTTTTTGGCTGTTTTTGCTCTCCAGACAGAGCAGTTTTCCCACCCTGCCTGCTCCGTGGCTCCACAAAGAGCTGAACTTGCAGGGATTCTGCGGGAGGCAGGGATTCTGCGCTTGGCATTCAGCTTTAGAACACGTCTAAGCCAGAAAAAGCCACCGAGTGTAAAAGCAACAGACAGGCAGGATCCCTCAGCAGCCCTAGACTATTTGTTGTTTTCAAAGACCTGCTTCCTTAGAAAGCTCCTTTTGAAGTAATTTGACGTGCCATTTCCAGCTCCTGTGTGATCTACCGCAGTTATTCCCCCTTTATCTGCCTCCCAGTGCTCCGGAATGTCTCCATAAACCCGCCTGGCAGTGCCTCTGCCCGTGCAAGGGACCTGCATTAGCGTGGGATTTAAACCTAACGCCAGAGGAGCTTACAAAGTCTCCCGTTTGAGCTTCTCGTGGACTCCGTGCTGCAGTTTCTTTCTCATAAAAATCACAGGTGGCTGAGTTTGAAGGATCGGTCAGGTGTGGATCCCTCACATGGAAAATCCCTTTTGTTGGCAGGAGATAGAGGATAAGGGATTCATCCCTGTCCCTAGTGAAATCAATGGCAGCTCTGCTGTTGAGACAGGTCAGATGTCAGTCTCAGTTGTTGGCTCTTCCCTGGGATTTGATCCTTTGTGCTCTCACCATTAAAGAATCTCTCTTCCTGTCTCCTTCCCACGGGCTCTCATCCATCGTGATTTGAAGTCCCCTCCGTTAAGTGGCTGGAACGCCAGCGCTCCGCTTCCCCGGCCGAGAGGACACTCCATAAATCTCCCATTAGTCATGGATGTGGCGAGCCCTCAGCAGGGATGGGCTGCTGTGCCTCAGAGGTTATCAAACCATGGCAGCCCCGGCGTTTGCCTCTCCTTTCTGAGAGCTCAGCGTCCAGGGCGCATTTCCCGGGAGCTGAGGTGGGCACGCTTCGCTCAGGGACACAACAGTGGCCACATGGTGCCCAGTCCTTGTTCCCTGGCCAGTGTGGCTGGAGCTGGGCTCCCTTTCCAGCACCTCTGAGCAGGACAAGAAGCTTCCAACAAGCAGGAATGGGGGAAGTTTATGTGTCCATGGCTGGAAGGCTCCGTTTTCCCCGGACAGATACGCAGGGACATTGTCTGTGTGTGATGTCCCCAGTGGGATGGAGAGGGGGCTGTGCCTCTGCACGGGGTGCAAGGTTCCCAAATGACCCCTGTGAGGCATTTCAGCCTCAATCCTCATGGAAAAGGAAGGCTGAGCCTCACTGGTGGGAGCACAGAACCTCTCAGGGGCTGATGGATACCGAGTCCTACCTGGATGCTCCTTCCAGGGCTGTATCCCTGAAAACAAACAGCCAGATCTCAGTCCTGGGCTTGGGTGACAAGAGCAGGGAAGGATCCCTCCAAAGTGCTCTGTTCCAGGGCTCTTGTCTGTCAGGGAGCTGCTTTGGTCCAGGAGAAAACAGGCTCACGTCAGACTGAGCTGGAGGATGAGGACTCTGCTCATGGCAGCTCTTGGACATGCTTGGATTTACACTTGGCACCTTTACTCCAGCACGAGACTGGTGCTGTCAGGCTAAAATAACATCACTTTTCCAGTCATTTGGGATAAACTGGCAGGGATGCTGTGAATCGGGAATAAATCAGCTCCGGTGGCCCATGGGTGAAACCTGTGACTGTCCACGGAGTCTGTGTTCTGATTATTCAGATATAAAATGTTCTTCCACGGATGGCCATGAACCCTCTGGACAAGGAGCATGAGGGAGGCTGGGGAAGGGATCCAGCGGGGAAGAGCGGGGTGCTGGAATGCACAGGTTCCTGGGAACAGCAGTTCTCCGTCAGCCGTGTGTGTCTGGGTTAGAACAACCTGCCTGGGCGTGAGGAAACAAGGGGCAGCAGGAACAGGAGGAGGGGGTCAGGATGCGATCTGTTCTCAGGATGTCGGAATGGCTGTCGTGTTGTTTTATTGCTGCCGAGGAAAGAGAAAATGGAGCAGGGAATGCAAAATGACAGAGAGTGAGGAGATGCGCTATTTGCCTGATGTATTTTGCTGGTAATTAGTGTAATGCCAATTAGACAGAAGTAATCTTTTTTTTTTTTTTTTCCCCCCTTCTTCAGCTGTATAAATTATTGCTGGAATATCTGCCAGCTCAAACCCAGATATTAAACTCGGAGTGATGTGGAGATCTCTGCTCCTTGAGGATCTCTAGATGAAATTACCCAGACAACAGGGACCTTGACAAAAGTAAGGCCGACTCTATCCAGAATGAAAACGAATCAAAGCCAAAGGAATTTTTGTATTCCACGTCTGGCGTCTTGCTGCTTATTAGCCACACAGGAAGGGACCCCCACAGAGATGCAGCAACATCAGTGAGAAAAGGCAAATATCTCGCCTTTCCCGCAAACAATGCCACTTGCAGGCTATTGTTCCCCTATCAGCTTCCCTGAGGAGCAGATCCCGAGCCCTTCCCGTGCTCGGGCTGCAGGTAAACCCAGCCGCCCACACGCATTCCATTTGTCATTCCCGGAGCCCTGTTTTCTCCCCGTGCTACCCCGCACCGGGACAGCAGCGCCGGGCTTGTTTTGCCTCCGGGTCCCCCGGGACGTGGAGCTCTTTAATGATGATGAACGGCTTCCTTCAAAGGGTCAATTGCTGGCCTGGACCTCTCCAATCGCGGATCCCTCGGAGCTCTCTACCTGGGCACAGGCGCTGTTTTGCTCCATGCTGCTCACGCATTTTCCCTCGCATGAGGAGCGGACCTGCTCTTGCCATCTCCTCCCTTTGGAAAAATAACCGCTAAAAATGATGCCCTTGGACCGATTCCGGAAATTCTCATCCATCTCCGTTGGACCGTGAAATCCAAATCTTCTTGTAATCATCCTGCTGCTCCCTGGTGCTGTGCTCTGGGGGTTGCAGAGCTGGCAAATCCCCTTTGCCAACCTGCCTCTGACCCGGGGGGGGGGGGGGATGATGTATCCCGCTTGTCCCGCCTGGATTTTAGGATTTTGTAATCCTGGCTGGCTCTTTAAAGTGTGTTTTATTCATGGCAGCCTTTAGGACCGCCTCTGGCTGGCCTCCCTCGAGTGGTGCAAACTTTACTGCGTCTCTCCTCCAGCAGCCTGTAAACTGCAGCACCCAGGGGTAGCTGGAGGTTGATATTCCCTATCGGAAGCGATTATCCGTCTTTTCCCTGCTTTTCCTGCAAGGGCTTCTTGCTGCCATCCTAATAACAAACTCAGGGCCCAGTGATATTCATCAGGATCGGGGTTTTTTCCCAAATGAGCCATAACCAGGATACCCCATTCCTAAACCGCCCCATATCCCGTGTTCGCTCCTTCAGCCGGATTGCTGTGGTGCTGATCCCTCCTGCATTTCCAAGAGAAGGGGATTTCCCCCCAGTCCTGGCCATTAGGGCAGCAAATCCTTTCAGGGCTCGGTGGGCAATCACAGCAGGAGGGCAAATGGTCCAATTCGAGCACTAGGGTTGATTTCTCGGGGTGATTTTTGCCCGCACCACAGGAGGATGTGACCGGCGCTGCTCCTGCCACGTGCCAGCCACAAAACCTCTCCCCGTGGTGCTCCCACTGCAGATTTTCAGCCTGGGAGTCTGTGGGCGTTGGAGGCGTCAATAAGGAGCGTTTTCAGCTGCTTTGTGGCACGGCTGCACTGCAGAGAAAGGGGCTGGGCAGTTCAGGGGCTTGGGCTCGGGAACTCCGTGCAGTCGGCAGAGAATCGGCCTCATTTGGTGTGGGATCATTCCCCCAAAGTTTCCCGACTGTGTCCCTGCTCTAACGCTCCCAGGGCTGCTGCATGTTGGATTTCAGGTGGGTTTGGTTCCCTGGGGCTGGGTTTGGGATCCAGGGCTGTGTGAGCATCCATCGGGACAGACCACCCCTGAGTGCAGCCCAAGAGCCTCACCCTGCACTTAACGCCTGTCCCCTGAGCCTTCAGACAGCCACCAAAAATTCTGGCAGGGATCTGCCTCTTCTCCCTCGGTGTCTGCAGGACAGCTCAGGCGAGCTCAGAACAGGCTGTAAAGGAGTTGGAATGATGTGAGGGGTGCTCCCTTTCCTCGGAAGCAGCCCAGGAAAGATCCGTGGCGAGGAAACAAAGCGTCCACATGCAAATCCGTACTGTCATTTCCTCTCCCAGTTTCCTTGGGGTTTGGCTTGACTCTCTTCCAAGGGCTCTTCCTTCTGCCTGCTCTGCTTCCCTCCGAGTGGTCTCGGCTCCCTTTGTTTGCAGAGCCCCTCGTTGAGAGGAGCCCTTTTCATAAACTTGCGATTTCTTTTGTCACTTAAACACCTCCGTGACTTCAAAGGCCAGGAACAGCACTTGGCTCTGTGGCTCCCGGCCCCCCTGCACCAACAATTTCCCCCCATCCATTGTCCTGCCAGGGAAGGATTATTAAATTGTTGATGGAGCTGAACAATGGTTTTGTTCAAAGGCAGACATGCGAACGCCACTTCTTTTCTCCTTGACACAAGAGCTTTAATACCCGGCAACAATGAGAGGCAGCCACCAAGGAGCAAACACGGAGAGGGCTCACAAAGCCAGGCTGGTATTCCCAAATCCCTGTGCACGTGAACTGGTGCTCCTTGGAGTGCTCCCCGTGGCTGTAGGTGAGGTGAGAGAACTGAAAATTAATTATAAATAATTCAAATATTGCCCGTTCATACTGGCTCATGTGATTAGGACGTGAGCAGCCGGTGGGAGAGGACCACCCTTTGCACAGAATTAAGGTTGGAAAAAAACCTCTGAGATCTTCAAATCCAACCATTCCCCCAGCACTGCCCAGGCCACCACTAAGCCATGTCCCCAGGTGCCACATCCACAGGGCTTTGAAATCCCTCCAGGGTGACTCCACCACTGCCCTGGGCAGCTGTGCCAGGGCTTGACCATCCTGCAGTGAAGAAATTTTCCTGCTGATGTCCGACTTGAACCTCTGCTGGTGCAACTTGAGGCCACTCCTCCTGTCCTTGTCCCCTGCGAGCAGAGCCTGACCCCCCCCCCCCCGGCTGCCTCCTCCTGTCAGGGACTTGTGCAGAGCCACAAGGTCCCCCCTGAGCCTCCTTTGCTCCAGCTTGAGCCCCTTTCCCAGCTCCTCCCCAGGCTGGTGCTCCCATTCCCAGCGCAGTGCTGGCACCGCGCTGCTCCCGTGGCTCCGTTCCTCGCGCTCGGAGCGTGCCAGGCACACACGCACAGCTCCAGCCGGGCTGTGCCTTCAGAGCAGCTCCTGGAGCCTGGAACGAGGATCATTCCCTGCACTGCGCAGCCTCGGGCTCTGACATTTTGTGCTGTGCAGGCTCCTTTCCGATCGCTTATCACCTCAGCTGCTTTCCAACACCACAGCGTTAATTTGCCATGCTGGGTTTCCCTCAGGTTAATTTCTTTTTTCTATTTTTCCTAAGTTTTAGCGGAGCTGTTCCGGCTGGTTTTGGAGAACAAGCCGTGCTGCCTCAGCCCTGCTAACAAAGTGATTATGAAAATTTCCTTTCAAGATCCATTAGCTTAACCACGCTCTGGGAGAGGGGTGTGGGATTTGGCATGGGAGCTGCCAGCAGCGGTCGGGGGCTGCTTGTCCTAAAATGTGCACTGAGTGTACTCCAGAACACATCCCGGGGTAGCTGCGCCCACACTGCCGTGTGTGGCCTTCAGACAACAGCATTCCCAGGGTTTATCCATCAGGGGAATGGATTGCAACTGGCAGAGAGTAGGTTTAGATTGGATATTAGGCAAAAATCCTTCTCTGTGAGGGGGGTGAAGCCCTGAGGTTGCCCAGAGGAGCTGTGGCTGCTCCAGCTGCTCCATCCCTGGAAGAGTCCAAGGCCAGGTGGGACGGGGCTTGGAGCAGCCTGGGATAGTGGGAGGTGTCCCTGCCCATGGGAACAAGAAGAGCTTTAAGGTTCCTTCCAACCCAAACCAGTCTGTGATTCCACGATTCTGTGATCCATGTCCTCTTTTGGAGACCAGCAGGAGTTTGCTGCTGTTGCTCCATGGGCATCCATCCTGTTCCTTGATTTACATCCATCCAGTTGCTTAAATGTCCCCTGGACATTTCCCAGTGCTCTGTGCTCTCCGGTTTTCTTTGGGATGTTTGGCCCAGCACGGCAGGAATTGTCCTTTTCCTCTGGGAGGGTTGAGCATGGCTGGCTCTGCTCTGGGGCTCTGGGGTTAGGGTGCACCTCAGGGTGCCTCACTGGGAGCCCAGGGGTGCCCAGGTAGGCAAGGAGGCCATGGGCACCTGGCCTGGATCACAAACAGTGTGACAGCAGGACCGGGGCAGTGCCCGTCCCCTGTGCTGGCCCTGCTGAGGGACCTCGAGGGCTGTGTCCAGCTCTGGGCTCTCATGGCCAGAGAGACCCTGAGGGGCTGGAGCGTGTCCAGGGCAGGGAAGGGAGCTGGGAAGGGGCTGGAGCCCCAGGAGCGGCTGAGGGAGCTGGGAAAGGGGCTCAGGCTGGAGCAAAGGAGGCTCAGGGGGGACCTTGTGGCTCTGCACAAGTCCCTGACAGGAGGGGGCAGCCGGGGGGGGGTCAGGCTCTGCTCGCAGGGAACAGGGACAGGAGGAGAGGGAACGGCCTCAGGCTGGGCCAGGGCAGGCTCAGGGTGGACAGCAGCAGGAATTTCCCCATGGAAAGGGAGCTCAGGCCGTGGCAGGGGCTGCCCAGGGAGGTTTGGAGTGCCCATCCCCGGAGGTGTCCAAAGAAGGGCTGGAGGTGGCACTCGGTGCTCTGGGCTGGGGACAAGGTGGGCATCGGGCACAGCTTGGATGGCTGGGAGGGCTTTTCCAACCTCAGTGACCCTGGAATTCTGTGGGGGAGCTCCTTTGGGGCTGCTTTGGGGGTGCTGGGAGATGGAGCCAGCCCAAAGTGCCTCCCAGCCAAGGCATTTTCTTGGCTCATTCCCAAGCTGTGGCATCGCCCAGGTCCACCTGGAGCAGAGCTGTCCCCACATCCCCCCACGCACAGCACAGGGGTGGCACACTGGGGTCCCTTGCTGCATTCCCAGAGCCACCAGTACAAAGAGGCTCTTCCTTTATCTTCTTCTTCTTCCTCTGCTTGTCCTTCCCGAGGCCTGTTCCCTCCCTTCTCCTGCTCTTCCTGGCGAGCTGGCAGAGGATCCCTCAAGCTCCAGTGCCCTCCGTGATGAGCTGCTGCCAGCCAGGGAAGCACGGCTGCAGCTTTAATTAAATGATAAGGGCAGAGCCCCGGAAGTGGGGAGATAAGTGCAGCCGTGTCTGCCACCACACTGGCCCAGGCTCTTTCTAATTAGCTTTGAGAAGCTCTGGAGAGGCTGATTAACCCTTGGAGGTGCGGGATGAGCACTGGGATGCAGCAGGAGGAGGGTGCCCAGGCCAGCCCCAGGGATGGGGGTGCAATCCCATGGTCTGGGTGGGATGAGGGTGCAGGGGACCCTCTGTGCTCCCCCCAGCCCAGGGCAGAGGGGACAGGTCAGGGAGGATCAGAGCTGCCCTTTGACAGGCTCAGGCACAAGGCAAAGCTCCAGGATGACGTGGTCAGGTTCCTCCTGGGAGAAGCGTTTGCTGCTGCGACATCCCCCTGCCAGGAGTGGGGGACTGTCCCCAGCCCCACAGGGCACAGCCCCTCTGGAACCACGATGTGTCCAGTGACACTCTGAGAGCTGGGGACCTGGGGACATGGGGTAAGAGGACCACTGTGTGTCACCAACCCGTGTTAACATGGACTGGCAGCTCCCCAGGACCTGGTGCCACCAGGGCCACCACCTGTCCCTCACCCGGGTCCAGCCAAGAGTGAAGTGCAGCACAGGGCTGGGAAGGACAGCTGGGCTTGTGGGCACCGTGTCACCAGCTCAGTGGGTGGCCAGAGCTCTGGCCAGAGCACCAGTGGCACTGGTGATGCTGCTCCTGGTGGCCTGGCCCTTTGTGTCACATCAGCTGGCAGCACTGGGTACCCAGAGTGTGCCAGGGAGCTCTGGGATGGCCAGTCCGTGTCCCCAGGGAGTTCTGGGAGTGCCATTCCCGTGTCCCCAGGGAGTTCTGGGAGTGCCATTCCCGTGTCCCCAGGGAGTTCTGGGGGAGCCATTCCTGTGTCCCCAGGGAGCTCTGGAATGGCCATTCCCGTGTCCCCAGGGTGTTCTGGGGGAGCCATTCCCATGTCCCCAGGGAGCTCTGGGAGAGCCATTCCGTGTCCCCAAGGAGTTCTGGGGGAGCCATTCCCGTGTCCCCAGGGAGCTCTGGGAGAGCCATTCCGTGTCCCCAAGGAGTTCTGGGGGAGCCATTCCCGTGTCCCCAGGGAGTTCTGGGGGAGCCATTCCCGTGTCCCCAGGGAGCTCTGGGAGAGCCATTCCCGTGTCCCCAGGGAGTTCTGGGGGAGCCATTCCCGTGTCCCCAGGGAGTTCTGGGGGAGCCATTCCCGTGTCCCCAGGGAGCTCTGGGATGGCCATTCCCGTGTCCCCAGGGAGTTCTGGGGGAGCCATTCCCGTGTCCCCAGGGAGCCGCTGCCTGGAGGAGGGCCCAGGTCACCCCCACAGCCCCCCACGGGCGGAATCCCGCGCATCCATCAGCAGAGCCGAGGTGGGAATTGGGCGGGAGCAATCGCGGAGGAATTTGGGCAGCAGGAATGCGCATCCAAGGCATGCATGAGCGGGCAGCCCCCGGGGATGGCAGGTGGAGCCGCGCTCCCATGGGATTTACATAACCATCATTAGCCCTGCCGGAGCCAGGAGAGCCCTGTGCTCCCACCTGTCCCTGCTCCTGGGGCGGGGACGGAACCAGGGCAGCTCCACTGCCCGCAATTCCATGGTTTTAGGACCTTCGTGCGCTCCTAAAGGAGCCTCAGGCGTTGTTGCTCACCTGGGTATTGCAGGAGCTGGGGGAGGGTTTGGTTATTCCATGGATTGATTGGGACTCCCCAAGCTTTCTGGTGGATATCTGTGGAAGGTCTCTTGTCTGTAGGGTAATGTGTGGGATATTCATGGATCCAGGATTTCATTCATTGGTTTGTTTCATGCAACGTGAGTGAGGACGATTGGCCAGCAATGCTCATTCCTCGCCTCTGCTTTTGGCTGCTTCGAGCTTTAGCTGCAAGGACCCGATCTTTCATGGAGGGCAGGTGCCAGGTACCAGATATTTTGAGAATTGCCAGTGATATATGCCCAGATATTTTATTTCCAGAAGGAGGAGAGGAAATTGCTGGTTTTTTCTCATTAGGAGAGCAACCCCACCCATCCTCCAGCCCATTTTTAAAGAAGGAATTTTCTGTGGTCTCTTGACCCTTTCCTTGCACCTTCCCCGATTTCTGCAGCCTCTGGGGCAGAGTCTCAGTGGCAAAGCAGCTTCCTCCCCGTTATCTCTCCCCGGTGGTTCTGTCCTCTCCCTGGAAGCCACAAAGGGACCCCAGGGGAAATATTTCCCACCGGAGTGTGACTCTGGTCTGCATCACAAAGCACTTTCATGAGGAGAATTAAGGCTGCCTGGACAATCCTAATTTTGGCATTTCCTAACCTTTGAACCCTGTAATCCTATTAAGGTGCTTCTTAACATAATTATATCAGCATGTGTGTAATAATTCTGCTTTTTATAGTCCAGCGAAGGTTGAAGCCCCTCCGTGCCAGGGTAGGAGATCATGGGGGTGGCAACACGAGCACAAAATCTGTTATAGGAGGGTTGGATTTGTTTCTCTGGGTACCACAGGGAAGCTGTGGGGTGATGGGGATTTTGGGAGCCCTAAGCGTGTCGCTGAGCCCTGTGAGCCCCGCAGGGACACGCTCAGTGTCGGGGAACATCCATCTGGGTGCTCTGCCTGCCATTGCTGTGGCCATGTGGCCGCTGTCTCACAGTGCCCGTGGTGTGACTGCGGCAGGGAGGTGGCTCCTCCAGCTCCAGCTCCGGCACACGCGGGAAGATCAGATCCCCTGGGAGTGGGAAAAGGAAATACAGATCCCCTGGGAGATGGGAGAAGGAAGAAGAGATCCCCTGGGAGCTGGGCTGAGGAAGAACACATCCCTGAGAGCAGGGAGAAGGAAGAACACATCCCCTGGGAGCCGGGCAAAGCCCCTCAGCCCCACCTGTGCCGGCGGTGCTGAGCCTGGTGGGTGCATCTGTCCCCATCCATTCCTGGGGGGTGCTGGGATCCCCTCGGCAGGAGCTGGGAAGCCGCTTGCAGCTCAGGAGTGTTGGAATGTCCTCCAGGAGCCGGGGACTCATGCGGGGGCTGACAGCCCCTTAACTTGGGGGCGAGCTGTGTGTGCTGCCTGGAGCTGCTGCTGTTCAGCACGAGGGCAGAGCCAGCGGGGCCGGGGGAGATGCTGGGTGTGTGTTCCATCTCCTGCCTCCGGAGCCCAGCAGAAACCCGTCTGTGCGCTGGGGAGCTCTCGGGGTTCATTGGAAGAGCGGGTGTTGCTCGCTCTTGCCCCGGGAGCCGGAGGTGTGGCTCGGAGCCGCAGTCGCCACCTTGGTGGGCAGTGCCGGGTCGGGCTCCGATACCGGGAGCCATCTGGAGCGAGGGTGGGAAGTTTGGGAAGCCATCTGTCAGGGTGTTGTAGCGCTAGGAACGGTCCTGCAAACCGTCTGCACCGGGAGGGGGTGAGGGAGCTGCGGCTGGGGAAAGCCGGGGCTCCGTGCCTGCGCTCCCAGCTCCCGAGCTTCCCGTGCTCCCAGCTCCCGCTGTTTCTGTGCCTATCAATCCCTGGAGCAGCGCTGTGGGGCCGGGCATCTCTCGAGCAGCTCCCCCAGGGCCTGCACAGGGACATTGGTGAGCTCTGGGCTGGTCCACATGGGAATCTGGGGCCAGGAATGGGTGAGGAGCTGTGGGAGGGATCCTGCATCCGTAGGGTGTCCTGGGGGCTCAGCCCAGGGAGGGATTGTCCCGCTCTGCTCTGGGCTGGGGCAGCCTCACCTCCAGTGCTGGGGCACTTTGGGTGCCACAACATCAGAGAGATCCAAAGCTGCTCCAGAGTGTCCAAAGGAGGGAGCTGGGAATGGGGAAGGGTCTGGAGGGGCCACCCGAGGAGCAGCTGAGGGCACTGGGCTGGTCCAGCTGCAGCAGAGGAGCTGAGGGCAGAGCTCAGGGAAGGAGGGAATGGCTGGAGAGGGAGGTTTGGGATGGAGAGCAGGGAAGGGTTCTTCCCCAGAGGGTGCTGGGCACTGCCCAGGCTCCCCAGGGAATGGTCCCGGCCCCGAGGCTGCCAGAGCTCCAGGAGCGTTCGGACAGCGCTGCCAGGGGTGCCCAGGGTGGGGTTGCTGGGGTGTCTGTGCAGGGCCAGGGGCTGGACTGGGTGATCCTTGTGGGTCCCAGGACATTCCATGATTCCATGATTCCCTGCTGGGATCATGCACTGGCTGTGCCCCCCTCATTTGGGGACCGTGAAGGGGGGCTTTGAAGGAGATCCTGGCTCCAGAGGCACCTGCAGCACAGCTCCCCTCTCCCAACAGCCCTGGCCAGGGAAAAACGTGTTGGGAATGGGCCACGGAGCTCCTGTTCCCTGCAGGGAGCTCCTGCTGAGCTGGCCAGGGCTGGGATGGTGGGCATCTCTTGTGCCAGTGTGGGGGGACTTCTCCAGGCTACCGGGCCTGGCATGGAGAGCGAGGAATAAAGGGGTGGGATAATGCAGGACATTCATACACAGGCGTGGAGGAGGGCATGGGATGGGATGGCATGGGATGGGATGGGATAGGATGGGATGGGATGGGATAGGATGGGATGGGATAGGATAGGATGGGATAGGGATGGGATGGGATGGGATGGGATGGGATGGGATAGGATAGGATAGGATAGGATAGGATAGCATAGCATAGGATAGCATAGGATAGCATAGGATAGCATAGGATAGCAATGGGGTGTGAGAACATGGGATGCTGGGCTGCACAATGCCCACCAGCTTTCCTTAGGGTGTCTGAGGAGGGAGGGGAGCAGCAGCACCGGTGCCTGGAGGAAGCAGCTCCGCAGGGAAGTGGTATCTGGAGGGAGCAGCGCTGTAAAACATGGAACCTGGAGGAAATGGCTCCACCGCAGCAGCGCTGCCTGCGGGGAAGGCAGCAGCGGGGGGAGGCAGCACCTGGAGGCGGCAGCAGCCCAGAACATGGCACCTGAGGGACGTGGCACCCCGGGGGAGCCGTACCTGGAGGCAGCGGCACCGTGGGGGACGGCGCTTCCCGGGAACGGCGCTGCGGGGAGCGGCACCTGTGGGGAGCGGTGCCGTGGGAGAGCTGCGCCTTCGGGAGTGCGCTGTGGGGGACACACCTGGGGGACACACCTGGGGGACACACCTGGGGGGGGACACACTGTGGGGGACACACCTGTGGGGAGTGGCGCTGCGGGGAGTGGCACCACTGGAGAACACTGGCACGGCAGGATGGGGCCCGTGAGCAGCTCTGCCGTGGGCAGCGGGTCGCAGGAGTCCCGGGAATGGTTCCTGGAGGAGTGATGGTGCAGGAGAACGGCTCCGGGAATGGTGGAGTAGGGAACGGTGCCGACTGCCAGGAGCTGTGGGGTAGGAAGGGAGTCCTTGTTGCACAGGGAGGGGGGATAGTGCTGCTGGGAGAGGATGTCATGGGAGGCCACCACCGTCAGGGACATCCCGGAGGGGTCTGCAGAGCCCTGAGGGCTTGGAATGGGAGAAGGGGCATTTCCAGGTGTCCACAGCTTGGTGGCCAAGCTGCCTCTCCTGGGAGCACTGCCCCCTGCCCTGGCTGAGGACAAACCTCTGGGCCCTGCTCCATCCCCCTGTCCCCGGGACCAGCACAGCTCAGGGCTTTGGGGCTCTGCTTTCGGGGCAGCTGGGTGGGACGAGTGGCCAGTGGAGGCCAAGAAGGCTCTTTCTGATCCCAGCTATGGGAAAGCATCCGGTTTTCCTCCCAGCTGCTCTCCCCGCTCTCCCATTCCCCGTTTCTCCACACCACCGAGCCTCTCCCGTCCCTCCTGGCATGCTGTGCTTCCCTCCTCCTCTTTCCCGGGCTTCTCTGCATCCTCTGCTGTGCTCTGCTCTGTCACAGCCCCACTGCCTCCCCTCCAGAGCTGAGCCAGCACCTCCCCTCCCTTCCAAGCCCTCTCCTGTGCCGCCTCATCCATCCCTGCTCTCCTGACACTGCACGGTGCCGCCGTCCGATGCAAGTGGAAGACACGGGAGGACCAAACCAGGCTGGGGTGGCATAAAAAACATGCTCGGGGCTGGCTCTGGGCCTGTGCTTGGAGCTCCCGGGCTTGCAGAGGGCGAGGGAACCTCTGCCCATCTCCTGCAGGAGATGGAAGCGCTGCTGTCTGAGGCTGCTGCTTTTGTCTCGTTCCCAAAGTGCCCCAGAGCTCTGCTGGAATCCCCCAGTATGGTTTCAGAGAGGCGGCTGTGATGGGATGAGCTCCTGCTCTGGGTGGGGAGAGAGGCAGGCAGCAAAAATCAGCAGCAGCACTGATGTGAGCCTGTTCCCGGAGGAGCCAGCCTGGCCCAGCCTCCTTCCCGAGGAGCAGGAGATGGGAACAGCATGGGAGCAGTGCCACGGCTCCAGGGGGCATCTCTGAGGGCATCCCGGTGTAAAACCCCCACCGTGCCCGCCAAAAACCCAAAGGGATCTGATTTTTCCTGCCCTGGATTCATCCCTGAGGAGGAGAGAGCCCCGGGGCAGCGGACAAGGGGGTACCAGAGAGGGGCAAAGCTGCAGGAAGGGGGGAGCCGGGAGGATGGGGGGGTTGTGAGTGGCCAAGCCACTGCTTCCCTGGCTGGGAAGCACAGTCTGGAGGCCTGGAGGGAGGATAACCAGGATGGGCCAACGCTCAGGGGAACCCGGCAACTGCACAACTCGGCGTGACCAGGATGCCGTGGTGCTGCCGAGGGCGCGGCCGTCCTCGTCATCCCCCGGGAATATTGTCACATTCCAGGGCTTCAGAGGCACAACCTTGCATTTTGGGTGGAGGAGGGCCCCGAAATCCCGAGTGCCCTTTGTGCACCCCGAGGTGCGAGCCTGCCTCACCACCCCACAAAATTTGGGAAAAGCGGTGGGCGAAATTCCTACCAAAGATGGATTAGTGCTTGCCTGGCGGCACATCCCTGAGCCACCAGCATGTGCTGGGAATTAGGCCATGGGGTCGTGTTTTCCCTCAGTCCCAGCTATTCAGGAATTCTGCCCTGCCCTGTTCCGGGCTCATGGCACAGAATCCGCTCCTCAGTGGCCCTGCAAGCGAGGGGACAACGCTGGAAAAAGGCTTCAGTGCCAGGAGCAGACAATGGGAAAAGCAGAATAAAAGCCCCTGAACACAGCGTTCCTGCTTGATCCTGCCATTCCCAAGCTGCTGCTGGCACGGGGAAATCTCTGTAGCTTTATTCCCTGCAGAGGTGGATTTTATTTCAGCCCTGCCAGTCCCCTCCGTGGGCTCGGCAAAGCTCCTTCTGCCCCAGGAAGAGGGGATGGCTCCCATCCACTCGCCCAGGAGCACAGAGCACCAGCGCCTTTCTGGGGGAGGAAAGGATGTGCAGGGGCAAAGCTGGTGAGGAAAGGATGGCCATAATTCCTCTTGGACAGAAGTGAAAGAGCACAGAACACCACCTCAGAGTGACCAAGCCATTGCGTGGCCACTGGGGCATCCTGTGGTCCTGAGAGGAGAACCTGATGGATCCTCTTGGATTCAGGCTCCATTCTCTGCTTCGACTTGCACGGAGCAGGGATGAAAACGGAGCTGTTGTGCCTCTGGTTCCCCATCTCCCATTCCAGCTGAGCTGGGGGAGAGGAACGAGGCCATTCCCCTGGAAATGGGGCGGCTGGTGCACGGCCAGCCCCAAGGACGTGCCCTGCCAAGCTGTGCCCTGGTGCCGCCCGTGCCGCTGCCGTGTCCCCCGCGCTGCTGCTTTTGTGCTGCTGCTTCTGTCCCCGCAGTGTGAGCATGGCTGTGCCCTGTGCTGTGAGCAGGGCGGAGCATCCTGCTCGGACGGATCCGTGTGTGTATCCGTGTGTGTATCCACGTGTGTCCATGTGTGTATCCCCGTGTGTGCACAGCCCCAGCCCCTCTGCACGCCTGAGCTTCTGGTGTCACCACCCGGGTGGCTTCGAGCGTCCCCCGTGTGAGTCCAGCGAGGGCCACCGGGCTCCAGGGAGGATCGGGATAAAGCTGGAGCGAGGAGTGAGGGAGGAGCAGCCACGGCCAAGCAGCCTCCAGGAGGCTGGAGCAGGGCCAGGAGAGGCCGAGGAGGCAGCGGGGACAAGGGGGACAGGGCTCGGAGCAGTGTGACGGGGGGTGGCACAGGCTGAAGGGGGTGTGGAGGCCGGGGCTGTGCACTGACGTGACCCTGTCGTCCTTTTTCTGCCCCTCATCAGAGTCCCCTGAGCGGAGCAGGCTGTGAAGGGGGGCTGCCATCAGGTATGTCCGTGTGGCTCCCGCCAGGATATCCCAGCTTCCGTGGGCGCCAGGGATGGAATGCGGGCACAGGCCCTAGGGGGAGAAGTGGGCTGCCTCAGCCCCCAGCTGAGGATTTGGGGACGGTCGCTGGGGGCTGTTGTAGGGCAAGATGTGCTCGCACAGTGGTTGGCTGCTGACTTTGCCCCTTCGTCCGTGCCTGTGTCAAGCATTCCCAGCATTGTCTGGAGCCTTCCCTGCATCCTGTGTGTGAAAGCTGTGCCAGGGTGACTCGGGGGTGTGACAATCCCAAACTGGTGGCAGGAGGGAGCGTTGGCCAGGGCAGAAACCCCACTATGGTGCTCTTTGCTTCTTCCCAGGGCTCAGGGAGCACCTGTGGGTCTGCCCTGCTTTTGGGATCAGGGGATTGTGTGTATCCAGTGGGAAGGGGGATGTCCCACATGTCTCAGGTCCCCAGAGCTCTCTGGCATCTCCCTCCATCAGTCTGTCAGTGGAGAGAGCTCCACGGTGGAGGAGACATGGAGGGGATTTTTGAGAACCACAGGAACATCTGGAAGTCCGAGCGGTCTCAAGCTCCCACTTCCACCCCAGCACCAGCACCAGGCTGGCTCTGCCTGTGGCAGCAGGCAGTGACGTGTCCCAGGGTGCTCTGCGGTGTCCCAAATTGGGGTGGGAATCAAGGAATGGCTCATGACCAGGATGGTTCTTGGAGGGACGCTCAGCTCGGCATGGAAGTGCCAAATTCTGGCCTCGGAAGCCTCGTGACAGATGCTGCCTGTGCCAAGGACACCTGGCCAAGGCTCGGTGACACCTGGGGTAGGGGGTGGCTGCTGTGTGAGGACACCAGACCGTGGACTGGTGTCACCAGTCCGTGGACTGGTGTAACTGGTGCTCCGTGTCCCGGCTGTGCCAGGAGCAGGGAGCTGTGGTGCCCTCGGGTGCTGGGCTCCCTCAGGGACAGGGTTTGGTGCACAGGGCACCCCTGGCATGGGGGGCTCCCGGCATCTCCAGCCTCTCATGGCTTTGCCTCCGTGTGCTTGGGGGTTTCAGGCTCCACAGGAGACCAGGACTTCTGCCTGGGCTTGTGGCTCCTGCTGAGGGTGCCAGGGGGAGGCTGGAATGTGGCCTGGAATGCCTGGTGGGAGCAGAGCAGGGATGCCCGAGGATGCTGCCCAGGACACACGGCTGTGCCTCGGGGCTGAGTTCAGGGCGGTTCTGCCTCTGCACAGTGAAACCACTGGTGGTACCCAGTGGAAATTCCTGGAGCTTAGCAGGTTCCAGGTGCTGCCTAAACTTTTGGGATCACAAGCCTGGTGGCAGCGTGTGTCCCGCTGTGCAAACCCAGGCTCCCTGTGCCATCCTTGTCCCGAAGGGGCTCGCTGAGCTCTGCTCTGTGCTCTGCTTCCTGTTTCTCTGTGACCTTGGGTTCCCCTCCCAGCTCTGCTTTGCTCCCTGGCTGTCCGTGGGTCCGGCTCTGGGGGTGTCCGTGGGTCTGGCTCCAGGGGTGTCCGTGGGTCCGGCTCTGGGGGTGTCCGTGGGTCCGGCTGTCCCTCCCAGCGTGGGTAGGAGGGAGCTGTCCAGTCCCTGCCGCTCATCCCCGCGCTCCATCCCCGCATCCCGAGCCGGGGTTCCTGGGTGTGACGCTGCTGTCCCTTGTTCCCCGCAGATCTCCGGCCTCTGCCCGATGTAGCCATGACTGGGACCTGCACCCGGGAGTGCACGGAGTTCGGCCACTCCGACACCTGCTGGATGCCCGGCCAGTCCTCCCCCAGCCGCAGGCCCAAGAACGCCCTCAAACTCTCCACTTTTGTGCCTTACCAAGACCGAGGGAGTCAAGAGCAAGTCGGGAACGGCAGCCCCAGACTGTCGGAAGAGCGCAGCACCAAAATGGCCAACCTCCGCCTGCTCCCCACGTACAGTGCCTTCTCCAATAGTAGCCATGAGCCCTGCAAGGACTCTCCCATGGAAGAAATTCCTCTCACCCAGACCTCGGACTTCCAGCCAGCCACCACCCCCTCGGCCCAGACCACCAAGAGGGAGATCTACCTGTGAGGCTGGGCGCGAGGGGCAGGGAGCGGAGGCCAGAGGAACATTTCCCACTTCGATGCTTTATGGCTCCGGCCGCTTCTCCAGGCAGGGGGCTCTGCGGGGAGCAGGGCAGGGCGAGGCAGGGAGGAGAGGAGCGCCTTTTTAACCCCGTGTTTCCCGGGGCTGGGGGTGGGTGGGGAGGATGAGAAGCATCCCAACCCCGATTGCCAAGCATCCCGAACTGCTGCCGGGGAGGGCTGGGCAGGCTCCTGGTGCGGAGGGCACGGAGAAGGGGAGAGAAGGGCTTACGTACCAAAGGTCCACGCAGAGCTGGTGGAGTTCCTGGGGCATAGGACGAGGGGTGTCCCCGAGCACGGGGAGCCAGCTGCCTGTCTCTTTGCTGTAGACTCCTGTAAATACGAATCTTAGGAATGACATTCAAGTCCTGCCTGATCGCAACTTTTTATTGTCCTTGAAACAAACAAACAAACAAACAAAAAAAAAAGACGTTTAAGGAGAAAACAAAACAAAAGAGAAAAAAAAAATCCAGACAAAAAAAAAAAAAGAGGAAAAACCAAACAAAAAAAAAAAAAAAGAGAGAGAAAAAGAAAAATAACAAACCACAGGGAGCAAGTTCCAGCTTTGAATGGTTTCATGCGTGGAAGAGCCCCTGGGAGCGCAGCGTCCGGCCCGCACTCATGTTCTATATTGTAAATAGAGATGTGATCAGTCCCTGAAACAGCAGCTGGGGAGCTGGAGGAGAGGGGCAGCATCCTGGCCGGACTGTAGGGACTTTGCTATTTTTCAGCCTGGATCTCTTTCTGAACGTTGTCACTGTGCCCACAAGCTGCAGGGTCCCTAGGGACTGCCCGGTGCCATAGGTGGGGGCTGCTTTGGGGTGGGGGGGGGGGTCCCCGGTGGTGGCCCTGCGGCTGGCGGGTGGAGGAGGGGTGGGGAAGCCCCCAGTCAAGGGACCGGCTGGGTCCGGGGAGGGGGTGTCCCCAGGCAAGGGACCGGCTGGGTCCGGAGAAGCCCTCAGTCCGCCTCTGCTGGCAGGGAGGTCGCCAGCGGCTCCGGCTCTCAGCCCATCGCCTCGGGCCTCCTCCGGGGCAGGGGAAATGGCCACGAGGCCAGGCTGTGCCGCGCCCTCCACCTCCGTCCCATCCGCCTGTAAAGCCACCATTGCCTTTGTGAGGAGGAGCTTTGTCTCAGGGTCACACCGGGGGCCGCCGAGCCCCTGCCCGCTGGACTCCCGCCGCCCTTAGGCCACAGGGCCACTCTCACGGGGTCCAGCTTTCTCTTCCATTGTCAAAGGTCCACCGGTCTCCCCGGCAGGTCCCCGCTGCCCCGGCGTCCTCAGCTCCCGTGCAGGGTCCCCGGCCGGGGCGGGGGGAGCGGAGCCCCTGCCCCTCACAGGGCTCCCCAGAGGGGGACCCTTGGCTCTGCCACTGCTCCCTTGGCAGCCGGGGCACAGTCCTGGTTTTGGGATGCACCCCTGGCAGGAGGGGTCCGGGCGACTCGCGCCTCATTCCTGGGTAGCCCTTGCCAGTCCTGGCCCTCCGGGCCGCGGGAAGGGCCGTGCTGCACCCTTGTGCTTCCCGTCTCCAGCTCCGGCATCTTCCTGAGGGAGCGAGGCCAGCAGGATGGGTGTCCTGCGGCGGAGCATCCCCGGACCGCACGGTCCGTCCCCGCGGGGCTGGCGGGTGGCTCTACCGGGCTCCGGGGGCGCAGGGACCCCGCAGGGCCGGGGCGGGGCAGGGCCTGCCCTGCCATAGCTGTAGTGCCTGTCGGGCCCCCTGCCCAGCCTCCTCCCCCTCTAGCACCCCGCTCTGAGCAGCTCCTCTCTCTTTCTGGGGCGGTGGCGGGGTGCAGCCACCTCCCCGTGCGGCTCCCCGAGGGGACACGGCGCCAGCCGAGCCCGGGCGACAAAGGAAGGGCGGCAGAAGGCGCCTGCTCGCACCCGCTGCTTCGTGTCCCTCGTGTCCCCCCGTGCCCCAGCCCTGCCTTCCCCGGGTGGCACCGCCGCCACCCCGCATCGCCCGCGGCCCCGGCACCTGGCGGTGCCACCCGGAGGAGGCAGGACCCTCCTCCCGGCCTCCCGCTGCTGCTCCCGCCCGGCCGGGTGTCCCTGGAGGCGGGCGGGATGCTCCCGGTGGATGTGCAGCCGCCCGCCCCGGCCGGGATTCCTGCTCTGCCCTGCGGGGCCGCGTTCCCCCGGTCTGGCTGCCTGAGCAGCTCCCGCTCCTGAACTCGTTTTTATTGTAGCTCTGTAGTTTCAGGGCCAAACTGGGCAGAATGTGCAATTTGGCCGCGCTGGCCACGATCTTTGACTCCACTGCCAACTCGGCTGCTCACGCCTCCCCTGGGCTCAGGCAGTGGCAGTGTCCAGTGCCCCTCTTGGGGACCCCCGGGAGAGCCACATCCGAGGGGGGCTTGTCCAAGACCACCTTATCGCGGCGGGTGGGCTCCCTACCTTGTGCTGGGGTCTCCAGAGGGATCCCGAGGCTGGAATTCCCGTGGCTGGAATTCCCGTGGCTGGAATTGCTGTGTCGTGTCCTGGAGCACCTGGCGATATCCTCAGTGTGAGCATGGGGGGGGTTGGGGTGCAGAGGGGTCCCCGAGGGATGGGTTTGGGGGGGGGTTTGGGGATGGGGGTGGGGATGGATGAGTCCTGTGGGGTGCACAGAGGGGTGGTGGGCTTTGAAGGGGAGCACAGTGGGGCACAGTTTGGTACCAGGGTTGGGTGTCTGGGGGTCCAGAGGGGTTGGGGGTCTCGGGGCGCTGGGTGGGCGTGTGGGGAAGGCCAGAGGGGGCAGTGGGACCGGGGCCTCAGTGGGGTGCCAGGGTGCAGGGGGATGGGTCCCTGGGGAGGAGAGGGCGCTGGACATCAGTCCTGGGAGAGGGGTTTGAGGGGATTTGTTCTGGGGGGAAGCTCCCAGTGCCACTGGGGATCAGTCCCGGGGGAGGGCGAGGAGAGGTGCTGTGGGAAGAAGCTCATTTGCACAATTATAAGCCAGAAGGATAAAGCCTCTGTGCACGTGGGGGGGGACAGCTCCCCACGGGCTCCAGTCTAGACAAGCACAGGGAGGAGGAGGAGGAGGAGGAGGAGGAGGGTTCACTGTATCTCACACTGCACTAGGACAAGCCAGGGGGAAAACCAAAGGTGGGAGCCAGGGAGCAGGCGGGCTGCGTGGGAAGGATCTAAGCGACCCCTTTGTAGCTCTTCAGTGTTGGTTCTATTTATACGAGATTTCATTTCCTTGCTTGTGATGCCTTGTTTTTTGTACAGTTTTATGTACATGCAGGTGTAGCTTTTCTAAAGGAGAAATCCTATGGCAGAGTAAAGTACCCCACTATTTTTCAGATGGTGCCCTACGTCTAAGGCGACGCCTCTTGCTAAGGTTGTACTGCTCAATGTGTGATGCATTTCCCTGTGCGGGGAAGCCTTTGGGCCTTGGGCTTGGTTTTCCCCGGGCGCTGTGAGCACAAATTGATTCCCTTGTAACTCTTTCCGTTCGGAGCCGTGAGCATGACACCGTCGTGATCCCCTTTCCGTTCTCCCCTGTTCCGTTCGTTTGCTGAGCTGTCAGATGACCAACTCCATTGTAATTAGCCCTTCCTAAAGCTTTACAATAAAAGTGTGAAAACCCGGCTGCCTGCGCCCGCCTGCTTCTTCCCACGCGTCCCCCTGAGCGTCCTCAGGGAAGAAAGGGCTGGGAAGGCTTTGGGATGTGCCTGCCTTCCTCCAGGTGCAAGGAGCCCTGCTCCTGTCTCCCTGTTTTCCAGCTTGGGGATGTTCCTGCACAAGGACAAGGAAGATAATCCCCCAGAGCACTTTCCCACGGAGCTGTGTCCTTCAAGGCCAGGCTGGACGGGGTTTGGATCATCCTGCTCCAGTGGGTTGGAGCTGGATGAGCTTTCAGGCCCCTTCCAACACAAGCTGTTCCATGGTTCTGGGATTGATTTTATGATTGAAACCCAAAATACTTCAATGGAAAGACACCTCCAGCCCCAAGGCTGCCTGCACCGGTCACCAGCCAAGGTGGGAATCAGGAAAATCCCATCAAAGTGCTCCAGACCCCCTCCCACCTCCACCACTGCTCCTTGGAGATTTGCTCCGTGCCCCACCATTTCACCATCTCCTTTCCCAGGCATGGATGGGTTTTTTAGGTAGTTCAGACCCTTTGGAATCAGCTGCGTCCCTCCAAGCCAGGGCACATTTGCAGCTCTTCCCACCCCAGCTGCAGGGAGCGTTTCCCTGCCTGCCTTTGCACAGGATCCCGACCATCCCCAGCTGCACCGGGAGATTTCCTGGCTCGGGGCAGAGCCCTGTACCACCCCTCTCTGGTGGGCTCCGTACAGGTGTGGCACATCTGGGCTGTGCTGGGCTCACACACAGCCTGGCACCTCTCCCTGCTCAGCTCTGTGGTTGGACCACCAGGCCAAGACTCCTTCCCAGCTTGGAAGCCTCCAGGAAAGAAGAGTTCCCATGTGAAGATGAAGCTCAGCCTCCACTCCCCCTTGCAGAGCCTCCTTTCGAGCCATCCCCTCCGCAGGGCTCTGCAGGGCCATCGCAGGGCATCCAGTGCCCCCCACTCCCGAGGGATCCCCCCTTGCACTGAGGGCTGGGGGCTCTCAGCTGCCCCTCGGGGCAGGCCCAGCCCAGCTGGGAGCAGGGATGTGTCCCCAGGGAGCCCAGGGAACCCAGTGCCCTTTGCTGCCATGCCGGGGAAAGAGGATCCAGGTGCTGAGGATGGTGCCAGGCTGGCACAGCTGGCACAGAGGGACAGAGTCGCCAGCACCCTCCTGTCCCCAGGACAGGAGACCAAAGGGTGTTTTCCTAAGCAGAGACAGTCCCAGGCCCTCCCTGTCCCTCCTGAACACCCCTGGCCCCATGCCATGCCCTGCGGTTTCTCCTCATGCCCCCTTCTCCTCCTCAGCCATCCCAGGATACCCAGACCGCTCCCCGATCCCATCTGTGCCTCCTTCCCCTCTCTGCTGTCCCTTTCCCAGCCACTCCTTCTCCTCCTCGTTCCCTCCCTGCCTCTCCTCCCCGTTCCTGTGCTCTCCCCTCACCCCACACGACGCCTCCCCGCTCCTCCAGCACAGCCCCGAGCTCGCATCCAGCCGCCTCCGTGCCGGGCTGGAGCCCTCCGGTTTCCATGGCAGCACACATCAATTACCGGCTGGGAAGGGGCCTGCGGATGCTGCGGATGCTGCAGCTGCCCAGCACGGCCGGGGGCTCGGGCACAGGGATCCCGGCAGCACCACCCTCCAATGGGATCCGGTGCCCACGGAGCCCTGCAGGGAGATGGGAGACAGGAATGGGCACAGGGATCCTGGCAGCACCACCCTCCAATGGGATCCGGTGCCCATGGAGCCCTGCAGGGGAATGGGAAACAGGAATGGGCACAGGGATCCCATCAGCACCACCCTCAATGGGATTTGGTGCCCATGGAGCCCTGCAGGGAGATGGGAGACAGGAATGGGCACAGGGATCCCATCAGCACCACCCTCAATGGGATTTGGTGCCCACGGAGCCCTGCAGGGAATGGGAGACAGGAATGGGCACAGGGATCCCATCAGCACCTCCCTCCAATGGGATCTGGTGCCCAAAGAGCCCTGCAGGGGATGGGAGACAGGAATGGGCACAGGGATCCCATCAGCACCTCCCTCCAATGGGATTTGGTGCCCACGGAGCCCTGCAGGGGATGGGAAACAGGAATGGGCACAGGGATCCCATCAGCACCACCCTCAATGGGATTTGGTGCCCACGGAGCCCTGCAGAGAGATGGGAGACAGGAATGGGCACAGGGATCCATCAGCACCACCCTCCAATGGGATTTGGTGCCCACGGAGCCCTGCAGGGGATGGGAGACAGGAATGGGCACAGGGATCCATCAGCACCACCCTCCAATGGGATCCGGTGCCCACGGAGCCCTGCAGGGGAATGGGAGACAGGAATGGGCACAGGGATCCCATCAGCACCACCCTCCAATGGGATCCGGTGCCCACGGAGCCCTGCAGGGGAATGGGAGACAGGAATGGGCACAGGGATCCCATCAGCACCACCCTCCAATGGGATCCGGTGCCCATGGAGCCCTGCAGGGGAATGGGAGACAGGAATGGGCACAGGGATCCCATCAGCACCTCCCTCCAATGGGATCCGGTGCCCACAGAGCCCTGCAGGGGATGGGAGACAGGAATGGGCACAGGGATCCCATCAGCACCACCCTCTGATGGGATCCGGTGCCCACGGAGCCCTGCAGGGGATGGGAAACAGGAATGGGCACAGGGATCCCATCAGCACCACCCTCAATGGGATTGGGTGCCCACGGAGCCCTGCAGGGGATGGGAGACAGGAATGGGCACAGGGATCC
>NW_024580663.1:1808305-1812562 GCF_017639235.1 Corvus kubaryi | reverse complement strand
CACGGAGCCCTGCAGGGGATGGGAGACAGGAATGGGCACAGGGATCCATCAGCACCTCCCTCCGATGGGATTTGGTGCCCACGGAGCCCTGCAGGGGGTGGGAACAGGAATGGGCACCGCAGGACTGTCCCACCTGGCCAGGCTCCAGCAGCAGAGTGATGCGGCCTCGGTGTCCCCGCTCAGCCCGTGGGGATTCAGGCCTGGCTGGAGGCGGAGGAGATGGATCTGCTCCTCCTGGTGCCTTCCCTGGGGTTGGGGCACCTGCAGAGAGGGGTGAGGGGTGGCTGCTGGGGACAGCGGGTGACAGGGGATGGGCTGGGCTCGTGCCAGAGCTTTGTTGTGACCTGGCTTTTCCAGGTACCTCCGGTTTAATTGGGTCCTGGCTTACAGCAGCAGCTGGGAATGTGCCAGGCCAGGGACATCCATTTTGACGGGAAATTTAATTCCCGTGCCTCCCGAGGGCCTGACCCCGCAGCCCCAGCTGTCCAGCTGCCTGCACAGACCTGGCAGGGTCATTTCCAGGGCTTGCATGGTAATGGGGATGAGGTTTGGGATGTCTCCCTGGCTCCAGCAGTGCAGTGGCACCGTTTCCTCACAGACTGCCCTTCCTGAGGGTTTTCCCTGCAGGAATATGCCCAGCCCTAAGCTCAGTGGGGTTTAAAGCTGGATTCTCAGTAGCCACAGGAGCACAGGAGGGTTTGGGTTGGAAGGGACCTGCCATGGGCAGGGACACCTCCCACTGTCCCAGGCTGCTCCAAGCCCCAATGTTCAGCCTGGCCTTGGACACTGCCAGGGATCCAGGGGCAGCCCCAGCTGCTCTGGGCAGCCTCAGGGCCTCACCCCCTCACCATCAGTGCCCGTGTGCTCCCTTCCCTGAGCTCCTGAATCCCAGAGCAATGGGCATTTCTGGGAGCTGGAAGCAGGGAGTCAGGTGGGAACCTCAGAACGGCCTCATCTGTTCTTCCTGAATCCTTAAAGAATTTCAAAGATGCTGAGGTGGTTCCTGGGCCAAGCAGCTCCGGTGAGAGCAGGGAGTGAGCCAGCAGAGCCCTGCCCAGGGCTGGCTGAGCAGCGAGTGCCCAGCAGGGTGGATTTTTCCTTGGATGAGCAACGGGACAGCTCTTTCTGCTGTGATGATGGCCACAAATCCCTGCTGGCATGGAAGCAGGGCTCTGGCTCACCGCGGAGCCAGCCCGGTGCTCAGGGTAGAGGTTCCAAAAGAATTGAAGAGCTGACACCACTTTTTTTTTCATCAGCAGATGTGTTTTATTCCACGATTCCCAGAGGCAGCTGCGAAACCTCCAGAGCAGGACCATGGAGAGGGAAGGGAGAGGCTTCAGCGGCCGGACCAGGGTTGGGAACAGAGCCCGGAGTGCCGGAGGAGCGGGGCCGTGGCTGGCGCAGCCGCTCCCTCCTTCCTGCGCCGGCTGCGGGAGGTGCCCGGCCCCGCACGGCCCCGCCAGGCGCTCCGCTAATAGGATGAGCGAGAGACAAGCCCGCGGTGGCCCCGGAGCCTGGCCCTGCATATGTTGTGGTGGCCTCTGGGGGAGATTGGATATTGTGCTGCAGGAGAAGCCCCTGTAATCGCCCGCAGGATGATTGGGATTTGCAGCAGCTCAGAGGAGGCTGGGGGGCCCGGCCCCAGGCAGTTTGCTCGGTGTCTCTGCTTGTCTGGCACTCTGATGAAGGGGATTAGGAGATTTAGAGCCAGCCCAGCCCCCTCTCTGGGGGGCTCTGGAGCCGGAGCCCCGGCAGAACGCACGGCTCCCTTGATTCCCACACGCAGATTGATGGGGACAGGGCCGGGGTGCTGCCACCAGCAGCTGATCACGGGCGGGAGCTCTGCTCCTCTGCCAGTGGGGAACTGCCACCTCAGCACAGGGACAGTCCCTCACCTCCCTCCCTGGCCAGGTGATCATCCCAAAGCAGCTTCCACCCCACACTGCCCCCATCCCTCATCCCAAAGCAGCTTCCACCCCACCCCATCGCCATCCCTCATCTCCAGAGCTCTCACCCCACCCCATCCCCATCCCCTCATCCCCAGAGCTCTCACCCCACACTGCCCCCATCCCTCATCCCCAGAGCTCTCACCCCACACTGCCCCCATCCCTCATCCCCAGAGCTCTCACCCCACCCCGTCCCCGTCCCTGCTCCGCTCCCAACCCCTCCCAGTGCTCCGAGCCCCCTTTATCCCGGTGTGAATCCCCAGGCTGGCCTGGCATCATGATTTAATCCCACAAGGAGGCACAGCTGCCTGGACCGAGCTCTCCTGCCCATCTGCCCGAGCTGAGCCTGGCCCAGAGCACGGCCCAGCCACTCCCTGGATAAGGCAGGCTCGGGGGCTTAGTGCGAGCGGCCCTAATGGGATTAGCGCGAATGGGAGCCACGCTCGGCGCCACGGAGAGGGATCCGTGCCTGCCCTCCCTCCCCGGCTCCCTCCCTGCCCGTCCATCCGTCCTGCAGGTGCCAATCACATCCCAGCACCCACATTCCTGGGGAAAGGCAGCTTCGGAAAACTCCTGCAAATGAAGGCCTGCCACGGATCCGATCTCTCAGCTCCCTGAGCCCATCGCTCCACCCTGATCTCATTATGGGCATGGCTCAGTCCCACCTGCACTCCTGAAACAGCCCCAACCTGCAAAGTTTGACTCCAGAGAGAGAAGGTTTCTTCTCAAAAAACCTTAAAAAAGGTTTTAAAAGGGGTTGGACATCCAACCCTTCCTCAGTTCCCTCTTTGCCGCAGCCTTGTCACAGTTCCAGCGCTGCAGGGATGCTCTGGAGCCCGTGAGGCTCAGTTTGGCTTTCTGGGAGGCTCGGGAAGGATCCCACAGGAAAACCATCAGGCCCAGTGATTAATTAGTGTTGTAATGACACGGAGGATCCCCCATAACCCACTGAGGTGTCACCCTGAAAGCACAGGGCAGAGAGTTCTGCTCCTCTGGCACTGCCACACATGGGATTTTGGGAAGGAATTGTTCCCTGGGAGGGTGCCAAGCCCTGGCACAGGGTGCCCAGAGCAGCTGTGGCTGCCCCTGGATCCCTGGCAGTGCCCCAGGCCAGGCTGGACATTGGGGCTTGGAGCAGCCTGGGACAGTGGGAGGTGTCCCTGCCATGGCAGGGGGTGCAGCAAACTGGTTTTTAGGGTTGCTTCCAACCCAAACCATTCCATGGTCTATGACCCTATGGAATCAGGCAGAGCTGATTGTGGTCCCAGGACTTTGTGTGGCCTTTGGGCAACACCTCTGGAATCAACGGGATTGAGTCATTCCTCAGTTTCCCTGCATGGAGCTGATCTGGAGGAACCACCAGGGAAGGCTGAGGCTGCTCTGTCTGCTCACAGCTCGTTGCCTGCATGGTGCCACCACATTCCAGTGGCACCTCCTCCGCCCGGGCAGACTCCAACGAAAACCCCTCACAAATCCAGGAAAAGCCCCAAAATCCAGTTCTTTCTCCCCAAACACAGCAGGGGGTTGCCAAAGGAGGATGTCCATCCTTAGGGAATGGATAACAGAGGCCACCTTGCCTGGCCCTCACACCGAGCACTCACCCCGAAGGTGCCTCCTGGCCGCAGCCACTTCCACCTGCTCCAAACATGAGGCCAGGGAAAGAGAACACGAGGCCTTCAAGGAAAGCCTGGAACGAAGCAGAGGGCTGGGTACCAGAGGGACTCGGCTGTAACGGAGCAGGGACAGCAGGGATGGGGCTGCAAAGTGCTGGGAAGAGCTGGTGTGCAGGGCAGGGATGTGGGGAAGCACTGGGAAAGCGTCAGGAGGGATGGAGCTTTCTTACCCTCCTTATCCCTACCCTGAACCCTTCCCCGTGCTCTCCATCCCACCCAACTCACTGCTCTGCTCCTGGTTCTGGTCCTCTGGGACCGTGGCAGGGCCGGCTCCTCCATCCACACGCAGATCCCAGCTCCCTGAGAGCAGATCCACGACTCCCTCACGTGTGGCTCCTCCATCCACACACAGATCCCAGCTCCCTGAGAGCAGATCCACAACTCCCTCACGTGTGGCTCCTCCATCCACACGCAGATCCCAGCTCCCTGAGAGCAGATCCACGGCTCCCTCACGTGTGGCTCCTCCATCCACACGCAGATCCCAGCTCCCTGAGAGCAGATCCATGACTCCCTCACGTGTGGCTCCTCCATCCACACGCAGATCCCAGCTCCCTGAGAGCAGATCCACAACTCCCTCACGTGTGGCTCCTTCATCCACACACAGATCCCAGCTCCCTGAGAGCAGATCCACAACTCCC
>NW_024580663.1:1806847-1808295 GCF_017639235.1 Corvus kubaryi | reverse complement strand
CCCAGCTCCCTGAGAGCAGATCCACAACTCCCTCACGTGTGGCTCCTGCAGGATTTCTATCAGCAGCCACCCCAGCCTCACTGCCAGGGCACTGCATTCCTTTCCCGGGAGAAGCTCTGCGCATCCCAGCCCTTTCCAAGCTTGCTGGAAAGGATGGCGCCTTTCCCAGGGTCTCTCTGGCTGTCAGGGCAGCTCTGCCATGGCACAGCTCCCTCGCTGTGCGGATGAGCTCATCCCAAGTGTGATGGCATCATCTGCACCCCAAAAGTCTTTGCTGGGGGTGAGGAGGGTGGGGAAGGACCCACAATTTCCGAGGAGGAAAAGCCAAGGAGAGGCTGTTTTCCCCCGGCCTCCCCGGAGCCTGAGAGCTGCTGAATTATGCTCATGACTCAAACGTGCAGGAGATGAGGACATGATCAAATCCCACTCGCTGCTCCAGGGCTCCGCCTCCGGCCGATGGATGCCGGAATCTGCTCCAGCACAGCCACCAGCCAGGGCTGAGCGCAGCGGGAGGCAACGCTGGGACCCTTCACAGGCCCTCGGACAGCCTCGGGGACACAGTGGGATCCCAAAGGGATCAAAAATGCGATGGAAAATCAGCCCCAGCTGAGCCTTTGGGGCGCTGGTTTTCCCCTATGCAGGCAAAAGCGAGCTCCCTGAGATCCTCCCCCTGCTTGGGAAACACCAGGAAACACCAAATCCCTCAGGTCTCGTGCCGGAACTGTGGGATGTCCCCTCCAGCTTTCTCCCTCCTGGCTTTCATCCCTCGTGTTTGTCCTCCCATGCCCTTCCCACCCCCTCCTTTCCTGAGGACCCCAGGGCCTGTCTGGTGCCTGGAGAGGCCCTGGTTGTCTTCTCAGTGCGTGCCCAGCCCTGGTGACCCGGAATGTGCCACCAACCAGAGCCTGGCCAGCCTGAGCTCTGTCCTTCATCCCTTTGGCACCAGACCGATGCCAGCCCTCCCCCTGCCAGCGGCACAGAGGTGCCACACGCTCCGGAGCCGGGCTCACTTCATCCAGCCTGTCCCTGTCTGCAGCTGGACACTCCCTGGCAGCTTCCCAGGGGTCAGCGGTGGGTGGCAGATCTGTGGTGCAACAGGGACTTTTCTCCAGGAGCAATTCCCCCCTGGTTTAACCTCGCACGAGACAGCAGAGAGTGGGAGGCTGGAGCTGAGGTGGCACCCAGCCCCTCTGGGGACAGCTCTGGGCCTGGCACTGGGCACAGCTCTCCTGCCCTGGGCACGAGGGGTTGGAGCACGGGCTGGGAAAGAGGGAAGCACCGGGAATGCTGTGAAGAGGGAGGAGCAGCGAGGGCTTGTCTACAATCCCTCAGCGTCCCAAGGTGGAACAGGAGCAGAGAAACGATGCCAGGAGCAGCCGATGAGGAGATGAGCCCAGGTGGCACCTGCAGATCCACTGGAGAAAAGGATGGGAAGGGATGGGGTGGGA
>NW_024580663.1:1801473-1806747 GCF_017639235.1 Corvus kubaryi | reverse complement strand
GGATGGGATGGGGTGGGGTGGGATGGGATGGGATGGGATGGGGTGGGGTGGGATGGGGTGGGGTGGGATGGGGTGGGATGGGATGGGATGGGATGGGATGGGATGGGATGGGATGGGGTGGGATGGGGTGGGATGGGATGGAATGGAATGGGATGGGGTGGAATGGGATGGGATGGGATGGGAAAGGCTCTGGGGGGTCCTGCATGCCAGGCTGCGCAGCTGGGTGAACACAGCGAGGGCAAACCTCCCTCAGCACCTCATCCCTGGGCTGGGCTGGGGGTATCCACAGCAGCCTGGGGACAGTGCCAGCTGTGGGGGCAGTGCCACCCGGCTTTGCACACCCCCACACACCCACATCCTCCTCCCCGGGGCTACCACAGGGCTGTGAGTGCAAGGCTGAGCTACCAAATGTCCGGGGGGGGGGACACAGAGCTCGTCCCCGTGTGTCCCTGGGCAGGGGCTGGGTGCCACGCACCCACACACAGCATGTCCCCGTGTGTCCCCCGAGCACGGGGTGGGTGTCGCACCCAGCCTGGGCTCTCCCCGCCCCCAGCCCGAGGCGGGTGCGGCTGCCGCGCAGGGCCCGGGGCCGTTATTATTCTTTATTAGTTTTCCTGTCCGTCTGACATATTCTTTATCACTCTGTCTCAATCTTTCACTCATCCTCCTGCTCTCCCTCAATCATCCCCGATTAGTTTTCCTGTCTGCCTCCCGTTCCCGGATTCCTCATCAGGCGCTCCCTCCCCCGCTCCTCCCTGCTCCTCTCCCATCCCCTCTCCCGCACTGCCCCGGTGGCGTGGAATTCTCGGGAATCGCGGGGCCATCGTGGATGTTCTCCAGGAGCTGGTGGCTGCCCAGCGCTCCCGCTCCGTCTCCATCCCCGCCCTGGGAGCTGCCAGCAGCATCCTGGGGATGTCGGGGGCCTCCAGCCCCCGCCCTGGCGCGGACGGTGCTGAATCGGCTCCGAGCAGCTCAGGAGGAGCCAACATCTCCTCGGATCCCCTGGGATCTGCTCTGCTCCTGCTTCCCCATCCCTCCGCTCCTCCTCCTGGTGCCTCATTCCCATTCCCCTTCCAGTGGAAGTCCCTGCACAGGCTGGTGCTGGAGGACTGGGTGAGGCTGAAGGCAACTGGCCAGCAGAGCCAGAAGAGGCCCTGGCTGGCAGCCCCGGGCCGATTCCCAGCTTTTAATGCCTCTCATCCACGTCTGGCGCTGCTGCTGCCAGGATGTCCCCACCAAGCACACGTGAGGGGGTCAGAGCCAGGGATGGATGCTCGGGAAGGAATCTTTGGCTAAAGGCAGAGGCTGGGGGCAGACGTGGCTGCATCCCCCAGCAGAGAGGGCACAAATATTTCACCTCATCCCGCTCCTTTTGGGAGCCAGGGGGGGAAGTCTGCAGCGCTGGAGGAGCGGGGCTGGCTGTGGATGGAGGGGGATCCATCGGCCCAGACTGGTGGCAGCTCCTCATGGAGACGGGATCTGCTGGGCTCCCCTGATGCTGGAGGAAAGGGGTGCCCCGAGGACACAGTGCTGGCAGCTCCCTGAGTCCCAGCACGGACAAAATGGGAGCTGGAATTGCAGGAAGGACCTTTGGTGCCACAGCAGCCCCTGCCTGGGGGTGAAGGGGTGCCCTGACCCATCAGCTGGGACAAGAACAGGATTTCTGCCACTGGGCCAGTGGAGCTCAGTTTTGGGCAGGACCCATCCTCTCCGGCCTGATTTCCCAGCACTGCCCTCGCTCCTGTTGCCCTCATCCCTGCCCAGCCCCGAGTTGCCACCCCTGGCACCCATTCCAAGGGCTGGGGGGGCTCTGAGCTGCACCCACGCGGGATGGGAGCCCTCCTCAGCAGGACCCCCGTGGCAGCGGGGCTGCGGGTGCTGCGCTGCATCCGCTGCCGTGATGGATGTGACAGGCACGGGGGTTGCCAGGAGATAACGTCCCCCGCCTCCTCCTCCTCCTCCTCCTCCTCCTCCTCCTCCTCCTTGGGCGCTGCAGCCAACGCGGCTCAGCGCTGGTGAGGTAATGCTGCTCCAGCGCTGCCCGCCTGCCCGGCCTCTCCCCGCCAGCATCCAGGGGAAAAGGAAAAAGAGGGGAGAAAAAGCCTTTTCAGCCATCCCCGTGGCCATCCTCGCTCTGCCTCCCCTCCCCCGGGCACAGCCAGGGAGGGGTCACAGAAACCAGCACCCAAAATTGCCCCCCTGCCCTTCCCAGGGCATCCCCGACCCCCTGCTCGGGTTTTGCCTCCGTGATGGGAAGATCCAAAGAGGTTTCATGGATCTGGGAGGGGAGAGGGGGAGGCTGAGGGGGCTCCTCACGCACACAGAGGCTCGTGGAATAAATATCTGGCTACAAATTATCTGCTGATCTAATAAAAAAGATATTACCTAGCTCTCCAAACCTGGTTTCAAATTATTCCTCCTGCTCTGCTCAGCAGCCTCCTGGGAGATCACTGGCAGGTTAATTTGCTATTGAACGGGTCCCAACTGGAATTAGGCTCCAGCCTGGCTCTGCTTTCACTTGACACTTAATGAAAGTCGCTGTTATTCACTCCTGCCTCTGCACTTCATGCACTGCACCGCGTTTCACAGGTGGGAAAGAGCTGACCGGGAGATTTTCCTTGGGATCCAGCACTTGCAAGGCCCGGAAGGGGCTGAGGTAGAAAATAAACTGGCATTTGTGTGCTTTTCCACCAGAACCTGGTGTGTTCCTAACAGAAGTGGCCTTTATCTGGGGACTGTCATTTTGATTATTTTATGTCTCAGCAGTGCCCCAGAGGTGTGCATAGAAAATGAAAACAGATAAAGAGCCTGAACGAGGCACAGCTCTGCCACAGGCCCCAAGAAAGCAGTGGCGATCGGGGGGGAGGCCGAGGGGGGACGACTTAAAGCCACCAGAGCAGCTCCATGGCACTGGAAGGAGGGATGGATCCCAATCCCAGCCCTCCCCACGCCCCTGGGGTGATGTCCCAGTGATGACAGGACTGGGGCGGCCTCTGTCCCTGTGGGATTGGGAGAACTCCATCCCCTGTGCATGGATTTCTGCATGGAGGGACCCCTTTCCTCTATCCTGGGCTCTCCCACCACGGCTCCTGCCTGGAGATTCCCAGGAACAGCTCCCAGCAGGGCTGTTGGAGCATCCCATGGGCCCACAGTGCCCTGTCAGGGTCTGTAACCCCACAGACACGACAGAAATTCCAAACATTGCAGCTTCTTCCCTGTCCACCCCTCGCAGGTTTTCCCTGTCCCATCCCACCTTCCTCACCCCACTGCTCTCCTTGCACAGCCCCATTATCCCACCACGTTCTCCCTGCTCCATCCCTTTGTCCCAGACATGTCCCTTCATCCCTCCTTGACCTCCAGCCATGGGCCAGGAGCTTCCCCTGCTGCCCAGGCGCGGTTTGGTTGGGGCTCAGTCCCTCGATATCCACCACGGACAGCAGGAAGAGCTGAGTCAGCAGCCCTGGCATTCCCCTTCTCCCCCGACACCCCAACTCCAGTGAGCAATTCCTGTCTCCCTCTGTTCCCGCCCTTCAGGCACTCGGAGACAGAGATCCGGCTCCTGCCTGCGTGATTGATCAGCCGAGCTGGACAGATTTAGTTCATTTAATCTGCCTCCTAAATCCCATCCTTCATCCCCCTCAGCATCTCCCTCGTGCCCGTCTCTCGTGGCTGTATCTCCTCGGGACAGCCGTGCCTCCAGCTGTGCCTCCAGCTGTGCCCGGGGATCGGGGCGGGAATGCTGCTGCCAGCAGGATCCCTGGTGTGCGTGGCCTGACCCTGCAGGGTGCTCGGGTCCCTCAGGACGCTTGGGGACGTCCTCTACTGTCCCCTCTGCTTGTAGGAGCCTCTCAGCCGATGCTGTTCCAACACCCAGACCTTGAATGTGACGGGTGGTCCTCAGTGACCTCCTCAGACCCCTCTTACCTCCTGTGCTGGGATGGGCGTGGAAGGAAGCAGCTGCCAGAGCACCAGGGTGGGGAGAGGAGCCGCAGGACACTGTGGGATCGCTCCTCTCTCCGTGCTGGTGCTGCAGCATCCCCTCCTTGCCGCAGCATCCTGCTGTCCCCAGCCGAGCTCCACACACTGGAGAGTTTCTCCTGGGCAACTCCAGGGCTCTTCTCGGGATTCTCTCCTGCAGGGCTTTCTCTCTGTCAAATCTGGGCCAAAATCCCTGCTCTGGGCTAAACCAAGTGATGGTTCTTGTATTTGTGGGGAAAATGATGCAAAATGCTGTGAATCCTCATGGAGGTAAGGATGTGGGACTGGTCCAGCCAGGCTTCCCTGAGCCTGCAGAGACCCAGCAGGTCAGAGAGTGGGATCTGTCCTGTCCCTCTGGATCAGGGATTTGGGGGATCTTGGCTGAGGGCACTTGGCTGATTTGCAGAGGAGCTGAGGGCAGAGCTCCCCGGGGCTGCAGCGCAGGGACAGCTCCGAGCTCTGCTCCTGGGCCAGGGACAGCACCCAGGGAGCGGCTGGAGCTGGGCCAGGGCAGGCTCAGGCTGGAGAGCAGGGAAAGGTTCTTCCCCAGAGGGTGCCGGGCACTGCCCAGGCTCCCCAGGGAATGGGCACGGCCCCGAGGCTGCCAGAGCTGCCAGGGGTGCACAGGGTGGGGTTGCTGGGGGGTCTGTGCAGGGCCAGGGGTTGGATTGATGATCCCTGGGTCCCCTTCCCACTCAGGATATTCTGTCATCCAATGATTCTCCCATTCCTGTGCAATGAGACATTATGTCCAGGTGCCATGGAATTCAACATTCCCGCACTAGGACCATCCAGCAGTTGTTCCTACAGCTGCTGTTCCCATCTCTGCGCCCAGTGAGGACCTTCCACCATCTCCTCTGACTGCCTGGATCCCTCAATGTATTCCCCACCCCAGGAGCCCAGAGTGGCTCCATTGGAAGCAGCAGGACTGAGCTGGCAGCTCCACAGGGAAGAGGGAGGGAGGGAGGGAGGGAGGAAGGAATTCGGAAGGAATTCGGAAGGAATTCAGAAGGAATTTGGAAGGAATTCGGAAGGAAGGAATTCAGAAGGAAGGAATTCAGAAGGAATTCGGAAGGAAGGAAGGAAGGAAGGAAGGAAGGAAGGAAGGAAGGAAGGAAGGAAGGAAGGAAGGAAGGAAGGAAGGAAGGAAGGAAGGAAGGAAGGAAGGAAGGAATTCAGAAGGAATTCGGAAGGAAGGAAGGAATTCGGAAGGAAGGAATTCGGAAGGAAGGAAGGAATTCGGAAGGAAGGAAGGAAGGAAGGAAGGAAGGAAGGAAGGAAGGAAGGAAGGAAGGA
>NW_024580663.1:1775779-1786473 GCF_017639235.1 Corvus kubaryi | reverse complement strand
GCACAGGGTGCCCAGAGCAGCTGGGGCTGCCCCTGGATCCCTGGCAGGGACACCTCCCACTATCCCAGGCTGCTCCAAGCCCCAGTGTCCAGCCTGGCCTTGGGCACTGCCAGGGATCCAGGGGCAGCCCCAGCTGCTCTGGGCACCCTGTGCCAGGGCCTGCCCACCCTCCCAGGGAAAAATTCCTTCCCAATCTCCCATCCAGCCCTGCCCTCTGGCACTGGGAAGCCATTCCCTGGGTCCTGGCACTCCATCCCTTTTCCACAGTCTCTCTCCATGTTTCCTGCAGCTCCTTCAGGCCCTGCAAGGCCCCAGTGAGGTCACCCCAAAGCTTCTCCTCTCCAGGCTGGACAATGCCAGCTCTCGCAGCCTTTCCTCCCAGCAGAGCTGCTCCATCCCTCGGATCATCCTGGAGCCTCCTCTGGCCTGGCTGCAGCAGCTCCAGGCCCTTCCTGTGCTGGGCCCCAGGGCTGGGGCAGCTCTGCAGCTGGGCTCTCACCTGAGGGGGCACGGGGGCAGATTTTATCGAGGTTCCCTCTCTTCTCCAGGTTGAACAGCTTCCTCACAGCACAGAGATGCTCCACACCATTTTCAATCCCATTTTTCCTGTTACCCAGGAGAGGAATTTCCTTTTTGGCCCATCATGAGTTCATTTGCCAACGAGTCTCTGATGCAGGACGTTGCCCAAAAGCCTTTTGAAAATCCCAGCAGATCCTATTGACCAGATCCCCCTGTGCCCATATTGATCCCTTTGGCGAACATCCACGGATTCCTGATGCACAGGTTCCCTCCCCAGACACTGAAGGAACGTTTTCCTATTAGAACTCATTTATTCGTGGACCCAACAGCTTCATTTCCATTTTCCTGACACACAGTCTGACCCACTGCTCTGTGAGACTCCACATCCCATTTAATCCTTAAATAAAACCCCACATAGACCCCTAGGGCTACATTTGATCCCTTCCCTCACTTTGCCACCGAGCCCATTTGCAGCACTCGGTTTTACATCAGCAGATGGGAAATATCATCTTTTCTTTCCGTTCCATTTTTTTGGGTGAATCTCCCTGGTTCTGGCAATTAGTTCCTATTCATGCCGGCAGTTTGCTCTAAATTCCCTCTCCTAATGGCACTTGCATCTGAATCAATTCCTTTGATTCCCTAATATCACCCTGCAGTGGTACCTGAGGCTCAGCCCGCCTTGGGGACTCCACCAGCCCCATGTTCTCCCTCTTTTCCTTTCTCTGTAATTCCCTCCCCGACTCTCCAGCTGAGTTCTCCCCCTCCCTCTCTCCCTGGGCCTGGGTTTGTCTCCTGCCAGCCCCGGTGTTTTCCCGGGATTTACAGCCTGGCTGTGTTCTCAATTAGCAGGTTCCTTCCAGCTTTCGTGGCTTTCAAGTCACAACATTTTCGAGGCTGTGGCAACAGTTTAGAGACTGCACATGGAAAATAGGTATTAAAGCAGGCATTAACTGCATCGAGAGCTCCTCAGCCTCAGAATTCCCAGCTTCTGGGAAGGCTCCACAAGCCTTGGAGGCAGATGTGGCTTCAGACCGCGCTCCCTAAATCACCTTTCCTGGAGCATCCCAGGGAAAAAAACCCTTCCTGCCTTTCACCCCCTACCTGGGATACTCCTCTTGCGTCCGGTTGGAAATAAATGTCCTTCCAACCCCTCCCCTGATTTTCCCTGCTCCTTCCCCAGCTCCTTGGGAGTTGGGCAAGGCTGGAGAGTCCTCCCGGGTCAGATTTAGCCCTTTCCCAGGACAAATCCCCTTGGGATAAGGCAGAGCCTGGTGAGAGCAGGAGGGGGTGAGGAATCCTTTGTGGATGGAGGCAGCCCAGCCACCTTCAGAGCTGGGATGAGACATCCTGGGGCAAGGGATGGCTCCCAGAGGGGACGTTTGGGATGCCAGGCTGGAATTCTGGGCATCCAGGACCCTCTTTCCCAACCTCCCAGTGGGGCTCTGCTGGGATGGCTCCGGGTGTGATCCCTGGGCTGGAACATCAGGGCACTCTCTGGGCTGCTGTGGGGAGGGTTTGGCTTGGAAAGGCATCCCTGGGGCTCTCCCACTGCGGGAATTGACCTTGGAAAGGCATCCCTGGGGCTCTCCCACTCCAGGAATTTACCTTGGAAAGGCATCCCTGGGGCTCTCCCACTGCTGGAATTTGGTGCTGACCGAGCACAGAACCCTGGATCCCCCTGCAGCTCTGCCGGGGTCTCTCCCGAGCTGCCAGGCTGATCCTGACCGCAGCTCTGCTCCTGCTGCCTCTCTCCTCCCTCCCTGCCCAGCTTTGTTAGTTCAGGAAATGAAGCCGAACATCCCTTAGGAAAAGCCTGGAAACTCTGCCTGACTCGCTCGGCTTCCCGTGCTGGAGACGGGGCTGGCGGGGCCGGGCGAGGCTCGATGGAGCATTTTGAGAGGCAGGAGATAAATGCCTGGGAAGATAACAGGGAGTTGTTCGATTCGGTGGGAAGGAGTCCTTGTGAGAGTCCATTCACACCTGAGTGAGGCTGGAATTGCTGGAATTGTTTGTGACCCTGGAATCGCAAAGCAAACAGGGTGGAAAGGCTGGGAAGCAGCAGAGGCTCGTCCAAGCTCAGCCCTGGGAGGACAGGTGGCTCGAGCAGTGACCACGAGAAATCGTCCCCTTCGCCCTTCAAGCTCCACTTAGAGCCAAGCTTAGACAAAATTCAGGAGTTTGGCCAAAGCCAATTAATCCCGAGGTCCTGAATGCAATTAGGGAAGCATCCATGGTCGTGATTCCTGAGGAGAGGGGGTCAGGACATCCCAGAAATGGGAATTCCCTCCTTGGCAAGGCGGGTGACGGGAGCAGCGAGCTGGAGCTGGTGGCTTTGCCGAAGCCATTTGGACATCAGGAATGCGAGGGAATGTCTCCGGGTGTTCGCTCTGCTCCCAAGGCGCTCCAAAGAATAATAGCACTGATCTTGGAGGGATTTCAAGCAGCTGAAATTAGAATGAATGCTGTTTTTAATTTGGACTAACGAGCTTAAAGAGCAAAATGAAAGACTCCCAGCAATTTTGCAGAGTCAAGACACTTAACACGAAACCGGGGAACATCAGAATCTGATCTTTGCAATGTTTCCCATCTGATCTGCAGAGAGAGCAAACAAGCCCCAGTGTTTGAGTCGGATTAAATGGTTAATTATTACTGCTATTGTTGAACTCTGACAGTGTGGCAAATCAGTGATGGATGGGAGAGAAATAAAGCTGGGCTGTCTGGGAGCAGCCTGCAGTGCTTGGGAGAGCTCGGCGAGCTCCAGGGGCTCGCAGTGTCACGGCTGGATTTATCCGTGTCACCCCACTGCTCCCGAGGGACACGGGGACCTTCACAACGGGCCTGCCTGGAGGGGAGGGTGGCCTGGGGGCCACGCACGGGGTGAGTGTCAGCAAAACCCCAAAACACGAGCAATATCCACATTTTTTGGGATGCTCCCTGCTCAGCAAAGCTCTGTCCCTGGCACAGAACCTCCCCGAGGGATTTGCTGGACACTGACATTGTCCCCTGAGCAGCCACTCTGGTGCTGAGTTAAAATTAAAACAGCTCCTGCCTGGCCACAGCAGACTCCAAGGTTTGTTGGGAGAGCATCTGGCCGTATGAGCGAAAAAAAAGTGCAATTACAACAGCGGTGAGGTGCAAAAAGGAAAATAAATGTCCCCAGCTGTGTCACAGAGGCTGTTGATGTGCCAGCTCCTGATTTCTGGAGAGCCAGGTCTGTGCAGCTGCTGCTTGAGCTGCCTCACACAACGGGAAAAGAAAGGGCTCGGCGAGGGCAGGGGGACGATGCTGCCCACGGAGGCACCTCAGGTGCCGAGATTCCTCCTCCTCACACAAACAGCTCCCCGCTGGCACCGCGGGGCTGTGGCTGGGCAGCTCCCGGTGGCACCGCGTGGCACGCGCAGCAGGAGGGCAGCGTGACTTGTGACGTGTGGCCACGGGGCAGGAGGACAACCCCCAGCACTCCAGCCCTCAAATCCCCTGTGCAGGGCCAGGCCTTCATCCCACTGATCCCATAAACCCTTCCTGAACAGGGTCACAGGGTCACAGTGTCACAGGGTCACTCCCAACGGGATCATCCCCTTGGATGACGGTCCCAGACTGTTCCAGGGGGAATTTAATCGCTCTTCCTGTGGAGCTGAGTTAGGTCTGGCAGGAAGCTCCAACACGTCCAACCAGGGCTTGATGGTGCCTCTCACCACCTTTCGGTGGAGGTTTCTGGCTCAGTTTGTTGCAAGGAAAATCCTTAAAATAAACCTCAGTGCTTCAGGTGGACACCAACATTCCAAGGGTTTTCCAGTTTGCCAGGACAGTGGTGCTGGGGTGAGATGAACTTCCAGGTGTTTGGGGTGCTGGGATAACTCCCTGATCACACCCCAAAGGCTCTTTGGGATGTGTTAACCAGCCCGTGCCAGGCCAGGCCACCCCAGGAATCCCCCCTGGCACTTTTGTCAGGATGAGGAGGAGGCACATCCTGATTTCTTGCACCGAGGATCTGAGCGTGGCTGGAAATCCCTCCCTTCCCTCCCAGCTCCATCCACATCTCTCGTCCTTCCCTCACTCCTGAACTCTTCCCTCTTCCAAACACTCCCCAGGAAGCAGAAAGTGCCTGGGCATGGAGCACAGGGAGGGATCAGCCTGGAGCTGGGGCCCTTCCCACCTTTGGAAGAGGCAGCTCCGAGTGGGGGCCGTGCCTGTTCCAGCTTGAGGTGATGCAGAAGCATCTCCATCCTCCTGGAATCCCTCTTTTTTGCATTCCCAAGCCCTCCTCCAGCCAGGAGCCTCCTTCCTGCTCCCATCCAGCTGGGAGAAGCCATCAAGGTGAGGATGGGGAGCCGGGTGGGACCTGCCAGGCTCTCAGGGCCAGCAGGGTGGGGAGGCTTGAAACAATCCAATTTAGCCGGTGCTGCTCTCAGGGACATGAATAATGGGAAGCTGATGCTAAACTGGAGCCATAATTTTCATACCAGTGCAAACAGATCCAAATTGTGATAAAAGGTTTTCATCTGCCGAGGCTTGGAGAGGCCCCCACGCGCTGATTTACGGCGCCTCTTAATGTCGCGTCTGACAGCGCTCTGCAAACAAAATGTTCTGCCCATAAACTCGCAGAGAGCGACTTGGGGAGGCTGGGGGAGGGGAGGGGGAGGGAAGGGGTGAGGGGGATGCTGCCGGGGCACTGCTGCTCCAGGTGTTTCCCGATCTTCCCACCAGGGCAGCCGGAGAGGCTGTGGGAAGGCAGAAGGAAGGTGAGGCTGAAGCTCCAAGGGAAGCATCCATCTCCTCCTGCCCGCATCCATGGGGTGCCCAAATGGCAATTCCCATCCCAGAGGGGTCTCCAGGCTGGCTCCTGCTCTCCTGAGTCAGCTGGAGCAGGGAATTGGCTGCTCTGGCTGGGAGCATCCAAGGCTTGGCAGCGCCACGCTGCCCTTCTCTGCCTCCTCCCACGGGAATTGTGCACTCAGCAGCTCTCCTCTAGCCAGGTCCATGCTGGAATTCCGTCAGATGAGTCCTTTCATCCTGGATCACGGCTTTTCACTCACCCAAACTCTGTGACCAAGCTCGGGAGGATTCGTTATGCACCTCCCTGGTCTTTCCATCCCCTCTCCCTTCCCTCTGCGCGGGCACATCACCATCCCTGTGCCCACGGCTGCCCCATCCCTGCCCTGCCGCCTTCCCCTCCTCCTCCCTGACCCAGACAGGGAGCAGAGAGCCACATCCCCAGGGAAAAGCTCTCCAGGGCGACCGGGAGGGCTCCCAGAGCCCAGCAGGAGAGCCCGGGCAGGGCTCTGGCTGTGCCTCTCCAGGGCCGGGAACGGGGCCCGGCAGGGATGCCGCGTTCCTTGGGAATCGGGCTGAGGAAGCGGGAGCTGCAGGCTGATGGATCACAGCCCCCGGGCGTCTGAGCACGCAGATCTGCTGCAGTTTGCACCAGTGGAAGCTTTCTCAGCCTGCTTGGCTCCCTTCCCGGAGATAATGAGCTGCAGTAATTGAGCCCGGAGGTCAGGAATGTGCGGCTCGCTGCTGCCAGAGAGGAGAGGGCACTGTCTTGTGCGTAGGGAAGCTTGGCGGAGGTGATGTCGTGTCTCCATGGATATCGGGATGTCGAGCAGCGAGGACCAGGAAATCCGGGAAGAGCGGTGCCACGCGAACAGGGCTGGCGCGGCCACTCAGGTGTTGCCTCCCGGTGGAGGCAGAGCCAGCAGGATGCCGGGGTCCAGCCGGTGGCTCCGGGGTTTGGCAGGAGCTGTGGCCCTGGGTGGCAGGAGAGAGGCAGCCCGGTGCTGCTCCTGGATCCCCAGTGCTCCCTGCCAGCTCCAGGGCCAAGGTGGGATCTCATCCTGCTTTTCCCGTGTGGAACCTGGAGCGGAGCTCTGCTGGTCACGCTCAGCTTCCCCTGCCAGGTGCCACCCTCCTCTGCTGGGACAAAAATGACAAAACCCAGCTCGGTTTTGGGGTAAAGCCCCGCTTCCTGCAGCTCAAACTGGAACCGCTGCCTCTGGGGGGTCCTGCTCTGGTGTTCCCCAGTTCCCGTGGGGTGCTGGATCAAACCACCCCAGCCCCGAGGAGGATGGCAAAGAGCACAAATCCCCCACGTGTTTCCATCCGAGGGAATTCCCAATCCACCTGCTCTTGGAGCCGCTGGCTGGGAGGGCAGAGTGGAGATCCCTGGAGCTCTGCCACGGGGCTACCCCTAGCCCGGGGCCAGCCCAGCCCCGCTCCTTCCTGAGCAGCACAGCAGCTCCCCACAACAGCAATGCAGGCCTGCAATCCCTTCAGGAGCTGGTTCCAAAGGAATTTTCCAGGTTTTTACCACAATTGCTCTCCCCCCTCACCCCCTGATTACCTCTTTCCAGCTGCCTGACTCCAGCACTCCCCAGCTCCGAGGTTTTCCCTCTCTTCAGCCACAGTTTCATGACTTCAAGAGGGTTTTTTGCTGCCTTTTGGTTGCTGCTTGGTGTGAGAATTCAACGTTCATAAATCCCCCGCTCTGCTGGGCTCTGCCGGGTCCCTGACTAGAAAGAGCTCCTTTATCCCTGTGCCAAACGAGCCGAACTTCCCCATTCCCACCTCCCCCCTCCCGGGAATGCCTGGGGGTCCCTGCCACACTGGGAGAGCCTTTGAAAATCCTGCATTTCCAGCAGCCACACTGCTGCTTTCATCGCCGGGGTCACGGCTCCTACCAAGAGTTATCAGTGTGCCTTTCTCTGGCCCTGAAAGCTCTCTCACGTAAAGTTCCGTCTGTTTGTGTTTGGAAAGGATTTTCTGTGGATTTGCTCACGGTGCCCTTTGGCTCTGCCCCTGCCTGGAGGGATCTCAGAGGGGCTCTGGATCTGGGGATCTGAGAGGAAAAAAATCAGCGGGACGGATTTCCCAGGGTCCTGGATTCCCAGGGATATCGGGACAACCAGGCACCGGTGCCAGCAGCTCCAAGGCACAAAGTGCAGCCTGACCCCCGTGCCAGGGCTGTTCCCATCCCCACTGGAGTGTTTGGGTTCCCTCTCCGTGGGGTTTGTACCCTGATGCCTTTTCCTGGTCTTAAAATCAAGAGTTGTACATGGTTAGAAGGGGAAAAGGGATTTTACCTTGGTATTTATTTTAAGGATCCTTAGGTGCACACGTCCAGGTCATATGCATGGAGATGCACCCCGCTGAGTATGAGTGTGTTCCCCCAACATCGGGTATCACATTAGAGGTGTTACTAATTAGCAGATCTATCAAAGATTCCTCAATGAGAGGCTCAAGTGAGCCCCTCTCCCCAAGGAACCTTCCCCTGGATGGTTCTATCTTGGTTTACAGAATATGTTCTGGAGAGGACCTTGGGCTCTGGGGCACACTGATCCCTGGCTACGAAGCTTCTAAAATGTTGAGTCTCTCAGCTTGACAAACAAGTCCAAGAATGCAGGCAAAAAGCACTGAGAATACAGGAGTTGTAAAAAGGTATAACAGGGGTATAAAAGAAAAGGCAAAAAATCTTCATGGCATCACCCAGGGCTGCCAATTCCTGCCCCAAAGGGCCCGGTATCCCTGCTCCACCGGGGCTTTTCCCACCCTGCTTGGGACAGCCTCATCCCGCTCGGAAAGCAGCTCGTGCTCTTTGTTGCCTGCGCTTTCCACAGTCAGAAGCAGATTCCTGCTCTCCCCTCTCCACACCTCAGCCAGTTTTTCCCAGAAAGAGGGAGCTGGCAGCTCCTGGGATCCCACAGAAAGGACAAGGCAGATCCAGAGAAGCGGTGGGCAGGTCCTGTCTGCTGTGGGGAGATCCAGATTTGCTGCTCTTTTCCAATGTTTCCTCCCAAGACTCAGCTGGTACCATCACAGCTGCACCTCCTGGGCTGTTGTCTGACCCACCCCAAAGTCCTGCCACATTCACATCCCTCTCCTTGCGGATCCCTGAGAGCACAAAGGGGTGGTTTATGGCCCAAAGAATGCAGCGTTTTCTCCTGGCTCAGCCGAATGTGTGATCCCATCCAAGGGTGGCCCCAGGGACCTCGTCTAACCCATTTCCAGATCTCACCCTCCTCTGATCCCTGCTAAATCCACATCCTCAGGCGTTCCTTGTGGCCACGAGTCCCTCCAGCTACACTTTTGCTGTACATAGGAAACTGATTCCTTTTATCTGCTTTAATTAGGAGCCTTCTGCCTTCCTGCTCTGGCACTTTCCTTTCCACTTGGAGAGAAGGGGAAAAGGGGGTGGGGCTGCTCGTGGCACCTGTGATGGAGAGGTACCTGCACCACATCCCCAGCCAGCATCTCCTCCCCACACAGAGTGATCCCAGTCATGGAATCAGGGAATGGTTTGGGTTGGAAGGGACCTGAAAGCCCATCCAGTGCCACCCCTGTCATGGGCAGGGACACCTCCCACTGTCCCAAGGTGCCCCATTCCCCCTTGTCCTGTCCCTCCAGCCTTTGTCCCACATCTCTCTCCATGTTTCCCGTGGCTCCTTCAGGCCCTGCAAGGCCCCAGTGAGGTCACCCCAAAGCTTCTCCTCTCCAGGCTCAACAATGCCAGCTCTCGCAGCCTTTCCTCCCAGCAGAGCTGCTCCATCCCTCGGATCATCCTGGAGCCTCCTCTGGCCTGGCTGCAGCAGCTCCAGGCCCTTCCTGTGCTGGGCCCCAGGGCTGGGGCAGCTCTGCAGCTGGGCTCTCACCTGAGCAGGACAATTCCTCTCTGGTTCCCTGCAGGCCGAGTCCCTGGAGTGCAGCACCTCCATCCCCCGATATCAGCTGCTTCCCAGCATTCCCATATTTACACTCCCAGGTCATTGTCCTTGTGCTTCTCCCGGCCTGAATTCCCTTCATTATCCATGTCCTGTCCCAGGTCACTGTTGCCTTTTCCCCCGGTGTGACCAACCAAGGCTTTCTCCCCCCGCTTTGTGCTCCACATCCAGACAAAATCTGTCAGATCCTCCCGGGCACGGCAGAAAACAATTCCGCCTTGGGAAGGCAGGCAGCGCCTCTGGAATAAGGGACACGTGGGATGGGAGCAGGGGAGAGCTCATCCATTAGCTCAGAGCCCGCAGGAAAATCAATCCCATGGTGTTGAGTTCCCCTCTGCAGGTGTGGACACCGTGCCATGATTCCTGCAAAAAGCTCCTGCCCCGCCCAGCCGTGCCCAGGGTGTGAGTGTCAGCAGGGATGAGCTCCGACACCTGAGCTGAGATGTTCCCACCCGCCTCTGGCTGGCCGTGCTTTGCTTCTCACCGCTCATCCCCGTTTCATTCGCGCTCTCCGCGGAGGAAAATAAACTCACAGGCACGACTTGTCTGACAGAGTCTGGCACACACCCCCGAGCTGCTGCAGGAGGAGCCCAGGGTGATTAACGGGGGTGAAGATCCCACCTCGAGCCCGATTAGTCTGACCTGTGTCTGGTTTCATCTTCTCAGGAAGACAATTTTGCAAGGAGGCCCAGTGGCACAAAAAGCTGCTGCACAAAGGCGGCGTCCGTGGGAGCTGGGAGCTCTTCTTCCTAAATGGAGAGGACTGCAAAGAGCTGAGGAAAGTCTGGGAGGGCTGGAAGGAGTTCAAGCTCTGTCTAGAGGCTTTCTAGGAGACACAGAGCGATGCCCCACAGCCAGGAAGGGTCAGAGCCAATGGCCTGGAAGCAGCAGCTCTGCCCAGGGTTCAGATGGTCAGGCAGAGTTTCAAGGGCCCGATGATGGTTGCAAAAGGGGTGAGGAGCTGACACCCAAAACGTCTCCCCGGAACCAGGAGGCTCCATGGAAACAGAGGCGCCAACGTGCCCCGGCCTCCCTGGCACTGGGAAGGGATGGGGGGTCTGGAGAGCTGCCTGGCGCCCAGAGCTGCTGCTGGCACAGCACGGCCCAGCGCTGAGTCTGGGTAAGGTGCGGCAGCCCTGCCCTTCCACATCCAGGGGAGCACAGGCTGTTCCCAGCGGGCTCCAGGGCACCCCCTTCTTCTGCCACCGCTGTCACCTCCTCCGTGCAGCCATGGCTCGGGACTGTGTGGCAGCTCCAATGGACAAGGCAGGGGATGGACCACAAGGGAGATGAACAAGGCAGGGACAGGCGGGGGATGGAGCAGGCAGGAGATGGAGCAGGTGGAGAATGGAGCAGGCAGGAGATGGAGCAGGCAGGGAATGGAGCAGGCGGAGGATGGAGCAGGCAGGGAATAGAGCAGGCAGGAGATGGAGCAGGCAGGAGATGGAGCAGGCAGGGGAT
>NW_024580663.1:1764555-1775769 GCF_017639235.1 Corvus kubaryi | reverse complement strand
AGCAGGCAGGAGATGGAGCAGGCAGGGGATGGAGCAGGCAGGGGATGACCCAGGTGGATTTTAGTCCAAGCAGCCTAGCGCTGCTGCTGCAGAAGTTCCCCTGGACTGATTTCTCCAGGGCTGGCCCAGATCCCTGAGTGCTGCCTGGGACAGAGGATGGCCTGCAGGGCTGGCACTCACAGGAGGCCCAGGTGAGCAGCTCCAGCAGGACCCTGGGCAGCAGGGTGGCACAGAGGGTGGCCCAGCCAACAGCAAGGGGGGAGCAGGCACAGGGAGAAGAGCAGGCCCGTGGAGAGGCCTTGGGACACACAGGGACACGGTGACACCCGTGGGCTCTGCACACCAATGTCCCTCACGTCCCGCTCCCGCGGCTGCTCATTTGATTGATGGCCCCTCCAGACAGCTGGAGAAATGGCTGGACTCGGCTGTGCAACAGCAGAGATTGGCAATCATGTGAAAAATAAGGAAAAGGGTTCAGCAAAACCCTGGCACTGTGAAATGAATGGAATTAATTCAAAGGCAGCCAGGCCACAGTGTCCCCAACGTCATGGGCAGGCAGTGCCCTGCTCGGGGAGAGAGCAGAGCAGAGCCCGGGAATGTGGGCACGGCCCCATGGGCACCCCGTTGATCCGGGCAGGAGCCTGGCCATGGATGAACCAGGGAGCTCGGGAAGTGCCTGGAGCCGTGGCTGGCAGCTCGTGGGGAACAGGGATGGGAGTGTGAGAAATGCCAAGGGCTGGGATGCAGAGCACAGGCACAGGGCAGTGCTGAGGAGGGAAAACAGCACCTGTGATGCTGCAGGGAGAGACGGGAACGCTGGGGACAACGAGGAACTGCCCCAGATTTCCTGGAATTCCACCTCTGGATGATGGGAGCAGGCTGGCAGGTGACCCACGAGCAGGCTGTGTCCCCTGCAGGCGCTCCAGCCGTGGTGACACAGAGCGGGGACGTGCGTGGGCAGCGGGGTCAGGCTGCAGCCAAGAGCTGCGGTGACAATATTTGCTGCTGCTGCCGTGTTTGTCACCTCAGAGCAGCTCCGAGTTCCTGGCTGGGCACAAAATGATTCCATTTCACAAGAACAGAGACAAAAGCCCAGAGCAAAAAACCCGTGGAAGGACAAAGGGGAGCTGTCAGCACTTTGAAAATGAAAAGGAAAGCGGCACCAAGCAGTTCCCGGGATCCTCCAGCAGGATCCAGGCAGGGATGGGGTGTGCTGGCATGAGGGCTGGGGGATCTCATGCTGGAGGATTCCTCCCATAAAACCTCCAAGTGCAGCCCAGCAGGGCTGGAGGGAGCATGGGAAGCTCCTGGGATGGTCCCTGCTGGGCTTCCCAAGAGGCCTCCTTAGAGATTTAAATCCCCCGTAGCAGCTGGTTGCTTTCCAGCCCTACCCACGAGGTTATCCAAGCCCTTCACAGATTTAATGTCCACCCACGGGTGATCCCAAGGGATCACAGGGCTCCCTGTGGCAGGACCAGAGCAGGACCTGGTGATCCCCAGGTTCTGTGATGGGACCCAAAGTACACCTGGGATGGCTCCATCCTGGCACTGCCCGTGATGTCCTGCCCAGGGAAGGGACTGCGTGGCTCTGACCTCCAAGTTCTGGAGGAATCAAGGCAGAAAGGCACCTCTGGTGTCCCCTGGAGTGCTGTGTCCTGTGGAATGTCCTTTGGGCTCGTCCGCTTCTGCAGGAAAACCAGCAAATCCCTCGGTCTGGGGAGTTCCTGGTGGCTTTGGAGCATCTGGAAAGCAGAGGAGTCTGAGGACATTTTCCAGAAAAGCCCCAACCTGTGTTGGACACTCCCAGCTCCTCACATTGCCCTCCACTGCCCGTGACCCGGAATGTTTATCCCTGGAATGGCTCCGTCCTTCATCTGAGGGGAATAGCCCCGGCAGACCCTGAGCAAGAGCTGGGATTGATGAGCTGGACATTCCCAAGGCATTTCCCCGTGACAAACTCCAAGGACATTTGTGTGGCGTGGGACAATCCCAGAAAGGGCGGGTGGGAGCTGTGGGAGCACAAGGGGCAGAGGCGGATGTGGGATTGGGGTTCTGGGCTGATGGGAAGGAGCAGAGAAAAGGGACTTGGAGCACCTTAAAGCCTCGGATCTGAACCACAAACAACTCCTTGGATACGGGGTTTCCATGCTGGAATCAGGGAGTGACTTGAGGACTTTATGTTTGGGATCTGACAGATTGTCCTGAGGAGATTTTATCCAAAATAGCTCATGGAAGCACAGCTGTGCTAATTCCAACCACAAGACCTGGAGCAGGGACTGCAGTGACTCCTCCTGGGCTGGATCTTGCCATTCCCTGAATTTTAGCACCATCTGCCACAGGAGAAGGAGGAAAATCCTCCTGCGAGGCAGGACCAGGTAGTACAAGGCCAGAGGAGCCCTTTTCCTGACCCCACTGAGGGAAAGGCTCCTGGCAGCAATGCTATTCCCAGCCTCTGCTGCTCCTCCCGAGCCAGGGGATTTGGATGTCACAGATCGGCTCTGACAGCCATCCCAGAGGAGTTTCCCTTCCAAAATCCATCTCCAGGACCCAAGCTGAGAAATCCATCCTCTCTCCTGGGAGTCGGTGGCTGCCATGGGATCCTTCCTGCGATTCCGGGTGCTGGCTCTGGGGTTCAAGGAGCTGGTGCCTGGAGGGAAGGAGGTGTTTCCCTCCCCAGGCCACCAGATCCAGTGATTTTTCCTTGAAACTTTAGGGAAACTGTGCCCTCCGGATGGACAGTGAGTGGCTGTGATACCCAGCTGTAAGTGTGTGTATTTTGGATGATTTTAATTCACTGGTGAGAAGCAGAGAGACCAAAACACACGGAAAAGGAGGAAAAAGGATTTGGCTGAGGCTGGCAGCTTTTAGATCCCTAATAACCTCACTGGAGGGGTTGGAGAGGAGGAAAGCTTTCCCTGGACAAAAAACCACCTGGAAAACTCCATCCCCACTATGGAAAACCCAAACCAAACCCATCCAGAGCATGAAAATTCACCCAGGGAAGTGGTGGGATCATCATCCCTCCGAGTGTTCACAAAACATGAGCTTGGGGACCCCTGGCAGTGCTGAAGGCTGGGACCCCATGGTCTTGGAGGTCTTTTCCAACCGTAGTAATTCCATGATCCCAAGCACAGCTCCACTTCTGCAGGAGGGGCCTCGTGTGTCCCCTCTCCCAGCAGGATCCCAGGTGCCTGCAGGGTTTAGGTGAGGGGCTGCAGCACTGAGGGGATCCACTTTTAGCTGGAAAAATCCCTCTCCTGGTGCTTTTTTGTGCACTGGGAAATCGAAAGATCCCCGAGATCCAGGGCTGTGCACAGGGATGTGCCCAGGGACGCTGGGATGGGGGGAATTCCCTCTGACCTGCTGGATCAGCTGGTTCCCGTTTGGAAGTGGCAATGGCAGCACGAAGGAGTCAGCAGGAGAAGCCTGGAGATTTCAAGCTGTTTTCCCAGATTTTGCCGGCTGAGAAATGGGAAGTGACAAAAGCCGGGCTCCTCTTGCCGAGGCAGGAGATGTTCCTGGCACGGGCAGCCCACTCAGCATTCCTCAGGGGCACATTCCCTGCCCCGGGCCCTGCCCCGGAGCTGCTGCCACCACGGCACAGGCAGCACCCGAGAGCCCTTTTCCCTCGCGGGGATTTGCTCCTGCGGCCAGCGAGGCGTGGGATGTGCGCGGATCCCGGCGTCGCTCCCGGGAACGGCCCCACTGGGGACAGCACAGCAGGTTCCGGGTGCTCCATGTGCTGCACGCTCCAGGTTGGGCAGGAATTTTGTGTCTTTAGCCTGGAGCACTCGGTTTAGCCCCAGAAAAACACAGCTGAAAACTCCAGAGATATTCAAGTCTTTCGCAGAAACTCCAGAAGAGACAAGGATCTGTCTGGGATCTGGACCTGGAAGCTGAATTTTCCACCCTTATCCCGCTCCTCCAGTCATTCATACTGGGATGTACTGGAGCATTTGGAGGCTCCAGCCTCTGCTCCCAGGGAACAGGGACAGGAGGGGAGGGAATGGCCTCAGGCTGGGCCAGGGCAGGCTCAGGGTGGACAGCAGCAGGAATTTCCCCATGGAAAGGGTGCTCAGGCCTTGGCAGGGGCTGCCCAGGGAGGTTTGGAGTGCCCATCCCTGGAGGTGTCCAAGGAAGGGCTGGAGGTGGCACTCAGTGCTCTGGGCTGGGGACAAGGTGGGCATCGGGCACAGCTTGGACTCGATGGGCTGGGAGGGCTTTTCCAACCTCAGGGATCCCAGGATTCGGGAATTCTGTGCTTCCACAGTCCCTATCCTTACATGATAGAGAGGAAGAGAAATGGCAGAGGATCCATGTGGAGGATCCATGGATGGAGATGTGCTCCTGGGATGGGCAGGAGCTGCTCCCCATGAGCAGCCTCTGTTTGGAGCTCCCTGTGATGCCAGGAGCTGCTCCAGTTAAAAGGCATTTCCAGGCTTTTCTTGGGAAGATGCGGTGAATTCTTCCTGGCTGAAGAGCACACACAAGGAACTGGTGTCCAAAATCCAGGCTCTGGGGAAGCTCCAGGAACTCCTCTGACCCTTTGATTCCCCAGTTCAAAGACGTGTGATGTTCTCGGCACTTCAGGCTGCGCTGGGAACCAACCAAAAATTCCACCTCGCTTGTTTATAATGAGCTCCGAGTGTTCTCCGGGATCCCTGGAAGCTGCCAAGGGGACGCGGTTGTTTATCCACCAGAGCTTTGCAAACACGGAGTGCAGGGGGAAGGGGCTGGGAGGCTGCAAATGCAGCTTCCCCATCCAAATGTTTGCTCTCCCTTTTCCCCTTGGGTCTGCACAGTGTGGAAAGAGGGTCAGGGAAAAGCGTCTCTGCCTTGGTCACATTCCCATAGGAAGCATCTGCTGCTAAACATATGGTGTGGAATAAAACCCATCCCAGAGACACAAACACAGCCTTTGCCTTGGTTTCTGCTTCACAGAAAATTCAGGAAGGGGTGCTGGGAGGAGGGGAGGTGGCCTGCGGGATGTGGGTGGCACCACAAACTCCGAGTGGAGCTGCTGGGAGTGGGATCGGTGGAACTCTCCATGGAGCCGTCAGCTGAAGGTCAGGAGCGAGCTCTGAGCTATCCCAGCTGTGCCAGCTTCCCAGGAAAACTGAGCATGAGGAGATGGAGGAGCAGGGACAGCGCAGGAATGGGAAGGACGGGGCGTCTCCAGTGTGGAGAGCTCCTTCTGGGCACAGCGCTGCTGCTCAGACTTCGGTGTCCTTATCCATCACCAAGAGGTGGGAACACATTTTCCATGGAAGCTTGGCCTGGAATATCCAGGGATATGACTCTGCATGCCCAGAGCCTCTGGCCTCGTTTGGGAACAGAGCCAGAACTGTCCCCTCATCCCTGTCCTTGTCTGGGCACAGCCGTGCTCTGAGAGCCACCCCTGGCACCCCAGAGCCACGGGGGGACAGCCCTGTCCCCTCCTCCATCCCACCTTGGATGCCTTGGACCGACCCTAAACATCTCCTGGGGAGGGATTTCTGTCCCCTCCAGCCCTGCTCCTCTCCTGCAGAGTGACCCCACCTCTGGCCCTCCCTGCACCATCCATTGGCATTTTTGGGACCCTTTCCCAGCTGAAGATTTAGGAATTGAAAATAATCGCGTTGCTCTGTTTGAACGCAGGGCTCAGCTTAGGAGAGGGGTTTCCAGCTGCCAACAGGGAAGAAAAAATTCCCTTTTCTGAAGCGAAGTAAGTCAAAAGCTGATTTTGGGTTTGGGAAGGGGAGGCTGGCATCAGTCAGGGGGTGGTGAGTGACTGTTTTGTGCATCACTTGTTTTTTTCCATTATTATTCTATTACTATTATTATAATAATAATAATAATTATTATTATTATTTACCATTACTATTTACCATTATTGCTGCGTTTTACTTTCTTTTCAATTATTAAACTGTTCTTTTCCCAACACACAACTTTTATTTTGATTCTCTCCGTTCCACCGGGGTGGGTCGCATCTGGGAGGCTTCTCCAAGCTGTCCAGCCTTGCCCAGGCTGGATTCCCAGAAATTCCCTTCTCCTATACCATGTGCCCACAGGAGTTTTTCCCTGGGATGAAGAACTGACTGACCAGAAACAAGGAAAAACCAGGATCTGGAGGAAAGACAACTTGAGACCTGACCTGAGCAAGAGGAAGGGCTTTAGGACAGACTTTAAAGGAAATTGTAATTAAAAGCACTGAAATAAATAGAAAAAGGGATTAAATCCCACATGGATTTACCAAAGGCACTCCATGGCAGGTTGGCTTTTCTTCGGAAAGTAGCTGCTTTCCCAGACAAAAGAATTCCAGGAGATCTCATCTCCCTGAACCTCAGCCAAGCATTTGATGTAAGGCACAGGAGGAATTATTAATTAAACTGGTGAGGATGGGGATTAATGGAGAAAGGAACCTGGGAAAGCTGGGAAATGCCCGGAGGGGAGGTGGCAATGGATGGAGTTAAACCAGCAAGCTCGGAGCTGCAGGCAGGCTGCTAATGGAGTTCCTCAAAGATCCATTTAGGCTCTGATTTTCCTTAATATTTCCACTAATGATCTTTGCACGAAAGGTACGAGGCTGCTGATAAAACCTGCCGGGGTTTCAAAGGAGAAGCCGGCGATGGCAGCAGTGGAATATCAAACAGAGCAGACTGGGTGACCTCAAAGGCTGCGGGAAGAGAACGGGAAGGGAATCCAAGAGTACAAATGTGGGGTCAGGGACTCAGGAGCTGATCCAGGAGCTCCAGAGCAGCTCCCGTGAATGAAAAGCACGAGGAGCTGCTGGGGAGTCACTCGGGGAAGGACCACGAACTCAGCTTGGATCAGAGGGGAAAAGTGACGGTGAGCTGAGCTCCAGGAGCTCCTGGGGAGAGAAATCCCTCAGCTCCAGGACCAGTCTCGGCACTCCCGCTCCTTCCAAGGCTCTTTGGAAGGATTTGGCCTCCCTGCCCACCAGGATTGCTCTGCCACGCCAGAGTGCTCCAGGGAGGGAATGGAGGAGAACCTCCTGAGCTGAGGAGAGACGCAGCACAAAGGAAAACAGGGCTGGGCAAGCCACGAGAACTGGAATAACAGAGGGAGGAGGAAAAGTCCCAGCAATGGATATTGAACATCTGTGCAACACTGGGATGGCTCTGGGATCCCCCAAGGTCTCCAGCCCTGTGACCACACAGAGATGTGCACCCCATGCTCCAGGTTTGCACAAATTCAGCAGGAATTTCCCCATGGAAAGAGTGCTCAGGCCTTGGCAGGGGCTGCCCAGGGAGGTTTGGAGTGCCCATCCCTGGAGGTGTCCAGGGAAGGGCTGGAAGTGGCACACGGTGCTCTGGGCTGGGGACAAGGCGGGGATCACAGCTTGGACTCAGTGATCCTGGAGGTCTTTCCCAAGCTCTGTGGCTCTGGGATTCTGGGAATGAGCCAGCTGGTGCAATGCTGTATCACTGCTCTCTTCCCTGCCTGCTGCCAGAGGCTTGGCACCGAGCTGGGCGGAAGGGACAGCTATGCAAACATGTCACCTCCTCATGTCACTGGGCTCTGCTCCAAACCTCTCGTGATGAGGTGGCCCAGTGTCAGCATGGCCAGTGGCCAAATCCCCTCCCTGGCCCCTCCTTGGGAGCAGCCGTGTCTTGGCTTCAGCTGTGGGTGACAAAGCCCCAGCGGTTCCCTGCAGATGTGAAGGCCACAGGTCCCTGACACCCCTTCCCCGGGCTGGTCCCCCAGAGATGTCCCCTCTCCCGGCTGCTGGAGCGGCACAGGCTGTGCTGCCACACGGGGTGACCGTGACAAGGCTGAAGTGTCACCGCTCCATCGAGCTGACAGCTCCGGAGATCCACCGGGGCTGGCAGGGCACGCACGGCCCGCGCCGAGCACGGCACATCCCGGCGCTGGCGCCAGCTGTTCCTGCTTCCACTCCATCACTCCTTGGAGCGACTCCCCGGCACTGGCAGCAGCAGCTCCGTGGTCGGGAGCGCAGGGTGGCAGCTCCTGGAGGAGGACCGGGCGCGTGGCGGGCTGGTGACAGCGACAGCCGGGCTGCCCGCGGGGACACGGCCCCTCTGCCTGGGCAGGGTGGGAGCTGGATGTGGGATGGACGGAGAGGGAGATGGCAGCAGAGGGTTCCAGGGGCTTGTTTGGAGGGGATGGGTTAGAGGGAGAACCCCTCCCTGGGCAGAAGGTGCTCCTGTCTCCAGCTGAATTTCTGAAGGGAGGCCCAAGGCCTTCACCTCCTCCCTGCAGGGCCTCTCCCTCCTTCCCTGGAGGACATTCACTCCATGTTTTCAGCCGGAAACGCAGCCCCAGTGCCACTCCAGTGATCCCAAACTGCCGCCAGCCTCCTTCAAACAATCCCACCCTGGGCTCCCTGGGCCTTGCTCAGGGGCCAGCAGAGTTTCCCCAACATCCTGGGGAGCAGTTTGGTCCTGGGGGATGCACCTCACCTGGAAAAGGAGCTCCGGGAACCTGCTGACTCTCACCCTAAGTTATCCTTAGGATCTTCCAGCTGCCAGCTCAGCAATGCCATCCCTGTTTACCTCAGGGAGAGCTCGGGAACGGGCGTGGATTGGGGGATGTACCCCTGGTGCCGAGGACAAAGCACATCCCTGTCCCCTCCTGCAGCTCCCGCAGCACCCACCATTCCCATTCCCGTGGGATGACCCAGGTGCAGCTGCAGTGCAGCGCTTGCCCCCGACACTTCAGCCCTTTCTCCATGTTCCTGCTGTTATCCCAGCATCCAGAAATGGGAGTTGAGACCCTCAAAGCCTGGCTGGGGAGTCAGTCCCAGCCCATCCCAGCTCCATCACTTGCTGCGTATCCCAGGTAAGGGAGAAGAAGCAGGGAGGTCATTCCTGCTTCATAAACAATTCCACAACCACCTCGCCGTGCCTGGAGCAGCCCGGAGCGGAGTGATGTGCCCTGAGAACGGGGAAAAGCCGGGAATGAGCCCTTCCAAGCCTTTCCAGCCCATCCTGCAGAGCTGAGTGTTTTGCCACAGCGTTAAATATTGATCCGTGGGCTGGGAGGCACTGGAATGACGTCTGTGCTGGAGCAGGGAAGGGACTGCCTGGAACGAGGCACGGCTGGAGTGACGCAGGGACCTGCCAGCACCCGGTGTGACACCTGCCTGTCACCGCCCTGCGCTCACCCTGGCACACGGGGACGTTTTTCCACGCTGTGAGTCAGCCCCGGCAGCGTTTTCCTGCTCCTTCCCTGCTCCCGCCTTTCCCGTGGAAATCCAGCCCTTTCCCTGCACAAGGGCTGCCTCTCTCCCGTCCATAATTCCCTCTCCTCACTGTCTGCTCGCTGCTCGTGCTTGGCTGCTGCTCTCAGGCAGCCACGGCGCATCCCAGTCCAAGTGCTGCTGATTCCTGCTTTTCTCCAGCTGGAAAAAAAGGAATGAACACCCTGACAACCCAGTCCTGCAGCCACACTCCTGCCCGGCTCCAAGGATGGGATGGGACAGCAGGAAGCCACTGTGGGGATGCTGTGTGTGCCCCCCAGTGCTGCGCTCATCCCGTTCCCGGTGCATGCGCTGGGAATGGGAATGGGAATGGGAATGGGAATGGTGTCTCCTCAGCTTCACAGGCACGGCAGGTTTGTGAGCGCATTGATGGCCAGGAATGAAATTCCAGGATTCCCCCTGAGATTCGGGCTCCTGGCTGGCTGCTGCCCAGGATCCCGGCCGGATCCATCGCCGGGGGGATGCAGGGAGCAGGGAAGCAGGATGCTCCTGGCTTGGAGCTGCGTTTTCCAGCTGCCAGCAATTTCCATGAAAACCCTCAGCAGTGCAGTCCAAACACGTTGGCTGAAACTGTGCAATTTTGAGGGGGAAAAAAAAAAAGAGATATTTTAAGCGATGTCTTGGTCAAACAGATAGAAAACCAGGGAGCCTGGAGGAAGAGACGTGGGAGACAGGGAATTTTTGAGGGGATTTTCGAGGGGCTGGAGAACTTGTGAGGGTGGCTGAGCCCACAGAGGGGTGAAGACAAGATGTGGTGGTGACAAAGTGGCCCAAACCTTGGTGTGGGGACGGGCACTGAAGTTGCGAGGAGCTGTCACACGTGAAAATTCCCAGCTGGGGAATACAGGGAGAGATCTGACAGCACCCTGAGCAAACCCCAGGAAAAGGAGCCCCAGCTGCTGCCAGCCAGGCTCCCTTCTGCTCCTTCCTGGCAATCTGCAAACACAATTTTGCTGTGACAGCTCCAGTTCCTGATAACATTTTTCTCTCCCAACCCGACTGTGCTCTGGAATGAAGTGACCCAGGAGTTCATCAGTCCCACGATGCTGGAGCTGTCCTCGGGATGCAGCTTTGGAGCAAGACTTGGAGCTTCCAGGGTGCCCAGCTTGGAAGTGAAGGAGCCCCAGCAGCGGTGAGATCCAAGGGGCTCCGAGCACAACATTTCTTGCTCAAAAGATCAGCATTTCATGGCCTGTTCTGAAAAAGGGGAATTTTTTGGGAGTAGATTATTCCAGAGATTCCTCAGCACGTGGTCAACCATGGGATGATGCTGTGGGTGCAGCCAGGACAGCGGGGCTGAGCTGCATCCTGCAGGACAAGAGGGTGCAGCTCCAGAGCTCCTTCCCCTCTCCTGACCAGGTGAGACACGGAATAGGATGCCCAGAGAAGCTGTGGCTGCCCCTGGATCCCTGGAAGTGTTCAAGGCCAGATTGGAATGGGTTTGGAGCAGTCTGGGATAGTGGACGGTGTCCCTGCCCATGGATCTCATCCTTTTAAGTCCCTTCCCACCAAAACCATTCCATGATTCCATGACCCAGTCACTGCCACAGCCCCAAAAGCCTCCAGCTCAGGGCCCTCCTTGGAGCCCACATCCTCTCTCAAACCATTTAGGATTTTATCTTTCATGGTGATTTTACCCAAACCAAAGAAGACCAAAAAAAAAAAAAGTGTAAAATATGTCTATTCCCATCTTATTTTATTTTAATAGGATTAAGTATCCTTGTGCTATCAAAATGTCTGTTTCAACATTTGCAGGCTGAGGAATTTCTCTCTCTGTTCCAAATGACATTTAGGAACAAAATTGAATCTAAGTGTTCCTTCTACTTGTGTTTGAAACAGTCCAAATTGCGGTGACGTATTTGGGCTTTGTTGACATGGAACATTTGGATTAATCCAAAAGAAACACTTCCCGAACTTCATCTCCAGAAAACACTCAGACTTTGATGGGCCTGTTTCATTTGCAAATGAAGGGAGGGAAAAAAAAAAAAAAA
>NW_024580663.1:1729427-1734555 GCF_017639235.1 Corvus kubaryi | reverse complement strand
TTCCTTCCTTCCTTCCTTCCGAATTCCTTCCGAATTCCTTCCTTCCTCCCTTCCTTCCTTCCATCCGTGGCCCAAGGGCGGGTGTCGCTGCCTTTATCCAGGCGCTGAGGGTCTGACAGGACGCCCTGGTGCTGCCCCTTCCCTCAAACAAATCTTTGACCTAAAACGTGCTTTTCTCTGAGGGAAAACAGAAGAGTCAGGATGCCAGGAAGTGGAACTTGCCCCAGCCCTGGGGTGTGGGGGTTAATGGCCCTCTAGACCTCTCCATCTCTTTTAAATTTACCAATATCCTGCTCTGCCTCTGGTTTTGCTTTAATTCCTGAACCAATAATCAGAGTTTTATTCCCCACACTGATCAAAGCTACCCTTTCACCTCTTTTTCTTTTGGAAGCTGATCATCCTGCAAGTGTCCAAGGCTGGCTTGGACGGGGCTTGGAGCACCCTGGGGTAGTGGAAGTGGGAGGGGGTGGGACTGGATGGGCTTTTCCCATTCCAAACCGTTCTGGGATTCCGTGATCCCAACCCCTGATTTCCCTACACTCACTCTTGGTGGGGGTGGATAAGCAGCAGGGATGGGCTGGGGCTGTCTGGCTGCGATGGGAGCTGGGCTGCTCCGTTCCAGCACGGCCAGGATGGAGGCAGGATCCCGCTGGGATTCCCGGGATGTGGGCAGAGGTGATTGCCCCGGGCAGAAACGTGGCCCTCCCCAAAGGGGAGCTTCCTGCAGCGCTGCCGTGTGTGCGCCCCAGGCCTCACTTTTCCCTTCCCACAGCTCCAGGGATTGCCTGGGCTCCGTTCCCAGAGCGTTTTGTAGGGGCAGATGGCTCGGAGCAGGAGGCACAAGGGCATCCGTGGAGGGAGGGATGGGGGCCCAGAGCGGGGGGAGGTTCGGGGCACACACAAGCTCCTGTTCCTCTGCCACGGGAACCCCCTCGTGCCCTCCAGCCCTGCAGTGCTGACCTTTCCCTGCTCCTGGGCTTGTCAGCAGAACCCGTGAGCCGAGCTGGGAATGATTTCCCTCTGCTACGTGAAAGGTTCTTGGGAATGGCAATTTTCCCCTTGCTTATTTGTATTTTCTGCCCGGCAATTAGCGGGATCTCAGCGAGTCAGGAGCCCTGTGCTGCTGCTTCACCTGCCAGGACCAGTTTGCCCTGTGTTACATTTGAAAACGTGATCATATTTCTGACAGACTGGCAAGAGCAACCGTTTATTCCACTTATTCCAACCTCATCCCTGCTGGAAAAGGGCAGGCAGGACGGGATACGGCCGGAAGTTTGCCGGGGAAAAGCAAATTCCATGGCGTGCTTGGAGCAGCTGAACCAACCGGGAGGGTCTGTGCTGGCCCAGGGTGGGGCGTGTGTGGGATGGTGACATCACATGTGGAGTGTCACCACCTCCTGATGCCACCAGTGACACCTGAGCTCCCTCAGCGCTTAAATTCCAACACCCAGCGGTGCCCTCCCAGCTGCAGGTGGGATGGAATCCCAGGTTCTGGGCTTTGCTGCAAAGCCTCATCCTGAGGAAATCATCCCAGATCGCAGGACTGGCAAAAGGGCCTCAGGATATTCCCACTGAGAGGTGTCCAAATTGAGCTGCAGGACGTTCTTCCCAACAGGCTCAGCTCCAGGACATCCTGGGGAATCATCCCTCGTTACCTGAGAGACCCTAAAGGACTTTCTGGCTTCCCGCAGCCATCCCAGGAATTCACAGAGCTCTGGAAGTTCCCCGTGTGTGTCTCCCCTCCCCTCATGCCCTCGCACCTCACACCCTCTGCCTGCTCTGGATGCCCCCAAAGCAGCTGCCAGGCCGTTCCTGGCGGGATCACAAGGTCCGAGTGCTGCGTTTCCACCCTCCCAACATCTGCAGCTCCTGTGCTGCTCCAGCTCCTGATTTCTCCCCTTTCTGGCAGATTTCCTGGAGTTTCCCACCTTCCTCCACTTCTGGGAAACAGGAATGCAGCTCTGAGGGAGCTGGGTGGAGAAGGGAGACTCCTGAGAGGGAATAATTTAGGACCGGGTGCTGTCAGTGCCCAGCAGGACTTTGGGAATCCTGCCAGCCCGGGCAGGGCTGGGAGCCCAAAGGAGAACTCTCCGCAGAGATCCAAAGGGATGGAATTCCCTGGGATGGAGAGGGACCAGGGTCCCCTTTCAGCTGCAGGGATGGCAGCAGGACCAGCGGGATTCCCGGGGTTTTCCAAGGGGCAGTGCCAGGCCAAGGGCAGTGAGGTGAGGAAGGACAGGGAGCAGATTCCCAGCCAGGCTGGAGGCAGGGAAAAAACACCTCAGAGGGTGCCTGGAAACCACTGGAAACTACCCTGAGAAGCAGCCTGGGAGAGAGGCTGGAGCCTCTGGACAGTGGGAAGTGCAAGGATTCTTTACAACCTTTTTTATTTTTATTCTCACTCCAGCAAAACAGAATTCTCCCAATTTTTTACGATTCTCCTGTGCTTGGCTAAAATCTGGCTTTGACCACTTCAGGCACCTCCAGCTCCAAGCTCTGGCCAGCTCAGGGACTTTCCTGCTATCCCCACAAACACAGGATATCCCAAACACTGGGATATTCCCGGGCTGGGACATTCCCTGCCATGGATCAGGCCTCAGGGATTTTCTGTGCAGACAGGTCCGTCAGCTGGCAATGATCCATCATTCCTCCCTCCTTCCTAATTCCTGCTCTGATGGATGCAGCCAGCCCTTCTCCAAACCTGACATTTATAGCACCAGTTTTCTCTGGATATAAATATAACCTGGATGCGTTGGAGTAGCAGGAAAATCGTTTAAATGTTCCCTTTGACAGCGAGTTTGAAGATTGCTGACACTAAAACCACTCACTGATATTGTTCTGTATCATCCTGCGCTCAGCCTTCAATCATCCTCATTACGGGTGTGCGGCACAAGCTCAGCCTTCCCACCCTTCCCACCCTTCCCAGCCCCTCAGGATCCCGGAGAGCCGTGGATTCCCACTGGAATGAGGAGTGGAGCCAGCAGCTCATGGATGAGCAGCTCAGGGGAGGGGATGGTCCCCCTCTGCTCTGTCCTTGTGAGACCCCAGCTCCAGCTCTGGGGCCCCCAGCACAGGAAGGACCAGGAGCTGCTGGATGAGCCCAGAGGAGGCCATGGGGATGCTCCAAGGGCTGGAGCCCCTCTGCTCTGGAGCCAGGCTGGGAGAGCTGGGGGTGCTCACCTGGAGAGGAGAAGGATCCAGGGAGAGCTCAGAGCCCCTTCCAGGGCCCAAAGGGGCTCCAGGAGAGCTGGAGAGGGACTGGGGACAAGGGATGGAGGGCCAGGACCCAGGGAATGGCTTCCCAGTGCCAGAGGGCAGGGCTGGATGGGATATTGGGAAGGAATTGTTCCCTGGAAGGGTGGGCAGGCCCTGGCACAGGGTGCCCAGAGCAGCTGGGGCTGCCCCTGCATCCCTGGCAGTGCCCAAGGCCAGGCTGGACATTGGGGCTTGGAGCCACCTGGGACAGTGGGAGGTGTCCCTGCCATGGCAGGGGTGGCACTGGATGGGATTTAATCTCCCTTCCCACGCAACCCATTCCATGATTCCCTGATCCCATCATTTGTGTGACAGCACTGAGGGCCCCTGTACGTGACAGGAAGGTTCAGGCTTGCATTCCATCTTCGTGAGGTGCAGATGGAGCATTCCCCAATCCTGCTGTGCTTCAGCATCCCCTGACCTGCCCCTGACACTGCCTGGGCTGTGTGGGCTTGCAGGAGCCCTGGAACACCCAACATCCCAGTGGGGGAGCACCTGGAAACAGCCAATTTTGTCCCCAAATGGCTGCAGAGGATTCCTGGTACAGGATGAGCAGCACTGGGAAGGGGGATGCTCCTCCTGGAGCAGCTGAGGAGGCCACATCCGTGTGGATAGTGCAGATCCATCGTGGAATTCAAGCTGGCAGTGCCAGTCCCCTGCAGGACACCTTTCCCTTGCCAGGATGGAATGAAAGCACCACAACTTGAGCCACTGGGATATTGAAACAGCCCTCAGGCAGCTGAGGGGGAGGAGGAGGAGGATGATGAGGAGGAGGAGGAGGTTCCTCCCCTCGTGGCTCTCCCACTGTCACTGCACTGGGACAGGAGTGCCACCTGACAGTGACACACAGGAGCTGCCCAGGGGACCTGGGCACAGAGGAGCCCTGAGGTGCTGTGACTGAGCCAAGAGCCAGCCAGGGTGTCCTGGGCACCAGGAATCTGAAAATCCTCAAAAAGATGAGGATAAACTCCTTTCCCTGCCTTCCTCCTTGGCAGGAGCGTGGCTCTGCCAGGGCTCTGAAGGAGCAGTGCTGGAGGGGCTCCACCAGAGCTGCCCAGAGGTGGGAAACAAAGAGCCAAACCCTGCAGGAGAAGCAGTTCTGAGTGACAGAGACATCCAAGAGCGAGCTGGTGCCGAAAAGGTGTCCCAAGCTCTGGTGACACAGCAAAGGAGCCGAGCTCTGCGTGGGGAGTCGGCAGCAATTCCATCTCCTCAGGACCACGCGGATCAGGCTGGGCTCTGCTCTCAGGTGCCTTTATGCTCTGGAGAGAAGTGTTTTCCCTCCTGAGTGCCAGGATGATGGGAATGCCGGAGTTCTGCCCTGGCCCAAGGCTCGGGGATGCTCCAGGAGCCGTCCTTGGGAGGGGATCACTCAGCGGCGCCCGTGTCTCTGGTGACGCCAGGTGATGTTCTGCCCTGGAAACACGAGGAGGGCTGACATCTGCTCTGCCTTCTGCCTGGCTGCCTTTCTGCTGGGCTCCCCCTGCGCCGAGGTGACGCGCCGGGGCCGCGATCGGAGGTGACACCAGCGCCGGTGTCGGTGACACGGGGCTGAGCAGGGAAAGCGGCTGCAAAGGGGGGGAAAACTCGAGGCTGCTGAGCTGCCAGAGGGCAGGGAGGGACAGGGAGGGACAGGGAGGGGCAGGGAGGGACTGGGAGGGACAGGGAGGGACAGGGAGGGACAGGGAGGGACAGGGAGGAACTGGGAGGGACTGGGAGGGGCAGAGAGGGACTGGGAGGGACAGGGAGGGACTGGGAGGGACAGGAAGGGACAGGGAGGGGCTGGGAGGGGCAGGGAGGGACAGGGAGGGACAGGAAGGGACTGGGAGGGACAGGGAGGGACTGGGAGGGACTGGGAGGGACAGGGAGGGGC